>NC_043974.1:7442129-7750879 GCF_902148855.1 Sphaeramia orbicularis | reverse complement strand
ATAAGCACCCTTGTTACATCATGTGTAGACTGGTAACCTGTCACTTTGCTGCCACAGTACTGTGGTAATAAGCATCGCACATGCCATGTGCCCATCCAGTTACAAGAAAAACAGCCTAGGGTACCAGTTACTGGCTATGTCCAGACGACAATGCTTGTGGTATTTTCTTTTGCAATTTCTAAAAGTTTTGTGTCCTTACATGTATAATTTCAAGAAATATCTGCGTCCAGGTGGAAAAGGGGAAACTGGGTTAAAACGGTGTAACATGTATGTTACACTTACATGTGATGGTGTACACAAATACAGACAGAGCCACAGAATACACCTAAGTCACAGAAGAATGCAGTGAGCATGTGCATGATGTTACATCCAGGGTTTTCTTCTTCTAGTCTGTGATGCCACTGTGGCATCATCATTTCCAAAAAATGGTGTTTTGCCTATCCATACAGCAACGTGAAGGTGGCGTCATGAGATTTTTCCACTCTGGGACCCATTCGTCAAAAATACCATTTGAGGGCACTGACAATGCCGATGTCATGTGGACAAAAGGCCAAAACAATATTAAACTTTTGCAGATTGACGTAATTTTATTGTTGTGTGTATACACCACAGTACTATGGCAACAACAGGCTAATGAGTTCATGTAACAGTATCCATGATTGGCAACAAAATGTTGTTACTGCTTATTGTCACAGTACAAATGTTAACATTTGATTGGCTCTGTGGCAATAGACAAACCAATATTTTGTGCCACAGTACTGTGACATTGCCTTAAATAAATTATAATCAATCAGTCAATCAATCAGATGGTGTTTGATATTTTGACAATTTTATTTTTAATCTTTTCTCTTACGTTAAAGAATATAATAAACAGAATAATCTGATGATCTGATAACTCCAGAAATCAAATAATGATCAGAGAATTAGTGTGAATGTAAACAGGCTCTGAGTATCACAAATTTATCCAATTAGTTTACATTTTGACATTATTCACTGACCATTTTATACAAGGACAATTTATTGTGCGCATACAATATTTACCCCTTCATTTTACTCTCATTTAAAAGTAATGACCACAATTAAAATAACCCTCATGTATGCACTAAAATCTGGCAGGACCGGTTTCAGGTACTATTATGCACCATTTACACTGCCAAATACCCTCAAACTGGAGACCTGTATTCATTTTGGACACCTTAATTCATCTGTTGTTTTAATGATTCTTCTAAATGTTTTATCTTATTCCTCATTTACTTCACAAAACGGTTGCTTCTGTCTACATATTGTGTTCTTGTAAATGTCTCCCGTTCTGCCGTTTGTGGAAAAAGATCTTAATCTGAACAAGACTGCCCAATTGAATAAAGATTAAATAAACTCAGAGTACGTCTAAAGCGCATATGATTGTCATTAGTTTTGCAGATTATTACTCATGAACCAGAGGAATGTTAAGAGTAATTTTACAGTGAGTTGGACGTGTTTCAAGGAGAAGCCTTATGGAAACATACACATACTGTACGTGAGCTTTCCTCCTCATGACAGTGGATTGAACAGTAGCACATGGAAGTCATTTATCCCTCAGGTACAATAAAGCATACTGAGCATTCCTCAATATCACAAGAAAAGCATATGTGCCTTTTCACACCAGCCCCCAAAGTCGTAAACCTTAGTATGTCATTCACTTCCATTTCAAACCTCTTTCAAATAAACATTACTAAAGCAGCGTAGTGTCATTTAGACTGAGTTGCAGTGTTGGAATATTTATTCAGATCATTTACAAAAGTAACAGTGCAAATACCACAATGTGAAAATAATCCACCACAAGTAAAAGTTCTGCATTCAAAAGTTTACTTGAGTGTAAGTAAGAATATTATCAGCAAAATGTATGAAAAGTAAGAAAAGTAATTCTGGGCATAGCAATGTGATTGTAAGGCTATTGTATTCCAAAATTACTAATATCTCCCAAAATATTGTTCCTATCAACTTGTCGTTTTCGCTGGTCTCTTCTGTGACCAAAAATACATAACTATGCCAAACTGCAGCAGTCAGTAGACTCAAACTTCCTGTTATTGTCTATCTCTCATGTTAGTCAGTACTTTTTTTTATGTAGTTAATTGTTTTTGCACATGTGCAGATGTAAAAGAACTAAGTAAATCAGACCAGAGCTCTTCTATGTTGAGAGAACCTGTTCTCTCCTCACTTTGCAGTTTTCCTCCAGTTTCCCCCACCATTTAATCCAGTATTAAATTGTGTGTATTAGGATGGGATAAATACAGAGATTAAATTTCCCTAGAGGAATTATAAAGCAAGTTAACCTTTATTAAGGTTTTCCACTAGAAGAAGGTGCATTTTTATCATCATCCATAAAGGAAACACTTTATCCTTCACTTTTTATCACAAGCATTCAGAGACAGGAGTAAGTCACACATCTGCAAGAAACAAGTAATTCTTTAAGTCTCAACAGTCATATCTCGAGTAAATCCGAAGAAAATCTGGAAAGTCGAGATGCTGCTAAACACCAAGTGAGGCAAATGAAGGGACTGTTCAGGTCAAGTAAGCGACAAGACAAAACCTTCGAACTTCTGATGTTCTATCCACCTGGACAGTCGAGCCATCAATTACAAGCCTCATAAATTAACAGCGAGCAGTGCTTTGAAATTAAACTACAGCCCTGTGGGTGTTAAAGGTGTCAAAGTGAAGACAGAAAACATTGTTTCTTTGTATTTCTGCACAGAAACAAATATTTCATTAATGTTAAAGTAGCCTCAGAGTTTTTCATTTCTGACTGAGGTGGAATGTAGAGGAGTATTTTTATTTGGAGACAATACTGCACAGTGAACACCCGGACTATTGACACTTTCATTTCATTTGGCCGATCACTACATTTGCCATCACTGTAACCATATCTGCCTGGGTTCCCTTCAGATACTCCACCTTTCAGTAAATTTTTCCATCAAAATTGCCTGTAGATATGACTGTGAGGGTGAATGGTTGTTCATATCTATATGTCAGCCCTGTGATGACTTGGCATCACATCCAGGGGGCACCCTGCCTTTGCCCATAGGTGGCACCCCCATGACCCTCATGAAAATGAATGGACGGACAGACGGACGGACAGATGGATGGATGAACTGATGACTGATGATCATAGTTAATGATTATACTTACATTATAATCGAACTTTTCCCGTTCTTATTTACAGTTCTTATTTATTCTTTTAGTTCAGCTACTTCTAGAATTATACTGTACTTGTGTTATATTATTCTAACATAAAGGTCTCAATAGACCTATCCAGAGAGGGTTTTTATCTGTGTTAAATCAGCTAGTTTGACTTCAACCTCCAGCAGGACATGCATTAGAAAAATGAAGGAACAGGATCTGGAGAGTTTATTTCACAAATAACTGTCGTGGTTTGATGACACTCTACCACAGTGATAAAAATAATTTCTCCGAACGTGTGATTTGTCTTTATAATTGCAAATTACACCATATCAAAACCCACACATTCCCATTACATCTAATAGCATGGCATCTACTAACATGCCAGTGATGTTGAAACCCCCCCCCCCCCAGCAATTTAAAGGGAAAACTAGATAAATGGATGGAGCCATGGTCCACTTATCAACATCTAACCCCACCCCAAAGGCAACCAAACACAAATATGTGGGTGTTCTGATGACCGCTATGGGAAAGGACTTCATCAACAACAGCAGTGTGGAGGACATAAACCAGCTGTGTGTGCAGATGTGTGTGTGTGTGTGTGTGTGTGTGCGTGCGTGCATGCGTGCGTGTATGCATGCGTGTGTGTGTTTTGAGGCCATGTTCTGTATCTATAAGAGGCAGCAGGAAGTTAAGGTCCAGTCTGGGTTGGTTGAGTCGTGACCTCAAACCCAGAGAGAGTGAGAGGCAGAGGCTTTGGGGGTGTTAAAGACACAGGAAGAAACTATGCAGCAAATAAAAACTGGAACAGCACTGCAGGAGGACTGCAAGTACACACAAACTGAAGCACCAGTTTTCATGAAGCCTTGCAAATGGTAGGGACCTGTAAAATTTTAGAGCAGATAAAAAGAGTTGGAAGCTAGGAGGCTGCAGAACAAATGAAACCAAAAAGATGAGGACACAGACACAGATAGGAGAAATAGGGAGGGAGAGACGATAGCAGCTGCTGAAGGGAGATGAAGTCAAACTGAGGAATATGACACAGAAAAACAGACATAGGCAGATAATCAGCTGATTTCAGACAAATGAACATGTCAGCTTTCAACACCTGACAACACAAGACACATGAGCCTAAATGTTTAGCTCCTATCATGACATGATAGTTTAAGGTCACAGCAAAAGGCAGTCTCTGTTGGACAATGTAGATTAAATGCATTAGTGGTATTTGCTTATCAATTCCCCTTGGCAAAAAAAACTTTTAACAATATACCGTACGTAAATAGCAGTGACACCTCTGCAGAAAAGTGGGATTCTCTCCACACTTTCTAGTGCACATTTTCAATATGTGTCTTACAAAACTAAGACACAAGTAATTCAGAAAAGCACATACACACTGTAAACATGACAATAAAAAAATAAAATGTTAGATTTATTTATTTATAGATCAGTTTCATGATGACGTAGGACATATGCTGCGCGCGCACCTTGGAGGCAGAAAGCACTCTGAGTTTGTAGCAAAGCACTGACTACAAGTGTGAATTATGCCATTGTCTTGCTGTGCCGTGGGCTGTCAGAACAGAGAGAACACACAGAAGGATTTAATCTACTACAGAATTCCTGCTGGCAAACGTCCCTTCCAGAAAAATCGGCGAAAGTTACGGTTGCAGGCATTAAGACACAAGAACTGGTCTGAGGAGGAACTTCAGAATGCTGGTCTGTGCAGTGCACACTTCAGATCTGGTAAGTACTGGAGATCTACCATACAGAGGTCGCCTTAACCGGAAATATTCTGCCACTGACGGATTTTTTTTTTTTTAAATGACGGAAAATTCTGAAGGCTGTCCGTCATTTTGACAGATTAAAATACTGAGGGTAATCGTTGTTTTGCTGATTTAAGCCTAAATTAGATGCTACTTTGCTAGCACAAAATGTGAAGACAGCCAAGTCTCCTTAGTTATTTTAAAAGCCCAGTAAACTGGATGGCATTGATAAACGCGGTGAAAAAAGAGAGACTGATGTGGTGAAGGATGACGGACAAGCAAGTTATACGCCAGTTCTGATGGCATTTGGTGTGCTATATGTACGCATTTTCTACCTTTTATGTGTTATGGCATGTCAGTTTGTGTCCAGATCTGTGGTTCACAGAACCTGAACCCTAACCCTCAGCGCATAGGATTGACACTGTGTGAACATACACAAGGAAAGCTTAGATACAGATAACACACCAGTTAAAAGTGGCGTAAATAATTATGCGAGTCTTGATATCACGTTGGTTTATCAGCCAGCAGCAACTACAGCTGCTGCATCATTGAGATGTTTTTGAACATTAAATACTACTAAATATATCTCATTATCAAAAAATAAAAATTTGAAATGACAGATAATAATATGTTATGGAGGAATTTTTACGACCCTGTCCATCAAGATGACAGAAAATAAAAAATGTCTAGCACAACCTCTGGTCCCCACCCATCTGTGACAGTCTGCTTTTCTACTATAGGACAGTCTTCCTGATGTGGTCAAGTCAAATTATGCGACCGTGAAAGAGAAGATGGGATCAGCTTTTGGACAGAAACAGTTAATGGACAGTTTCAGAGCTAACATATTCACTCGTTCACGAGTTCCGGGGGAGAGCCTGGAGGTGTATGCGAGGCGGCTGGTAGCTGGTACTGCTGTTTTTGCCTCCGAGTTGCGCGCGCATCACTGTTGTTAGTAAACATTGAAACTCATCTATTTATTTTGCATTTATATTTATAAATATAATGCAACATACTATCTCATTTTACAACACAGGTGTCAAACATGCGGCCTGGGGGCCAAATCTCACCCGCCAAAGGGTCCAGTCCGGCCCTTGGGATGAATTTGTGAAATGCAAAAATTACACTAAATTATTAACAATCCTTCTTGTTAAGGTTCCACGTTCAGACCAATTCAATCTCAAGTGGCCAGGACCAGTAAAATACTATCATAATGACATAGATATAATGACAACTTCAAATGTTTCTCTTTGTAAATGTAAATATTTTCATGTATTTACATTAAAACAAAGAATAATTTTGCATAAATGCGAATAACCTGAAATGTCTTCAGAAAAGGAAGTACAATTTTAACAATATTCTGCCTGTTACTAAATGTTTTGAGTGTTTGTAGATCCACTGTGATCTGTAGGTTATAATGAACATGTGTAAATGATAAACTGAAGCAGAATAGTGTTAAAATTACACTTATTTTTTCAGTTTGTTCATGTTATTCACATCTTTTGAAAGGGTAGTTTGTAGATGTAAACCTTTTCATAATGTAAATTAACTTTTTTCGCTCTAAAACATAGAGAAAAGTTTGGAGTTGACATTATGTATAGATTATGTCATTATTTTACTGGTTCGGCCCACTTCAGATCAAATTTAGCTGAATCTGGCCTGTGAACTAAAATGAGTTCAACACCCCTATTTTACACGATTGACAGATTTGTTTGACTTTTTATGGTAATAATTACAAACTCATCACACTTGCTTAGGGATAAGCAAACATACTTGGGTTGGGATTAAAGATGCAGCTGTAATCTGGGTGAATTAGAAAATACACACTTGAAATACTTTTATGCCATTATTAAAAAAAAAAAAAGTGAAGACACTTTTCCATGCTTCCATGACAAGAGAGTAGTAGAGTCACATCCAGGTCACACCTGACAGAATCTGATAATCTAATCAGTAATTGGTAATTACTGCCGTCATTCTCCATCTGCATCTCTCCCCATCTGCCTGAAAAGGTTTGGGATTAGACGAAATTTGTGTCATGGAGCAGATACACGTTTCACTTCACCTGCTTCCTGCTTATTGGGGAAATACAAGAGAAGTTACACATCTTTTAGTGAGAAAATATCTTTTGTTCCAAAAAAATCTATCATGTTGTGAATATACTTAATAAATCTGTACTGTGTATGTCTGTGTATATGATTTAGAAATAAAATAAAATGAAATTGAGCTTGTTCATTGATATTGCCATGAGACAGGTGTTTTCAGGGAAATAGCTGTTTTCATCTCTGAAAAATGACAGACACGGTTTCCCAGTGCTGGAAAATCCTTCTACAAGATTCAGTTCTGAAGCTGAATCCAAACCCAAATAACATCTTTGGAGGACCAATGTGTGGTGTGGAATAGTCAAAATGTGTTTTGATTTTGAGCTACAGGGTACGAGGTAAGGTTTTTCTTCGCATTACTTATATCATGTGAGAGACTGGAAGGTGGTGAGGAGCTGCTCTTTTCATCTGAAGGAAGATGGATTCACTGTCCAACTTCACATGCTACAATAGAAACAATACTCTTTGACTCCTGATTTTCAGGTGATTTGACAGCCAAGAAAGACTGAGATAAATGTGTGAAACAACAAATTCAATAACCACAATTAGAGTTGTTTTCAATCTTGTCTATGTTGGCATAACTACATTAAAAAATAACTGCAAGAATGGTTGTTGTTATTTTCTATATAGTTAAAATCTCAGAGTCCCAAAGTATTAAATGTTTGTAGCCAAGCAGTACAAATACTCTAACCCTGATGTACACTATTTTAGGCCCATTTTGACTTTTCTTCTCTCTGTTAAATAGCTGCAAGCAAACAGTTAATACATAAATAATCTTTGAGGCCTGTTGTCTATTTTTGGCCTCAAATCTCCCATGAGGCAACCAATTTACCTTCCATTTCCCCTGCCTGCATTTCTTGAAGCTAAACAGACCATTCAGTCCAAGAATGTCCCTTGATAACAATGCCTTGCCCATGGGCAGCTTTGACAAACTGCATGGCTTATTCACTTAAATATATTGTTCAAGTCAGGTTAAAGATTTAAAGTGGGAATTTGTCTTGTCCTTTTTACTTTATTGCGTATCTTTGCTCATATCCATGTCTTTGCAGTAGTTGTTTAAAATATATTTACCCCTGCTTTCTCCCTCTTGCTCTTTTCTTCATCCATTCTCATTCATTTTAGCTTGCGCCATGTTTTCAAGATAAGCTAATGATTTTAAAGAGGCTTGATTTATCATTATAGATCTGGCAAACTCACTGGAACACTTTCAAGATAAGCAGCATCATGGCTTTTTCCCTTGAAATAAAATATGGTGGATCTGTTACAAATAGGACTGTTTTGGTTTCAGGAGTATCTTCAGATTCTCGTAACAACTTTGTAAAACACACATTGAATAAAACTTCAAAGTGCATATAAAAATGTAAAGCTTTGTTTCATAATGAATGATATTCATGTTGTTATATTAGTCTGATGTGAATGTTCAGGGGATGAGATTCACAGTTTCTTTATTTCATGAATTATTTCTCTACACTTTCCTGTTAATTATTGTCATTATCATATTATTCTCTTGTTTATTGTTTTGTTCTTTTTGATCTTGAATGTGACAACATGTTGCATCTTGTTCAATTACTACATTTAAAGTGGAATTATTTCTTATATAAAATGCTTTTCACATTTTTCCTTGTCACAAGCGTGACAAGGAACGTATGATGCACTAAATTCAAGGCATTTGTATAAAAGAGTAATACTGGAGAAAGCATTGTATGTGTCACTAGAAATAATGTAGTCAGTGATGATCAGCAGTGATACCACCCCAGGTAAGGTTAGGAGAAGAGCTGTTTTAACTGTATTAAACTTAGCAAACCTAAATTATCATGATACACTTCTCATCCTTTGTCCTGTTGTTGATGTCAACATTTAATGAACTTGTTTTTAACTATATTTAGTTCATTTCTGTTTGAATATGTTGGTTGCTGCTGGTTGTGGCTATTGGCAAAAGGAGTGGGTATGTCCAAAAAGTCGAAACAATTACCTCCTGTCTACTTTGTTTGTCCACTTTTCCTTGACCTTGGTGGTTAAGATGGGGTTAAGGAAAGATGGAAAGGATCATTTATAAGGATACCATAGTGCTGAGAGAATCTGGCTGCATTTACACTGTTCATTGTTTTCATGAATATTCAACTCAGTGGACGTTGCCACTGCAATGACATATGGGATGACACTCTGTCATCTCCTTCGGTAAAGGATGGTCCAGTGTATGCTATGCTAAAGGAGACAGTAACGGAGGTATTGAACCTTCTTTCCTTTGCATTTAGAAAATTCAGACAACTCTTATTAAGGCTGACACTCAGATACTTCCAGGTCATTTCACTCCTACACAAAAAAAACACTATTGAGGCTCACCTGGTGTGTATGTGGCTCCTAAAACTCCTGGCTGTACTCTTATAGGAGATTTAAAGATTCACCCTGGGGTGCAATTTCTGCTCTTTATAGCCACTCACAATAGTTTTTATTTTCTTGTCCTCATGTGATTGGATAATTTTTGCTGGGTTGCCAAATGCCCTTGGGTGAGATACAGATGCTTTCAGAACTCCAGAATGAACAAAAAGCAGACAATGAACCTGCATCAAATGGATGTCATCATCTGACTGCAAAACAAATCTGCCTACCGATATAAATAAAGGAAACTGAAACTGAAACTGCTCCAAATGTCACAGGTAAGGTTTAGTTTTGTTCATTCCTCTGTTTTGTTGCTTCCAGCTTTGTGTTGTACACAAGGACTTCAGCAGAGTATGAAGTCAAACACCACTGGGCTATTCAGCTACAGAAGGCTTATTACAGCCGTTGGTCTGTAGGGAAGTGGTTAGGTTGTGGAGTGTTGCTTGGGAGACAGGAGTTTGAATCTTACAAGACAAAAACAGCAGCTCTAAAATCCAGGCAGACTTAGTCAAACATTAAAATCAAAGGCTTGTAACTCAACACATCAAAAACTTTGACTCTGCACTCCAATTCATGACTACCATGTTTATATTCTCCTGCTCAGAGAGATGTAGCTGTTTTCAGTTTGTCGGCAAGCATTGCCAAGGAGGACGTGTAATTGCTCCTGTTGTACGTCTGGTAGTGGGTTAATGCAAAAACTACTGGACCTTTTTTCATGAAACTTAATGAGAGGGTAGGGCATGGACCAAGGATGAAGCAGAATTGTTTTTCAGATCTTTAACACTAGAGAGCCCCAGACTAATGACCCTGACACGCCAGGGCTGTGGCAAATGACTGATACAAACATTCAGATAGGGTGACCAAACTGTCTTTTGCCTGGACATGTCCTCTTTTCATGTCCTGTACAGAGCATCTGGGCATTGTTTTTCTTTTTTAAATTAGTGATAATATCTGGTTTTCATTGTTTTTCACAGGAAAAATTCTTTAAATGCGTATGTATAGGCACAAGCATAATTTCGATGTCTGTCATTGTCACTGCTCGTGCAATCGGAAAAGTTCCAAATCAAGTTCCAAAAAGACTTTGCTCTTTCCATTGACATATGGGACATTACCGTAGTGAAAGGCAGTGATCCACACCAGCCTGTGGATGTGGGGATGCACAGACCTGTCCATAGACGTATTATAGCAGGGGTGTCAAACATACTGCCCGCGGGCCAAAACTGGCCCGCTGGGTTCCAATTTACCCCGTGGTAAGAATTCGCAGAGTGCAAAAATTATATTGAAGTTATTAAAGGAGTGATATTTTGCTTTTTTTTTTTTTTTTTTTTTTTAAATGGAGTTATGCATTTTAAAACATTTCCTTGTGGTCTACATAAACTGTAATTGCTGTACTTGGATATGAATTCTTCATTAATTAAACTCCACAGGCCCATCTTCAACCCTATTTCTGAGTAATGACAGCAGAAGGGCCATTTTGAGTGCTGGTCCTTCAAATGCAAATAAGCCCCTTCACACCCCACCCCCACCAGGTTGTTGGTTGTGCTGCTCTGTCCTGTTCAGCCACTTGTGTTCATTAATACAGCCAACAGCTCAACATTTTAGGGCTATAAGGTCAAAGTTTGGACATATTTTCAGTATGGACTACAACCGCTGCTGCTGAGAAACACCTATGGAATACTCTGAGAAATGTTCATCCAAAGTCGTGACCTTATTTGTGCAAATATCGTGACGTAACTAGTTACAAACGTATTGAATTAAGCAGGAAATAAAACAGGCTGTAGAAATCCACTCGATTTTTGCCAAAATAAATATAAAGATAGCTTTGCAGCACCTGGAGGGCTCAAATTCAAACTTTTTGAGCTATTAGGGTCCCCAAATACACAAATAAATGTACCCAAGACTAATAAGTGGGTTTAGCAAAATATGACCCCTTTAAGAGTCAAAGGGGTCAAACTTGTTTTAGATCAAAAGCCACATACAGACCAATTGGGATCTCAAGTAAAATAATAGCATAATAACACACACACACACACACACACACACATATATATATATATATATATATATATATATAAACGCTTCTAAATAATGCAAAGAAAAAAAACATTAAATCAAAAATTTATATGAAAATTATATGAAAATATTTACATTTACATTAACAAATTATCCTTTTAACAATTAAATGTGAATAACCTTAACACATATGAACAACCTAAAATGTCTAAAGAAATTTGAATGCAATTTTAACAATATTCTGTCTGTTGCTAAATGTTTTGTGCCTTTATACTGTAGATTGCGCCATGTCTGCTGAGCCACACTGCAACACCATGGCTGCCAGTATGCGGTCAAGACATAAGGAGAGAGAGGCAGATCCTCCTGCCCCCTGCAAGCCGGGCTCATGTGTACTGTGTGCGGCAGATGCTTCAGGGCAAAAATAGGGCTGACAAGCCACTCCAGGACCCACAAAAACTGAAGTCAAAGTCATCATCAAGACTGATGGACGAACAACAGCTAGAATAATAAAATAATTCCAAGCTGCCTGTTTCACTGAAATATTTTCTCTTGGGATATAGGCACTTTGCACAGAATACTACAGTACTTACATAGCATGTGATCAAGTATCTCGAGGCGGAGCAGAGTGTCCTCTTTTTTAGAAATCAAAATATAGTCTCCCTAATTCAGACGCATTCAGAGATAATAAATTCCACGTCATCTGTGTGTCTCCAGTCTGTCTTTCTCCCACTGTCTATGTTAATGATAGAGATGACAATCTATTTGTTTGGCAATGTTGCTCTACACGTTGCCTTTCATTTTTTGCATTATTTTGCATCCTTCTTCAAACAAAACAGTGTATGTAGAAATAACATTCTTTTTAAAAAAGCATATCTATTCCACCATCCATTTTGCCATGCAATACCTCCATTCTATTTGAACGTGCAGTATGCCCAAAAAAAAGTATGTGTAATGTAATGATGAGTAAAATAATCTTATGGAAAACTTTTAAGAAATTGTATCCATATGAACTTCATCAAAAGGATCAAGCAACTGTTTTTAGTTAAACATGTTGCTTTCCATAAAATGTTGAATATATTTCAGTGCAGGGCTGAGATTAGAGCAATGTTTTACAGATCCTTTTGTTGCCATAACAGATAAACAGCAACTGCAGCAGCAGCTTTGTGTGTATGTAAGCCACTGAAGGTATTTGGGCACCATCTGATGGAGTGACAAATCCTTTTCAGCCAGAGTCCATCCAGGAGCTTTGTATCTGGGTTTAAAACACAACCTGTTTAACTCTTTCATATGTGCTGTTTGGGAGTTTACCACTAATAAATTAGCTTTGTCCAGAAAGCTCATCAGTCATAAACACACCGACACACCTCTGTCTTTCTGTCTTTCCAACATAAACAGGCTGAGATAGGGAGGCAGGGAGTGAAAGGATGAGTCATGCTCACTGATTTATCAACATTACAAACACATCCAACAGGAAAGAGGAAACTCTTTGAGAGAGGATGGCTCGGGTTCAGATTTACCTCAAACACAAAATCACAACTAAAGTCACACTGTGCTGAAGCTGTGAGATGGTCTTAATCCTTCTCAGCTCATATAAGATACAAATGCATGTGGGTCTCTCCGGGTGGCAAAGGCCTTCTTCTTTATCGTATCCTGTAAGTTTTTATTCATGTCATTGTTCTGTTCTGCATTTCTGACTTTTCATCAGTGGCCCTTTCATGTGTGATCAAATTGCAGACCCCATCAGATAAAAAATTTTTGCAGACTGCCAGAGCCTGAAAAGGAAAGAAAGCCACTGAGTGACTGGAGGAATCTGCATGTTCAGTCACCTCAGAATGTGTAGGAATAGGCAGCTTCTTTACTTAAATACTGTTAACAAACTGTGAAGATACTCCTCTACAAGTAAAACCTATTCATTCAAAACCAAACTTCAATAAAAATGTCAATTCATCAACAGATTATCAGCAAAATATACTTCAAGTATGAAAGTGGTCATTGTCCAATAAAATGGTTCCTGTCAGTCTATTACTCTTAGAACAGACAAACACATTTACACAGTATTATAATATTTGTAACTTAAGTAACTACTTTATAAATGTTCGAAGTTTAATCTGCAATAATTAATCATATTCTGTAAGATCATCATATGTATCGTTGCTCTCCTATGAGAATCATATATTTGTAAATGTTAGTTTTTCTTAAGTTCGGAAAAACTGACCTGTTTTTAGCTTTGTGATTATGCATTTTCCAACAAATCCAAGAAGGTTTTTAGAGTTTATTTGGATTTTGGAGAAGGATTTTCTCAAAATGTAAGGGAGCAGAAGTACAACCACCTCAATTTTCTACTGAAGCAAACTGTTCTTGAGTTAAACCATTTAGTTATATTCAGCTACACATGCATATCAAGCTTGTCATTATGTCAACAATATCTGTCAGTACTATATTTGTACTACAGGGTGGGGAAGCAAAATTTACAATGAACATTTAGTTGTTTTTTCTCAGCAGGCACTACGTCAATTGTTTTGAAACCAAACATACATTGATGTCATAATCATACCTAACACTATTATCCATACCTTTTCAGAAACTTTTGCCCATATGAGTAATCAGGAAAGCAAACATCAAAGAGTGTGTGATTTGCTGAATGCACTCGTCACACCAAAGGAGATTTCAAAAATAGTTGGAGTGTCCTTAAAGACTGTTTATAATGGAAAGAAGAGAAAGACTATGAGCAAAACTATTAGGAGAAAGTCTGGAAGATACTATTAAAGAAGAATGGGAGAAGTTGTCACCCGAATATTTGAGGAACACTTGCGCAAGTTTCAGGAAGCGTGTGAAGGCAGTTATTGAGAAAGAAGGAGGACACATAGAATAAAAAAATTTTCTATTATGTAAATTTTCTTGTGACAAATAAATTCTCATGACTTTCAATGAATTAATTGGTCATACACTGTCTTTCAATCCCTGCCTCAAAATATTGTAAATTTTGCTTCCCCACCCTGTATATTTCGTTATTTAGATCAGAGAACCCTTTGTCTTTTCACTGCAGGGTTATTATAGTTAGGTTACAGCAAAGTTTAAAAAAAAAACAAAAACAAAAAAACAGAGCAAACAGGTTTGTTTTCTGTATTGTGGTGATGTATTGTGTCTTTTTTAAGGAGTTTATCTCAAGAAAGTGGAGAATTTTTACTCTTTTACATTTTACACAGGGGAATCTTTCAGTTCACCATAAACATAAATGATATAAAATATCACAACACAACACAAAACTAAAAATTATAAGAAACAAGGCAGCAACAACAAAAATAAGTAGTATTGCAGGTAAGATGAGCTTTGTTTGGTTTTCCCATAGTCTTATTAGTTCAGTGTCAACAAAGATAAATTTGTTTTACAGGATATGAGATGTTTGATTGCATTTATTTTGTGTGCATATTCACAAAACATATAATTTCAGCCTCTTTAAGTCAAGCCTTTCCTCATAATAAAAAAATTATCACTGAACTAAATGAAAACGCCACCAAGACTAGTAAGTTCCTCATAATACAAACAAAACAAGCCATAAGGACTGTAAGGTTGAAATTCAAACTAAATCCACTGATATGAAAGATTAGATCAAGAAAGTGAAGAAAGTAAGAAAATGATAAATCTATAATAACTCACTTCATCCAAATAGAGCTGTGTACTGTTTTGTCACCTGAGACCTCCATGAGCATCTGTCACCACTGGTGTAATGTAAAGATGCTGGAGTCATTCCCCCTTCGTCCACTCCACCACAGCACAACGTGGTGCCGGTCAGTCCTGAGAACGAACGGGCCTCCATCAGTGACCACTAAGTGGATGTTTCATAAAGATAAGTGCCATTCAGAAAACACAGAGGTGGTGATCAATTCAAAGAGTTGCCTATGGCAGAGCTTGTCATCACCTGGATATAAGGAGGAGGTCTGAATGGTACTATAGCCTGTGAGTGAACCCTGATGTAGACCTGCTTCAATGGAGTCCAAGTGAAGCCTGTGGACAGAAACGTCAGACTTCCAAAAGATCAGAAATGTTCACTTTGAAAGACTGGATATGTAGTTTCATCAGGTTTTCTGATAAGATTACACATTATTGTGAATTCATAATTACTAAAGAAATAAATGCAAAATGTGCCGAATAAAACAGATTCATGCTTTTATAAATTTTAAATGGAATTAAACATATTTAGATAAATTATTGATTTGATGGAATAGAATTATTAAATTCTAAAACTAATGATATCTATAACATGAGCACTTCCTTTCTCAATGCACAGCATATGCTAATTAAACCACAAACTCATCCCATTAATCTCTCTATCAGATCCTGTAAATTTTCGTTTGGCTGGAAAAAAGCAGTCATCATACCAGTTTTTAAATTTGGTAGTCAGGACAATATCAATATCTATTAGCAGAGATCTCTATTTTACCTGTTCTGTCCAAGGCTCTTTAAAAAGTTGTAGTGATTCAACTGATAGCAATAATAATAATGGATTGAAAAAATGAATAAATAAATAAATAAATAAATATATGATAATGGATTGGATTTGTGTAGCATTTTTCTGGGCATTCAAAGCACTTTTACACTGAGACAACTATTCATTCACTCCACAGTCACACAGTACTGGTGTAAACTACATCTGTAGCCTGTTGACCTGGGGCAGACAGTGGCACACACATGGCAGCCAATCCACACCAACGGCCTCTCCGACCACCACCAAACATTCATTCACATTCATAGACTAGTGTGAGTGACACTGGAGGCCAGGTGGGTGAAGTGCCATACCCAAGGACACAACATCACAAGGCTGGGACAAAGCAGGAAACAAACTGCCAATGCTCTGGTTATTGAATGATCTACTTCCTGCAGCCATCCCAGCATTAACACACATCTCCAGGATTGAGAACAGTGTGTCAAAGTTGACTAGGATACTTGCATAATAATGTAGGAGTTCCGCAAGGCTCTATTCTTGATCTGTTGCTTTTCACCCTGTTCTGCCATTAGCTAAGCTGCAATATGTCAACTTTATGTAGATGATGCTGTTATATACACAAGATACCAGCACAGGCCACTTGTATTCTGTCTCCATGCATAGTTGATGTCCAACTGTGGCTCATTTAAAATTGTTTAGAGCTGAATGCTATGATCTTCTCTAATATGCTATACTACGTAACAGTTTGGGCTCAAGCTGCTACTTCTACAATAAAAAGCATAGTTTTACTAAACAGTCAGGGTCTGAAAATTATCAATAAAATCAATTACTTAATATAATATCAATAAATTAGCACCAAAGCCACTTCATGGTTTCATCCAAAGACAGGACGGCAGCAGAGTCACCACAAGCTTTGTCTACAACTATAACAATCTACAACTGGAAGATATCCCACCATAGAACCACATTTGGGCAGCAGGCTTTCTCCACAAAGGGCAGTTACATCTGGAACACAATGCCAAATGCAATAAAATTGATAACAGATGTCAAAACATTCACAAAAAATGTTAAAGTTAATGACTAGCAGGGTTGCACTGTGGAAAATGTCAACTCATGTTAGTTGAATTGATGTTTGCTAAAGTCTGCAAGGAAGACAACATGCTGGTGTCATCAAGTAAAAGTGCCATGCAGATCAGGATGAGGGGTAAGCAGCTGAACTTTTTGCCCTTCAAATCAAACTGTGATTAAATATTACTGGAATTTAATAATAATCCACCTTAGTTTTTGTTTTTTGACATTTTGAGCCTTTATTACAGAGATAGTATAGAGTGACAGGAAATGCCAAGGTCAGAATCAAACCCCGGGTGCTGCAGTGAGGCCTCAGTCTACGTGTATGGTACATGTTCTACCCAAGCAGCAACCTCTGGGGTTGAAATATGAAACCAATATGGAAGTGTCAAAATCTGCAGTAACTTGAATCTGCTCCAATAAGATATTTTTCAGGCTTGCAGTATTGGCAAAAGTCAGCACAGACAGCGGCCACTTGAAATTACTAGCCTTCAAAACTAGAAATCCTGACTTTGAAGAAAAACAGCAGCTCAAACACTGCAAATCCCTTATTATTGAAGTATTTATTGTTTTGGCTTAGTTCAGGTCAGCGTTTATCCTGCTTCTAACAGAGTGAAAAATGATTTATTTCAGCAACGTACAACTGCATTTTCTTTGTCACATTGTCTTGCTTCAGGTTATGGTTATTATAGCAGCCATTGAACATCTTTAGGAGTTGACCTCTAGTCCACATGAAGATTTTTTCACTCTGTAGGGGATAGTTTATGACTTATGACTTTGAAGGAAATCAGTGTAGAACCCTAACCCTAACCCTGTAACAGAGGCAAATTGTAACCATGTAAAATACCTAATAAATCTATACTTAAAGGTTCAGTGTGTAATATTTAGTGTCATCTAATAGTGAAATTACACATTACAATTAACGGAATATCCTCCTTTTCCCTCGCCTGCTGAGGCTGTAAAATGTAAGACCCTTGCTACAACTAATGTTTGTTTTGTGTATTTTTGCCCTTTTAGCTAAGTGGATATAAACTAAAAACATAGTAGATGCTAGCAATACACCTTGTAAAACTGGATTCCACCTACTATAAAATATAACAAAAGAAAATGTTAAAGTAAATGCTGAGGTACTGTAGAAAGACACACCGGGAAAAATGAGCAGCTCAGAAAATGGATTGATGTAGAAAGATCGAAAAATCCATGAAATGCTTGTGTAGCTATAAAAAGAAAATTCATTCTAAGACCACAAAATTGCAACATTTTCAGATGATTATGCACAAACAAAATCACATATGAATAATAAAGTCCCTCTCTGTTATTTGAACCCCCCCTTAACCCCTCTAAATCTCATACAGTGGGCCTGTAATTGCTATGCAAAGTTTATAATTCACTGGACAACCAGTGAAAATAAACCTGGTGAAACGCTGTTATATTGTATTTCTTAAATGTACAACCATCCATTTTTTCCCCCAAAATGTTTAAATATGAGGGAATTGTTTTCAAAGGTTGTAAAAGCAGCTTTGTGTTTTAATGTGGCGCAGTGTTGATGAAGTCAGTGGGTTCATCTGGCAGGTCAGGACTTCACATCTGGACTGATTTGTCTTGGTTTTGAAATAATGCTGGTAGAGGCCTGTGCACAGAGGCAGAGACAGGGTGATTTGATAAAGTGGTATAAAGCAGGTTGCAAAGTTAGAATGAGAACATTTGGAAAAGTTGAGTTTGGGTTCACTTGTAATGTAAAACATGCACTGAATTGGTCTCATGTCAGTGCTCAGATCAAATGCATATTTTGATGTCTTCACTCCCTGATTCTACACTTAGGGGAAACATTTAAACCCATGTGTTTGATTCAGAGTAACAGAATAAATCTCAAAGGAGGAGTGAGTCCAAAACCTCTTTAAAATCCAGAACGATGATGTTTTTCCCAGCAGAAATGCACTGTCTGTTCCGCCACATTGTGCAACACCTTGTAACTTTTTATCACCCACAGTGCTGACGGAGCGGGACTCCGAGTGAGTGTGGAGGATGCCAAACTTTGCTTCACTCTGTCTCCATTGGGAATTAACAAGGAACATCAACAATTGTTTAAAAGGTACACAATGTGTTTCATAAAGAGGAGACTGGCCTGCTGCTGAGGTGTTTTAGTGTCATACTGCCCTCTACCTGTCAGATATGAGACCGAGGGAAAAATTGAATCTGAGCACCCATGGAAGAAGTATTAATGTACAAATACTAACACAACTGTGTGACAATACACAATAACCTGTAGGAAAAGTGTGGGAAGTGCCAGCATCTAAATATAGTTAAAGTATTTTCTGTAAATGTGCAAGTGCAGTCCCTCTGACTGATTTTCTAGTGAATTGTCAGTGTTGTCACAACATATTCTTGTAGGGTTTTTTTTTTTTTTTTTTTTTTTTTTGCAATTTTTGCTGAGATGGAGGTAGTTTGAACTATCTTTATTACTATATATTTGTCCCAGACATGAACAACTTAAAGAAAATCTGATGCATACTGGTAAAATATAAAATAATCTCACTTATATTGAAATGAAACATAGTGAATTTTGAGGGGAAAAAGCACTATTTCGTGGCACTCTTAACAACTCATTTGAAATATGAGCTGAATACACATTTTTTTTCCTACAAACTGTTTTAATTTTACCTGTCTGATGTATTTTAAAAGCGTAATGTGTTATGTAGGCTCTTAGAAAGGATGTGTGTAACCTGACATAAGGTGTTTTACATTTTTAGAGTGACATTTGGGACAATGTTTCTTGTGTTAATTTTCACTCACAGTGAATGCTGACAAAAAAATGTGTGAACATGTGAAATATTAACACATTATGTGTTGTCTGTGGCAAAAAACGAACATAAAACCCTTCCAGTTTTATTTAATATATAAAATGTGGTAACAAGAGCATTGTATGTATTCTAAAGCTGTCAGACAAATGTAGTCGAGCCGAACAGGAAAATTTCGGAGATGTAGTTGAATAGAAGATAAAGTTCAAGAAAAACTCAAGTAAAAAATGCCATTGATTTTAATGCAACGCTTGAACAAAAGAATTTTCATTAAACCACTTTTAAATATACCTAAATATATTCCTACTGAGTGAAAGTGTTATGCTGCGATAACCCCTGGACAATGAGGCTTATGTATACGAAGGTCTTGATTGGATTTGATATAATCTCACAGGACAGGTCACACTTGTCCTCGATTGTCTCACATACAGTCACACACACAAAGGCTGCAACATCTTCAGCAGACACACCAGCTAAGATACATGCACATAGTATACGGAAACAGGGATACAGTGGTACCAGATAGGCAACTTCAGGCCTTTCGAATCTAAACAGAAGGCAATGCAACTGAAAATTGCTGTGGGCTTCAGTACAGAAGATTTTGCCTTCAGGGACACAAGACATGTCCATCTCATCAATGCATGGTAGGAAACCTTTAATAACAATATGTATAGTCACATTAGCATGAGTAAGTATGAATCACAATCATTTAAAGACAGTCAGGAAGTAAAAACTACAGTCAAGTGTATTTGGAGGAAATTTTCCAAGTGTCAATCTTGCATTATTAGTGGCAAAAGCAGAAAACCTTAATACTTGTTGCTCACTTGTTTGACTCTACATCTACAAACTGTCTCAATATCTAAGAAACACTTTCTCATTCAGAAGCTTGACACAGGAAATTTAAGGACCAAGGATTAAAATATTTTTTAGATGTTCTTATCACTTCGTATGAGGATAATCGTACAGTACAGATATAACAGGGTCATTGCCGATAATCTGTTTAGAACAGACTGAGCTAGGTACCATGTAGAGTTTAAAGTCATGAAAAATGTTCTCTTGCATGACACTAATTTAATCAAAATTTCACTGAAAAAAGAGCATGAGCATTTTAAAGCTATACATGTGTGTATAAACTCAGCAGCAGACATTTCTTTCAGGCTGCTGTATGTATACGTTGTGTATATGCATTGTAAATAAATGAATAATGTGTCTTATTAGCCTATTTATAGGTAGCGACAATTTCTTTTCTTTGCTCCAAGTTGCACTGCTTGTACTCTAAGCTTTGATGCCCAAGTGCATTTCATTTGAGTATCTGTAATTGTGTAATGTCAGTGAATCTGAAACTAAATGTTGTGTGGTTGAACACATAATGAACAATAATGCAGATGTTAAACAAATTAATGATCCCCAAAAAATTACAGTGAAGTCCAAAATGGTCTAAATCAGGTATATATTCCTAAGATGTGTCAGCTTCCAGACACATCTCATGGTTTATTCTTTTGCTATAAACGAAAAAAGAGGTTCTACTTCTACAAATTAACTCTTCAAATAGTTTCCAAAGTGTGCACCATTGCAGTTGAGGCTGTAAGTCTCATTTCACGCTTTTTCTTCTCTCAGGAAAACAACACCAGACCATCTTTGTCCATGATTTTGTGAACGCTGAAGGTGGTTGACTTTGAGATGCAACACTGCCAAGCCTTTTTATCTTTTCCACAAAAATGGAGGCAGACACCCGACAAAAGTCCAGATCCATCAGCCTCTCCACCATCTCTTCATCATCACTTTTCTTTCCCTCCTCCTGCATCACTCCATCTCTCTCCTCCACCCCATCCATCCCTCCATGGCCTCTTTAGGTTCCTTGTGGTTCTCTTTGCCTCCATTTGCTTTCATGCCTGTTCAGTTGAGGGAGGGTGGTTCCGGGTTGGGGTCTTAGGACCCTGGGGGTGTGATCCGATTTTTGCGAAGGCTCTTCCCAGTGTTGCAGCACAGCTCGCTGTCAACCGGATCAACAAGGACCCCTCACTGTCCTTCGCCCATACGTTTGAATACATCGTGTTGCAGGTACATCCCTCCATCAGCCTCAGAATGATGGGAAGTAACATCAGTTCTCTGATGATTTAGTGTTACACTGTTGAAAGAAGCATTGATTTATCACATATATTGGGATTTATTAAGCAACAAGTGAAAATTTAGTCCATAAAGCTCATTGTGTTTGGAGCAGCAAAATGGGCCACATTAGGATCTGAGTAACTTTGGTAAAGCCCAGATTGTGATGGCAAAATGACCAGTTCAGAGCATCTCCACAACAGCAGGTCCTGTTGGGTGTTCCTGGTTTGCGGTGGTTAGTACCTACCAAAAGTGGTCTAAGTAAGGACTACCTGATCTCAATCCAATTGAGCATCAGTGGATTGTTCTGAACAAGTTAATCCAGTCCATGGAGGCTTCATGCTGCCTCTTACAGGACTTCAAGGATCTACTGTGTCTTAGTGCCAGATGCACACCTTCAGAAGTTAGGTGGAATACATGCCTCGTGTCAGAGCTGTTTTTGGTGGGACATAACATTAGACGTCTTTCATCAGAGCACTACTGGTAGGCACTAACCACTGCAGACACACGTCAGACCTGCATTTTTGGAGATGCTGATTCAGTCATTCTGACCATCCCACTTTCCCCCTTGTCAAAGAAACGCAGATTATGCTTATGCTGCTTATTGTCCGTCTACTGCAAATTAGATTCATGACTACTAAATAGTCCCATCGTAGTAATCCATAGTATCATAGTTTCATCTATCAGTTACATAAGTTTTGGTCCAAGTTTATTAAAGATTACATTATTTTACTAAATTAATGTAGGCTATTTAGGTGCAAAACTTCAATAAAAGTACCTGATTACTTTCTTTTTAAGGAGCCATGTGAGACATCAAGAGCACTGGAGGCATTTGTGGGTTTTCACACCAAGGCCTCTGCATATATTGGGCCATCCAACCCAGGATACTGTGACTCTGCTTCAATGCTGACCAAAGGATGGAACAAAGTATGTGATGTTAAGTGATCCAGATGGATTTTAAGATGTAGATGTTCTTTTTATCCTTCTCTGGTCATTTCTTCTTGTCCTCTTTACAAGGCATTGTTTCCTTGGGGTTGTGTTGGCTATGAGATGGACAATGTTCGGAGCCACCCGACCTTTGCCCGCTCCATGCCAAGACCTACCTGGGTGCTGCTCAACATGATGAAGTACTTCAAGTGGGCTCAGGTTGCTATTATTTCATCCTCAGAAGACATCTGGGTGGAGACAGCCACAAAGGTTTGTATTTTTTTTTTCATTTTTCACATTTATGATTTTGTATAACCCCCTGTGTAACCCCATCTTTAAATTAATTTAATTCCTTCAAATGATCCCAAGCAACTGACTGTTAATATTTTTGCTTACGTAAGGTACTACATGAGTTTAATGAGTGTATGATTCTCTATGTTTGTCAGTCTCTCAACAAAATCCCTAATCCCGCCGATTATGTTGGTATCTAAGAATTTCATTGTGAATCTTGAGATGAACAATGGCTGGAGTGAAGCCAAAAGTCTCCAAATCCAAACTTTTGATTTTTTGTTTAGGTTTTTTAATGATTGGGTGAGTCTATTTTCTGGATGTCAGTGTGAGGTTTTGTCTTGTTGTCTGCAGGTGGCTGACTCTCTGAGGAGCCACGGTCTGCCGGTCAGACTGGTCATCTTTATGGAGAACACACCTCATGGCATCAGACGAACTCTGGCCAAAGTTCGCAAGAGAAGAGAACTGCGAGGTGAGTACTGATTAATTACAACAGATTTTACATATATTGTGTATTTGGAAGATATGGAGTGTACGGTGACTGTTCATATATTTCGTATTTACTCTTTACCCAAGACATTGTAAGGGTGTTTTGTTTTTGTTTTTTTTAATATTATCATAACACTACTGGACAAAACTTTGAGGACGCCTCCTTCTTTTTTAAAGGAGATCTACACTTTTAATGTTTACAGTAATCTGATCATTTTGTTTTCTTGGTGTGCCTCTGTTAACTGACCGGTATGACTGCAGTATTGTTCAAATGATGCCTCACAAATTGAAGTAACTCAGTCTGTTAAAATTGTTGTTATGTTTTGTGGGTTAACAACAAAAGTCAGGACACCTGAGTTATATGTGACAACTTTCAAGGCTCAGTTTACTTCCACTGCTGCAGAAACGCTCTGAGCTGTTATTCATTTTAATCTCTTATCTTTATTCCATTTCAAGTCATTCACTGGGGCTGACCAGCTTAAATGTAAATAAAGCTGGTTAAATAACATTGAAAAACACAAAAACTGCTAAACGGTTGAAAAAAATTAACAGGTTTTCTGCAGGAAGTGCAGTAAATGAAGGTTTGAAAGCTGATTAAAACAGTTCATAGATGTCCCTTTTGTTGATAATTTGCAAACCCTCTGTGTATGAAAGCCAGATTAGAAAAGCCTGCCATTTTTCACTTCCTGAAGCATTATTTGTTCAACACTGCACTGCAAAATATGTAGTAAAATATATTATATTATAATTTTATATTAATATTAATATTATACTATATTAATAGTATTAATAGTATAATGATGAGGAAAAGTCCAACTAAAAATGATGATCATGATCAAAGAAATACATTGATAACCACATTTCTAATGATAAAACTGCTGGAGCTACAACACTGAAAGATTTGTTACCAAGCTATAATGATAGGGCAGTATAAACATATTGTATGAGCTCATCAGATACTTCTAAACTAAAGCTGAGTTTTGCATCTCGTCCTAGTTGTGATCCTGTGCATGCACTCGGCCCTGATTGGTGGTGAAGCTCAGAAGCTGCTCTTGGAGACAGCATACGACATGCAGATGATTGATGGCTCCCTGGTCTTCGTGCCCTATGACACATTGCTTTACAGCCTGCCCTACCGCAACGTCACCTACCCAGCTCTAAAGAACAACAGCAAACTGCTGCGGGCCTACGATGCCGTGCTGACCATTACCATTGACTCACCCCAAGTGTCATTCTATGAGGCCTTCAGAGAGGCCATGGACAGAAGGGAGGTGGCAAGGACCGTGAAGCCACATCAGGTAATGGGATTAGATATGCCATGTGTACAGGTACCTTTAGGCAAAGCAGTCTGACCTGAAATCTGTGTCCTGCAGGTGTCTCCTCTCTTTGGCACCATCTACAGCTCTATTGTGTTCACGGCTCATGCGGTACACAGACTTCGAAAATCAGGGGAGTGGATGTCTGGGGGAAACCTGGCACAACACACGCGCAACCTGGCCTTCCAGGTACCGACACTAGTATTGACTGTGATGGTTGGCCGTCTCACATGTACATGTTTTATTCTACCAATACAAAGTGCAGGTTTTCTCAAACTAAAGTGAAAAATACAGACAATTTACAGTTTACCTCTGTCTAACTGCCAAAGGTTCCAAAAGGAAAGCTTAGGTGACCAAAAACTAGAGACTGCTTCAGATTTATATTTTACAAAGGCCTTTTCCTGCATGGGAACAAATAATGGGTTAACAACTTCCAGCATTTTTGTAGCAATGGAAGTAAATGAAGCCTTGAAAGTTGATGAAACACTTCCTGCAGATGTCCTGAGTTTTGTTAATTACTTCCAAATGAAAGCAGAGTGTTACCGCACCATAAGAGGTCTAAGTCATGTTATTGGCCAAACTGTGACTTGTGACAAAGTTTCCTGAAACTGCTACCTCATTTTATGCAGATATCACAATTTGGCCAAAAAAAAAAAAAAAAAGCAGTTATGCTATAAGGCTAGTGATATGTGAAACACTCATTATTTAACATGCACTCTTATTCTCAAACAAGACATATTTTTATCCCACAGTTTAGAAAACAACATCCAAGCAACATTTACCATTACACTTCAAGATTTTTTTGTCATACAAGGAAGAATATTGAAGATTGTATGTAAATACCATGGATTCTAAAATAGAACACTTTTATTTAACTGCCAAGAGACTTCACCTTTAATAAAGACTGAAAACTTCCTCCAGACCATCAAATATGATTCTTTGCGATTATCATAGAGACTTATTTTAAACATGCATTGACCTTTGACCTTTGACGACCAAAATCTCAAAACTTCATCCAATATTTTTGCCAAATATTAAGAAATTGCCACACTGCATTTCCAAAGATTTGGCATTCATCAGAGTGAGATGGGTGGAAAACCTACACATGGTGACACAGAAAGTTTTGAGAATGACCTGTAACTACCTACTTGTTTTTACTTTTTCTTTAATGTCTAAACTTTAGTAACTAACTTTACTGTGAAGTCCTAACACTACTTACTTGTTGCAGGGTTTCAGTCACCCCATTAAAACTAACAGTTCTGGAGCAGCTCTGCTGAACTACCTCATACTGGACACAAACGGACTCTCCTGGGAGCTGAAGCCAACATACAGGTACAGTACATCTGGAGATTATGAGCAGTTGGACTTTTCACATACATAGGGCCGGATCTACTAAAGGTTTGTGTGTATTAAAACGTGTGCAAACTCATTGCACACGCAAAAAATGTGCAAACTGATTTACTAACAATGTACACTAAGGGTTGTATCTTTCAAAGGTGCAAAATAGTGCATCTGATCCAGTTAGTACATTTGACACAATGAATATGCAATATGAGGCGTTTACACGCAATTGTGCATGTGGTGGGAGGAGAAAATGTGAATATATCAATTTAGCACACGCAGAGTGATTTATCAAACCCGAAAGCAATTTTGCTCATAGAAACTGCGTCTATATTTATTACGTCTCAAAAGGAGGTGCAAACGGGTTGCATACGTAATTGTGCACACATGGAAATGGTTCGGAGACATCGAAATGATGAAACGAGATGCAGAGACCACCCTTCAATGTTCACCCTTGTGTGAACATTTTTGGAGTGACAGAAGAAAAAATAATTAAGATGTATGCCCCCACCCCACACACACACACACACACACACACACACTTTATGGGATTCTGCACTGACATTAGGCTACAGAGTGTCAAAATTATATGCGCCTGACAGTCGTTCAGTCCAACCCCCCACACACACACATGCACGCACGCACGCCCACACACACACACACACACACACACACACACACACACACACACACACACACACACACACACACACACACCTTTAAAATGAAAAATGAATGAATGATTGAGTCATGCCATACCTTCTATGACAAAACTCCTCCAACATTACATTTCCGTGCATCTGGATCAATCAGCACACTGTTCCCATTAGTGCTGGTGTATCCCAGAGCAGTTTTTCCAGTGTATGTCTCCAGTACCACATGCAAAACCCTCATTTAAATAGGACAGTCTCCAAGACTTTGCACCTGTTGTAATTTGCGCAAGCAAAATCTGTAAATCACCCGCAAACCGCGGTTCAAGCCCACACACAAAATTCTAGATTGCGCAAGCAAATTAGTTCACGCAAATTGGAAACTTAGTAGATTCGGCCCACTGTCCCAAACTGCTTTTCAACTACAGTGTACAAACTAAAATGAAAATCAAGAGAAACATTCTACAAAGATCTACAATAAATAAAAGTGGGATTAAAAGCAGTATTAAAAAAATGCACAATAATTACATAATAAGAAAAAATGAGCTTGTACTGTACTTATTGTGGGCAGGATTGACATGGAAAACCATATGGTGCACTTCCTGGGCCGAGAAATCCACTTCCCTCGTGGTTATGGACCGAGAAAGGACTCGCTCTGCTGGTTTACTCCCGGAGTCCTCTGCTCAGGGGGTGAGGACACACAAAGAACTGTACATCCAGTTATTACAACTGTCTGGTTTACATTAGATATTTTTAGTAGTGATCACAGACTGCAAAATGAAAATAGTTAATATTTCAGAAACATTCCCCTTCAAGGTCTACCTGCATTGATAAACTTGCCTTGAAAATGCGTACTTCTGAACTATATAATACAATCTATGTTTACAAAAAACTTTCGATTGAACTCATCTTTTCCAGGTGTGGATCTGTTCTTCACCATCAGTATGTTCCTGGGGGCCATTACTTCTTGTGCTTTTCTTGGGACACTG
The DNA here is from genome assembly GCF_902148855.1 of Sphaeramia orbicularis. Lineage (NCBI taxonomy): Eukaryota > Metazoa > Chordata > Actinopteri > Kurtiformes > Apogonidae > Sphaeramia > Sphaeramia orbicularis. The sequence goes on along the minus strand of NC_043974.1, from coordinate 7,723,059 downwards.
ATTTACTTCATCAGGTACAGAGAAAACAAGTGTTAAGTCATGTTAATTAGCAGGATTTGGAACAGTTGGATACTTGCAGATTTTCAGGCTTTTCATTCACATACAGTGTAAAGCCAGTGAAATGCACCACTCACAATCCTTCACTCCTGCTCTCTTCTCTGGTTTTTGTTGTCCAGGCGACGTGTTGCCAAAATCCGAATGATCAAGGGTCCAAATAAGATCCTGTTAACTCTGGAAGATGTTACATTCATAAATCCTTCACTTAGCAACAAGGTAAGTTTTTCTTTGTTGACTGTCCCTTTAAATGCAATTCAGATGAGTTGGATGTTATTATTCATATAAAATAAATCCATGGCTCCCAGTTACATGTGTTAGAACCGAAGATACGCCTGATAATATAGACTGTGAGTATAGTGTGGAGTATAATGGCATATACTGTGCACATAGAAGCATAGACAATGAGATAAAATTACACAACTGATTGGAAACAAACAAAACTTGTCACCTTGCCTCACTACAGAAACTAAGTTTGGATGACAGTAGGGCCAGTGGCATGAGGAGCATCTCAGACCACAGTGTCACCTCGCCAGTTTCCACCCAATCCCCGGCCACCTACGAAAACACCAACGTGGTCATTTTTGAGGTGCAGCATTAAGAAAAACAACACTACTATTGCATTTTGCAAGTTTCTATCTATCCGTGACAAAAAAGAGCTAAATTTGGTTCTGTTTCTGTTCTTCAGGGTGACTGGGCATGGCTGAAGAGACTTCCTCATGGGACATTTAGCAGTATAAACCCAAAAACCAGTGATGTGTTTGAACTGGTGTGTAGTGTGTGTTATAAAATACTAAGATTCTTTACTTTAGTGAACATACCACTCTGAAAATATTCACTATTGCATTAAAAAGAATGTTACATTTGAATCTGGTTCATGCTTAAAGGAAGATTTGGAATACTTTATGTGCTTTGGATTAATTTACATCGGTGCATCAGTTTTTATCAGACCATTTTGTATTTGTATGAAAATCCACAAGACGTGAGGTTTTTATTGGACAAGAAGGAGATGGAAAATCTGCATATGAAAAATAACTGAAATTGTCAGACACAAACAGTGGATTCAAAATAGTTATAGTTACCTCATGTGGACGACACACTGAACTGCACTGCTACTATATTCATTTAGATCAGCCACTCTTAGATAAAAATGGCTTAACAATGATGATGCAAAACAGTGAGAAATTGTAACAAATGAAACTGTATCTGCAGATGAAGGACATGCGCCATGAGAACGTCAACCCCTTCCTTGGTTTCTTTCACGACTGTGGTGTGTTCGCCATCATGACAGAGTTCTGCTCCAGAGGCAGCCTAGAGGACCTGCTGCTGAACGACGACGTCAAACTGGACTGGATGTTTAAGTCGTCTCTGCTCCTGGACTTGATAAAGGTTATTATGGAAAGGCAAAATGACAAAAGGCTTGTGACTTTTAGATTAATAATTTTTTCTCACCTATGACATGTGTACTTCATTTATTACCTCTGCCAAGAAGGTTATGTTTTTGCCAGGGTTTGTTGGTTGGTTGGTTGGTTGGTTGGTTGGTTGGTTGGTTGGTTAGCAAGATAACTGAAAAAGTTATGGATGGATCTTCATGAAAATTTCAGGAAATGTTGATACTGGCACAAGGAACAAATGATTAAATTTTGGTGGTGAGGGGGGGCAGATCTGCCTTGGTGGAGGTCTGCCCTCCCCCAGTGTTTTTCTAGTTTTAAGTTGCAATGATCAACTATTTTGTCATTAGCATTATCAAAATATATATTATTTGTCTCTAAAGGGACATTTACGAACACAATTTTGTTTTCTAGTTTCACAAACAATTTACAAATAACATCTTCCACTGTCTAAAACCCACAGCCAGTTTTCTTTCAAATATTATGGAGTTATTTTGTGCAATGTTTCAGGGTATGAAGTATCTTCACCACCGTGGAGTGTGCCACAGTCGTCTGAAGTCCCGTAACTGTGTAGTGGATGGCCGCTTTGTCCTGAAAGTCACCGACTATGGCTACAGTGAGGTTGTGGAGGCACAGCGGTTCCCCTACATTGAGCCGCCTCCTGAAGGTGAGAGAATAGAAGAGTTAGATCTGTGTATGTCTAAACTGAAAGCTGTGGATTGACAGTGTTTATCATTTTGTGTGTTCCAGAGTTGCTGTGGACTGCTCCAGAGATCCTGAGAACTGGTCAGGGGGGTTTTCATGGGACTCTCCCTGGCGATGTGTACAGCTTTGCCATCATCATGCAAGAAGTTGTGATCAGAGGGCCTCCGTTCTGCATGTTAGACTTGCCAGCTACAGGTAAGAAGAAACTCTACATACACAACGAAAGGAAAAAGCACAACAGACCCGATATTTTACATGCAGACTTGGAAACATGGGAGAACTGGGGAGGTCATGTCAACAATTTTTAAAAAAAAAGGTTCAATTCCACTATATCTAATCAGACAGTAATAAACTATTGAACAATTCATGTTATAAATCTATGAATATATATTCTTTAATTAAAGGGTACCTGTAGTGAATTTTCATTGCTAGCTATCTCCAGCGGTTGCTGTATCGGTCGGTTGTGGTAAAGAAGGAGCTGAGCCAAGAGGCAAAGCTCTCGATTTACCAGTCAATCTACGTTCCTACCCTCACCTATGGTCATGAGCTTTGGGTCATGACCGAAAGGACAAGATCCTGGATACAAGCGATTGAAATGAGTTTCCTCCGCAGGGTGGCTGGGTGCACCCTCCTGGGTGAGGAGCTCAGCCACCAGGGAGGAGCTCGGAGTAGAGCCGCTGCTCCTCCACATCGAGAGGGGCCAGCTGAGGTGGCTGGGGCATCTGTTTTGGATGGCTCCTGGATGCCTTCCTGGGGCATGTCCTGCCGGGAGGAGGCCTCGGGGAAGACCTAGGACACGTTGGAGAGACTATGTCTCTCGGCTGGCCTGGGAACGCCTCGGGGTCCCCTCAGAAGAGCTGGAGGAAGTGTCTGGGGAGAGGGGAGTCTGTGCATCCCTGCTTAGACTGTTGCCTCCGCGACCCGACCCTGGATAAGCGGTGGATAATGGATGGATGGATGGATGGATAGCTATCTCAAAAGTTCATGTATCATGCCAGCAGTTCTGTCCAGTAACTTACTTTATAGCCTGATGTCAAGTACACGCAAGTACTAAGTCACTGCTCCATCAGTCAGGCATGGTCAGTGACATGTTGCCTCCTTCATGGGCTGTTCTGGAACCGGTAGTGATGAAAGTTTGTAGTATTGTCCGATTACCTGGGCTGAGATGAACTGGTAACTGACACCAGTCTAAGATGACACATTATCGGCCAATATTGGGTCACGTCTCTTGGACAATGGCGTAATGCTAAGCGTAAGGCTGCACAACCAAAAAGCCCAAATATGTACTTTCCATTCAATCTGCTCACTGACTGCTACTTACTTTACTCATACTCTATTACCCGGAATCAACAACGGGTACTTCACTTCCGGCCAGCAATTGGTGCTCTCTAAAGGTTCTGCCCACATGCGCAATTCACGTAATAAAAACTCCAGTGTGGTGCATTTATGGAAATTTTTTACTGAAATTGCGCCTACCTTGCTAATAAGTGATGACACAAAGCACAATTAATGCTGTAAACATGACCAGTACAGGTACACTTTAATTGACATTTTACTGTGCAGTAATAGGTGGAATTAAAGCTGCAAGCAGCATTGGGTAGGACCTCTCACCCTGGCCCGGTTCTGCCTCCTCTCACCTCTCTGTCCCAGCTCCAGCCCCCACCATTTTGTGTACATCCTCCTTTCATCCCTCCAGAACACCAGGTCCCCCTCTGCTGTAACCACCATCACCTTTTAATGAGGCTTTTATTTGGGAAAAAACAAAAACAAAAAAACTACTGTGCGTGTGCTTGTTTGAGACAAAATCAGTCTGAATGAATTGAAATTGTTTGAACAGCTGAAAATAAAAGTCATGATTTAGCATTTTTAATAGTGCTGGGCAGCGATTAAATTTTTAAATTGCGATTAATCGCATGGATTTCTGTGATTAATCGCGATTAATCGCATAGTTATGGGGGGTGGGGGGGTGCCGCTATCTCAAAGTACTCTGGTGATAAAAAATAATTCCACATTGCAGTGCTTCGAAACAACTTTGTCCTTCTCACCCCCACCATCTGAAGACATTTAAAATGAAAATGTCCATTGACCAGACCACTACTTTTCTCCATGTTTATGTCCCCAACAATTTATTTCCGCTTGTGAGTGATTGACAGGAGTCTTAAGCCCACTAATAAGTACTAATACTAATAAGTCCAATAATATGTGATGTTCAGTTGTTCAAAGCAAAGGGGGCCCTCTAGTGGTCGGAATAAGTTGCACTAACGTATGTTTTGTCATTTCGGTGTTACCGTAGTCAGTTCTGACATAAGAAGGAACTAACAGACACGTTTCTTTCACTCTGTTTGTATGACCCCAAAAACATTTGCCTGTGAGTATTTTATGTTCATTTGAATGAATAGTATAAAATATCTCTGATGTGAACCTTTGTTGCTGGATAAAAAGACGCTGTAAATCTTAAATTAATCTGTAAATGCTAATTGTTAGCATGTGTATGGATTTTCCCATTCAAGTTAGCATCGAGCTAGCGGTCTTTTTCCCATTCATCTAAGTGTATAATGCCATGTAAATGTACTAAGGCAATGAACAGGACTGAGACATATTTTGTATGTATGTTGCAGTTTTAAACTGAGTCTACAGTAAAAGATTTGGACAGAAGTTTTGGGTGCCCAGCTTTTCTTGGTAAACCTGTTGCCTATCTACCAAGCTAATCGCTACACGCACACAAGCAGAGGCAGAAGAATAGGAGTGTTCTGTCCTCGCTAAGACGTCTGTACTTAGTCTGAGCTAGACAGTGAGCTAAACTCTGAATTGACGATGCAAGATATGTCCTCTTTGAAGTTTGCAACTATAATGTACATACTTGACATCATGCAGATTGACAGAGTGAAACTATAAAATAAAGACAAAATAAATCAGTTAGTTATGTCTATTAATGATATGCATATTCACGGAGAATGCATAGATGTAATTATTATAAACTTAAGTTGACTGCTAATACAACAATCACATCATAAATAAGTAAAGGTTAGTTCAAAGGCTGGCATATTAGACCTAAACACAACCAATGAATTTATTTAAACTTAACATGAGCCTGCATAAAGAATTAGCAACCCATCTCTGACTGCTAGCATAAACGAATTAGCTTAAACATGTTAATAACACATTGTAATAAACACATCCAAAATAACGTCATAAACATGTTTCTAACTGCACGTTTACATGTGAAATTATTTAGCAAACAACAGAATGATTGATACATACAGGCGTTGCTTCTGCAGGAGTTAAAGTTTGATTCAGCATTACTTGGAAAGTTCGCTCACTTTTCTACTCTCAGCTACACCAGCACTGGCGCTTGGTGCGTGTGGAGCACCAAAATAAAAGTATGAGTTTCAAAATAAGAGTTTGTATGTATAAAAGAACTAAGACTTGCTTGAAAGGCAGAACAGCATTAACGGGAGTTAAAAAAAAAAAAAAAAAGTCGGCGTTATTTAATGAATGCGTTAATGCGGTAATAACGCGTTAACTTGCCCAGCCCCTTTATTTTGAAAAATCCTTCTGTGTGTGTGTGTCTGTGTGTGTGTGTGTGTGTGTGTGTGTGTGTGTGTGTGTGTGTGTGTGTGTGTGTGTGTGTGTGTGTGTGTGGGTACATGCGTGTGTGTTAAAGAATCCGTTTTAATTAGTTGAAATTGTACAAACAGGTGAGTGTTTGGTCATAAAAATGAAGAAAAGTTATTAATACTCATAGGGCTTTTATTTTGGAAAAACCCTACCGTGTGTGTGTGTGTGTGTGTGTGTGTTTGTGTGTGTCTGTGAGAGAGAATCAGTTTTAATGAACTGAAATTATATGAACAGTTGAGCATGTCATGGGGGGGGGAGTATTTTAGAGTAGTCATGATGAACCTTGTTCATTAAGCTTTTTTTGTAAACTTTAATAGCTGCTAAACATTTGCTTGACGTTGCTTACACCTACTGCATTCATATTAAACCGTGGCTTTGCAATACAGCAGTCAGATTGTTCTCAGAGAGAGAAACAATACAGGTAATGCTTTATTTTGGCAAGTATCAAAAGGGCAGTATCAGATACTGAGAGACTCACTGGTGTAGATAACTAAGTAAAATGATACACACCCACAATGCAATGTGGCAAACCCCCATTAGAAACTATGCAGAAAAAAAAGTCCGCCCCACCCAGGAGTCGAATCCAAGTCTACCACATGGCAGTCTGATGCACTAATCACTATACTACACAGCCGCTGTGTGTATGTGTTTGTAACATGGCTCCTTATGGAGCAGAATCGTGCGCTCCATAAATTTAGTGAGAAACCACCTCTCAAACAAACAGCAGTTAATCTATAATCGTACACTGTATCTGAACATTTTTTGCATGTGAGACTTGTGGTGAGTCTTGTGAATGTATCAATATATAATTTGTGGGAAAAAAGTCCAAAGTGAATAATTAGTTTCAGACTTCGCAACTTTCAGGGCTTATTAAAAAAAAAAAAAAAAACAATTATGACAAAAGTGCGAGATCAATTATTTAACAAGGGTTTACTCTATCTTTTTTTGCTATTTAGAGTTCAACAAACAGCCTCAGGCCAGATCCATTTTGACATTTTAGTTTGAAAGGCAAATGGCAAACTTTCTGTTGGAGTTAGCTCATACATGTCAGCATATGATTTGTAGGGCTGTGTGAGACCAACATTTTGGGATTGGTTTCATGTCTCTACAACATTCCTACTGGAAGGTTGTGTGTGAACGTCTTTTCATTGAAAGGTAAAATGATAACTTCCTGTTGGAGTTAGCTCATGGGTGCCAGTGTATGATTTGTTGGGCTCGATGAGACAAAAAGTTTAGCAATTGCTTTATGTGTCTATGACATTCCTACTGGCTGCTAGGGCCATTTTTGTGTTTGTAGGTGGCACTACTGCTGCATTTATTGTGCTTTTTTTTGACTTCACTGACCCTGTCCTCCATACAAGGGTAATAAATAAGTGTTATGTGTCCAATTTACCAGACAGACTGATCACAGCCACTGATTCAGTTACTATACAGACATTTCCCACATGAGCAAAGTAGTGAAGTGATTGGCCATTCCAGCAGCCAGGACACATGGAATGGCAACACATGACACATTGATATTTCTGCATTGTAGAGTTAATTGAGAAGTTGTGCCGACCTCCTCCTCTGTGCCGTCCAGTGGTCAGTCCAGACTACGCACCACTAGAGTGTATCCAGCTGATGAAACAGTGCTGGAACGAACAGCCGGACAAGAGACCCACATTTGAGGATGTTTTCGACCAGGTACATTGGTTTGGAAACTAGCTCCACGACACTTTAGTATCCCTGAATAAGAGGACCAAAGGACAGCTATGTTTTTTTTATTCCTGTGAGTTTGCACTGTCTTGTGTGTAATTGTGTGTGATTGTGTTAACATAGTGTTAAACTCTGAAGTACAGTCTTTACATAATCCATGGAATTCTAAGGTGAGGAGATGCTGTAATACTTCATGAATCAGTTTTATATGTTTACATTCATTCTTTCTTCTCCTCTCATCACAGTTTAAAAACATTAACAAGGGCAAAAAGACCAACATCATAGACTCCATGCTGAGGATGCTGGAGCAGTATTCCTCCAACCTGGAGGAGTTGATCAGGGAACGAACTGAGGAGTTAGAGATCGAGAAGCAGAAGACAGAGAAGCTGCTAACACAGATGCTGCCCCCGTGAGTTAACATGATTCTTGACTGAACATTGAGAGATGGCCATACATAATCAAAGCCAAAAATGTTTACATGGATGAATGCCTTTGTGAGTTACTCCTCAATCTGTGTTTGATTCTTCTCCTCCTTAGATCTGTGGCTGAGGCTTTGAAAGTAGGTGGAACTGTTGTTCCCGAACATTTCGAAAGTGCGTCACTCTATTTCAGCGATATTGTCGGTTTCACCACCATCTCAGCCAACAGTGAGCCCATTGAGGTTGTCGACCTCCTCAATGACCTCTACACAGTCTTTGACGCCATCATAGGAAACCATGATGTCTACAAGGTGCAGTCTGAACAGCTGACCTTTCTTGTAGTTAAACTTTATTGGTAAGATTGCTAACAGTGTCATCTCTACTCTAGGTTGAGACAATCGGTGATGCTTACATGGTGTCGTCAGGAGTTCCTGTCCTGAATGATAATCGTCATGCTGCAGAAATAGCTAATATGGCTCTTGACATCCTAAGTGCAGTGGGAACCTTTAAAATGAGACATATGCCTGATGTTCCTGTCAGGATACGTATAGGACTGCACACAGGTCAGGAACAAATGCAGTGATTTCCACCCAGACTGAAACTGTTTATTGCCAGTAGAATATACTGTACCTATGGAGGTGGTGAAAGAGTTAACTGGGGACTTAACAGCGAGACCCTGTTTATAGAAATTTAATGCTGGACCAGTCTCATTTTTGTTTACAATTAAGTCTAGATAGTTTTACAAAGGTAAGACAAACGACACACAACGTAGACCTTGGTCATTAAGGTAACACAATCAGTTACACTAAGCAGTTGCACAAACTAGCAAAAAAAAAGAACATAGCTCCTTGTTCTGGTTTGTTTGTGGATTAATATTGTTGCCAGGTCATAAATCAAAATGCATTTTTAAAGACCAGAGGGGGCATAAATAAAGCAATGAGGAGCCTGTATTTTGTATTTAGTCAGAAGTAACTATCTTGACCTTGACTGAAGTGCTAACAGCTTTTTTTCCCCCCGTACATTAATTTCTCCAGTAAATCTGGCAACTTTTAGTGTTTCTGAGGTGATGACACAATTAGACATGGCAGGGTTTTTGTTTTTTCAAAGTAAATTAGTTAAGTAATATGTAGTATTCACTTTTTTATGTCCAATGTATCAACAGGGTTTGTTTGGGGGGTGCGGGGGCCAAGATACATTTGCAATCCAATTTTTTACCGTTACTCAGATTTATTTTCCCTGAAACTAACCAAAGACCTAAACTTAGATTGTATGTATGTAATAAGTTTTACACAAAGACAGTCTAATCCAAATTATATGACAGTAACTTTCAATAGAATCTTAGCCTATAGCCTATTTGACCGAGGGGTATTAAAAGTGCACAGCACGTTATGTTTACTTGTGTGTTTTAATGTGTGTTTTATATCACACAGTACATTTCACTTATGTAGACCAACTAGGACAAAAAAGTAATGTCACAGGTTTCTTCCCCATGAAAAGACTTATGTATAAGCTTCTCAAAAGCCCAATCCACTCTGACTAGACATTCTGGAGCAACAATCTATTGCGATGCAGTGACAGTCCAGACTGTTAGTTAGCTCATTGACAGTCTACAGTTTTATGCAAGTGGAGAAAATGCTTTATTTGATGTAAAATAAGTATATACACTATATACACAAAGCTGTGCTAAAGTCTTCAAATGGCTGTTTTGACTTTTTGGTTTAACTTACGGTCAGGGTAATGTATTAGGGTAGGCTTGACCGTGCGCATCATGGTATTTGGTACAAGTGTGTGTGTATGTGTGCTGTAGGTCCAGTTGTGGCAGGTGTGGTGGGTCTTACCATGCCTCGTTACTGTCTGTTTGGAGACACGGTGACCACTGCCTCTCGTATGGAGTCCAGTGGATTGCGTAAGTTGCACATCCTGATCTTATTTGGGGTCACTGGTCTTATTTGAGGAATCTCTATATTGCTTCTTGCCATAGATGGCACAGTGTGTTTTTTTTGTTTTCTGCAGCTTACAGGATTCATGTCCACCAGAGCACAGTCAAAATTCTGCGAGAGCTGAACCTGGGCTATAAAGTCGAGTTGAGAGGCAGAACAGAAGTCAGGGTACGAGCACTTACTATGCCAGTTGAGAATATCATTTCTGAATGATTCTTTCTCTGTGATTCTGATATGCTGTCTGTATGTCTTTCTCAGGGGAAAGGAATTGAGGAGACCTACTGGCTTGTAGGGAGAGATGGGTTTACCAAACCTCTGCCTGTCCCTCCAGAGCCTGGGTAAGAATGACTGTCAATGTCCTAGCCTTTTGCTTCTTTGGCTCTTTCCCCTCTGCTTTGCATTTTTTCCACACTTAACTGTTTAAGATGTGGTGCTAGACCGAGTGCTTTTGCCTGTCCATGTTGGTCTGTGATCCCCTAAAACAATCTGCAATCGTCCTTTGTATTACTGATTCACACATACAGCAACTGAGGAGGTTCCAGTTTTTCACCTCATCATTACCCTCCTTGTGGCACCCCAACATCTACCCCCCCTCTGAAACAAACAAGTTGTTGAGGGGTGGTGTGGGGGAATGAGGAATGGTGAGGAGTGGTGCAGTAAGTAACATGACGGACTTCAATGCGGAAGACCGGGGTGGATGGGTTGATGGGTACAGGAGACATACATTCGCCAGTGAGATAACATACTGGCAGTAGGATAGTGACAGCGCAAGCAGTACTGTAGACTAAGATTCTTCTGATATGGATACTTTAGATTGTAACAAGTAACACTGACTAATGCCCCCCATTTGTGCCTCAGTTTGTGTCCCCTCTCAGTTTTCTCCTTCCAAACATCCCCCAACTTTGTCCCAACACCACCTGGAGAGCTGTACCGCTCCCGTTGACAAACAGTATTCTAGTAGAAAATACCACAAGTCTGTTATGTTTTTTTTTTTTGTTTTTTTTTTTAAAAAGATCTAATCTAAATTATCTGCTCTCTGCTCAAGAATCAACTTGAGATTCTGGTTCTTCCAGATGTTGTTTGGCACAGATTTCATTGAGTTAGACTAATCTGCATTTTAAGTGTAGCTGGATAAAAAAAGCAACACTTTTGGAAAGCTCTGGGCTCATAGGTCATATCATGCTAAATTCTACTTCTTCTCCAGTTTACACAAAGGACATCAATATAGAATTGAAACACTTTCAAGCTTGTCTGTGTTTGCAAGATAAAACTGTGACCCTCTTCAGTGGCTTGTGTAAAGCCACCTATTTGCAGAACTCGTAGTGTTATGTGTGTGTGCTGTGTTTACGTTGTTCACTTCATTCCAACAGGCAAATGGCCCACGGGCTGCAGATGGCCGAGATAGCCCAATACAAGAAACGGAAAGCCGAGAAACAACAACAGGAACAACTTGCAAAGAAGAAAAACTGAGGTAATGTTATGCATTATAAAAAATGTATAACATTACTTACTTGGTTGGCAACGTGACTCGTCTTTTGGCAAACATAGCTTGGGTGTTTTTTTTTAGCATGAGCTGTTTCAAAGTGACAGTTTGTTTGCATTTAACATATCTTGAAGTTTCATTTGTGTCATAATTTTTTTAATGACACAAAAAAAGCAGTATCAAGCACTGCAACTTTCTGTAATGTCCTGGCTAAAGAAAACAGCTGACAGAACACTTTTCTGACCAGCTGTGTCTTGCAACATTGAAAATGTATGAATTACGATTGGTCTTGTTTCTCCTAAGGATCCAAATGCAAATAAAAACCCTCTAGAAGCAGCTCTGGTAGGGGATGTTGAGACCTCTCTTTTCATCGGAGGGGATCTCAATTTTGGAATTATTGGTCAATGACGAAACTCAGTTCTTCTACTTTACAAGTTTTCAAACTAAACTGCTTATTTTATTGCTGCTGTTGCTCGAAAACCTTCTGAAAAAAATTTCTGAGAACACCACTAGATGATAAATACCTGCAGCTTAATGCCATTGCTATGTAACGAAAAAAAAATGTCCTGCCTACAGAAATGCAATACTGAAGTCTTTATGTGGTTTTAAAGTTAACAAGCCCCACCAAAATGAGCTTTTCATTCAATAGCAGCAATGTGCCATCACTGTCTGACCTGGGCTAAAATGAAAAGTCATGGTGCTTTAAGGCATGTTAAATCTGTAGCAGATCTTTTGGAATGAACAACTGCAACACAGGAGCTAACAGAGATATCTAGATACATGATGGCTTGCTTTAACTGCTACAGTAATGATATACAGTATGTTGCATCTTTTCATCCCAGTAGTCACATGTGACCTAAACTTGGTATGTTGTTGATCTAGATAACCACTTTTCTACCACACTGGTGATGATAACTATATAGATGTGCCCATAGCCTCTCTTAGTTTCCTCTTTTTTGTTCCTCTGTCTTGCGTTAATTTTCTGTCGCTCTGTCATCCCCTCCTCCACTCCATTTTCCTCCTCATTCCTCTCCTCTTCTCCTCTCACAGCAGTCGCATCAGCATCTCCCCGAACCCATCGAAGGACATGAAGCAGGTTTTTCACAAGGCGGTAAAGAAAATCTCTCATGTTCGTGTTGTGACTCAGCTCTACACACATGATGACGAAGACAACGTCATGATGTCGCACCACCACTGACTGCACTCAGAATGTGACGTTTGGTGAGGATCGGGCAGTGATTTACTGAACGTGGCAGTGACGTTAGAACCCCAATGGAAAATGGAATGAGAGGGGGGGGGTCTCCATAAATCCCACACCTCTCTGCTAGTGATCATCCCCTGAGAAATGTTAACAGGAAGATGGGTCTAGTGAAAGTTTAGTTCAGATTAATAGCAGACATTTTGTGTGTTTGAGTTTGTGTATTAACGGCTTGAGCTGAGAAGATGATGACCTGTGTGGCGACTATGAATAGAGACTGTGAAGTGGTGACTCAGCAAAGCGGGGATCTACAGAAACCTCCCATCAGCAGCAGTGGAGTGCAGCTAATCTTTCCTTCATTTCCTCCTCCTTCACTCCTCTCCTCACTCAAGAAAGGGCAGGAGAAGAGAAATTAGAGAAATTATCGATATGGACATTTGAATAAACCACTTTTCAGTTGTACATGCTCAAGTAAAAGCTTTACATAGGGAAAAAAGGATACATGATTCACTTGGAACCTGAATTTCATATAGGCCAATAAAGCAAATATATCAATGGGCCATCCTACTGAAGTGGTGCAAACTACTGTTCAAGAATTAAATGCTTAAAGCACTTACGTATGCAAATCTGAGATGTTTACATAGATTCTTCTGTTATTTATTAAAACACATAAAAATGTATGAGACTGCTGTAAGCTTACTGTTCAAGTATTTTATGCATGTACAACTACAGCTAATCATCTAAAACCTCAGGGAAACAACAACGAGGACAATGCAAGTTTTGTATCCTTAAATGCTTTTTAACTTAGTTATTTTCGGGTATTGAGGTGCAGCAGTTTTCACCAATTTGGTAGACTGGCCAAAAAAATAAGTGCTTGTCTGCTGTTTTTATATTTGTCTGTATATTTGTCTATTTATTATCTGTAAAGCATTAACCTTTAAAAATTAAGTAAAGGCTAGTCCTTCAAGGCTTGATTTCTGGTGTGATTGTTATTTTCTGTCCCTCAGCTGTTTTACTGTCATATCTTGAGTTAATGTTGGTGTTTATGTAAATACTACTTTATGTCTGTTTTGTCAACTGCAGCAGGCTATTATTTCAACTGCAGAGTGTTTCATTTTGTGCTCAGAGCTGAATATTACACTGTTTGTAGGTAAAATTATAACTTACCCACACTGTAGCCTGTACTTTCCAATAGCCATCCACTATTTTTTGTAAGCTGAAAAACGTGGAATAAATCTTGGTGTTGAAATTTAATGTGGTGCCAGCTTTACTTTAAAACAGCTCAAAAGTAAAAAAAAAAAAAAAAAAAAAAAAAAAAAATAATAATAATAATAATAATAATAAAGTAAAAGTAGCAATAAGACACTAAAATTGAAAGATATGCATTAAAAATCTTGCTTAACTAAAAATTCAGGTATTTTAAGCTGCTTGAGAAATTAACTGAGGGGAGAAAAACAGTTTAGATTTTATGTCTGTGTGCAATCAATATGTTTTTTTTTTGCAAATTTTTTTGTCAACATTTGTTTGGTATTGTGTCATTTTTCCCGCTCTGCAAAGTAACTTAGTGTGAGGCAAAGAAATACAATACTTACTTTGAAATGTAGTTAAGTGCAACAACTGCAGACCTATAATTAATTAATTCATTCATTCATTTTCTGAACCCGCTTTATCCTCACTAGGGTCACGGGGGTCGCTTGGAGCCTATCCCAGCTACATAGGGGCGAAGGCGGGGCTATAATACATGTGAAATATTATCGTGACAGTAGTCAGAAGAGGTTTTTGTGATAATAAATAAGTCAACAGCGCCATCTGGTGATGCAAAAGACATATCCTCTGAGTTTGTTCATACTACAGATGGCATCCTGGAAGCTCTGAGGGATTATCCCTGCTGATCCTCACTGTATGTGTGTGTGTTGGTTTAAAACCTATGAACTCATTCACAGTTTACTGCTTAATGTATACATACACTACCAAAATACACACACAATACAGTACACAATACACACAAGGTAATATTTATAGCTTTTGCCACCACAAACCTTTTGTTACTTCTAAATGATAAAGAGATTAGTGAGGTTTATAGGGAAATTAACTGACATTAAAGCTATAGTAGGCAGAGATCAGGGTCCCCTCCCCCTGCAACTGCTCTCCATCTGAAGCATTCACAGAAATGACAGTGCAGCACTATTTCATGCCGCTTTGGAAGCATGAAGCCAAAATATCACAGTTTATAAAGCTATGATGTTGCCTCTGTGATGAGCGACAGAGTCTGCAAAGGAGAGACATCTTAGGAAGCCTTAACAGCAATTGGTTGTTAGAATTGTTGGCCATCTTTTTTTTTTAATCTCCTGACATAGACTAGCTTTTGTAAAGTCTGAAGATAGAGGCAAGTGAAGCTTGTCTTAGGTATTTAGAATCCTATAATTTTGGTGTACCATTTACAATTAGTAATAGACAGGAGCTGAAAACCTTTGTGCTGGGAAAAATAAAACTAAATCAAAAAGAGCTGGAGATTAAAATGTCAGAAAAGCTAAATTAAATCTCTGTGGGTTCATCACTTGTACCAGTGGGAGTGTATCTGTATTCCCAACTCAAACTCTAACCCTGGGGGAAAAAAATTACTGACTCTTAGCCCAGAAATTTGATGACAGATGTTCAAAAGAGAAAGAAAAGACAATGTATATTTGATTCTTCTTGGTAGTTCTTCTCGGTTCAACTGGACTGGTTTAGCTCTTTTGAAAATGTTTCGTCTCTCATCCAAGAGACTTCTTCAGTTCTAGAACTGAATTTTCACTGAACTGGTGAAAATTGCAGTTCTAGAACTGAAGAGACTTCTTCAGTTCAAAAGAGCTAAACCAGTCTAGCTGAACTGAGAAGAACTACCAAGAAAAACGATGACCAGGCGAAATGAAAACCTACACAGGCATATGTTTGACTCAAATTCCAAAACAAGTGTGCTCAGTACATGAATTCATTAATGCTAGATCTTGAAAGTTTCAGCATTCGTAATCATTAAGGCCTTTAACAAAAAGGAACCACCATATTTAACAACAAATCACAACATATAATAATGAGGAGGGTAGTATTAAATAGGAGAGTCACATAACAAAAAACGCCCTATAATGAACCAGGAACACATCCGAGATGAACTCTGCCTTTGCCCACTGGTAGCTGGGATAATGTTTTAGAACCTCATGTCCTTTACTAGGACAAAGTAGTTCAGAGAATGGATGGAAATAATGAAACAACAACATTTAAAACATAAACAGAAAACAAGTGGAATTAATTTGGGTACACTTACACACATCTTTTTATATTTCATAACAGAATTTAACATTATTCTTTATTTGGTTTGTGGCCACAGCTGCAAAGCATATACGTTATTATGCATTTTTATTGTTTGATGGTTAGAGGTTACACCTATTTATGGTGAATATTCTTTATTTTAAGATGAATTAATTAATTGATGGCAATATTTAAAGTTAATACAGAATTGACGTAATTAGATAAGATGATTCATGATGTTTATGTTATAATGTTTATAGAATGTTGACACATTAAAAGAATGATCATTCCTTTAATGTGTCAACACAAAGCTGTCAGAATTCTAACTTTAGTAGTAAATCTAAATCCAAATGTAAATGGGACTTCATCTCATGAAAGCCTTAAAATTCCTAGAAATGCTTCCCACGTCATGGCATCAGTGTATTCGATGGTAACTATGACCCTGGCTAAAAGAAGTAAAGACGTGAAGAAAAAATATGCATTTACCTAAAAAAGGGAAAGCATTTTAGAACAGAAGAGAATAAGTTTTATTTTCATTACACCAGTTCTGCAGTGGAATTGCAGGTGGTCTCTGCCAGGAACAGTGCACTAAATAACAACATAATAAGATACAGACATATCTTTAAAAAATATAAAGTAATAAAGTATAAAATAGCATCCAACTGAAGTACGTGCAAATTAATGATATACAGTATGAAAGGATAAAATTCATAATTTCAACATCACATGACTGGCTGACTGGAAAATGTTCATTAAAAAGGTTTGATCACTTGCAAATGTAAATCATGCAAAAAAAAAAAAAAAAAAAAAAACTGTTGAGTGTGTTTTACAATTTGACCTGCTGACACGCACTTGTATGCTATAGCCAGATGTGAGATTATGGCTGTAAATCAGGATTTACACTTTCATCCAGTCATTAATGGCAGTTTGTTTCAGGCCATGGTGGTGTTTGTATAGATTACGATACAGTGATACAGAATAAGGAGGAATATGGATCAGAAAGATTACAGGATATCGAGAAATGGGAGAAGGTCTTTGCAGATTAGACCCAGATTATTCATGGAAATGTGATCCATGATGACATAAAAAGCACAGCAATGCTGAAAAAAAAAAAAAAAAAACAGTTACCAAAGAAACTCGGGTCAAACAGGAAATCTTCAGATACAAGCAAAAAAAGCCCAAAACTAAAATTAATAGTCTGTATTCAGCAGTTTCTTTTCTCTGCAAAGTCAACAGTAGCAGCGGTACAAGTATTGCAACTGTGGTTGTCCTGAAATAACAGACTGAGACTGTAACAAAGGGAAGCATGCTTTCCTTTGTGTTTCCTGTGTGTGTGTTTCAGCTTTGTTGGCTCTGCTCCTTTGTTACTAGTACAATAGCAGTGAAGATTTACTGTAAGGCTCAATCCCAACCAGCAGAGGGTGCTCTTAAACGGTGACCGTCAATAAGGAGAACAGAAGAGACAATACAGTAGAGAAAAAATGACAGCAACAAATCAATAATTAAATGAATCTGGCAGTAAAGATGACAAAAACAAGAGGAACACAGTACACAGTTTGGATTAAAGCAGTAAAACATGTGTTGAAGTTAAAATACTCTTCAATACTATTTAGCAGGAAAAGAAAATATCTCAAATATGTTTTTTGAAAAAAGTTTGTTATATACGCAACAATGTACATACAAAACATTTAAAGAATTTAAGTGGATTATACAGCGGGGATTGGATTGCAGATTTGTCTCCCTAAATGTTAAGAACACATGCATTCATCCTTGTACTAACTGCACTATATCCTATTGTATTTTGCACAATCACTGTGCATCTGCCTTAAGTAAAGAAATTTACACCATAAAGGTATTCTTTTTTTTTTTTTTTTTTTAAATACAATATGGTGCATAAAAATTCATTAATTGAAAAACAATCAGGAAATCGTCATCATCAATTATTTTAGAGTAAGGTGCAGTGGAACATGAAGAAAAAAAACATTGTAAAAATTGGATTAATCAGTTGACTTAACATGTGTCTATTTTGTAATTTATTCTCATCAATCTGCAAATATTTCATGGGTAGATGAGGCTAGAAAGTGATATAAGGTCTGACTTGAAGTAATCAAGGCTAACCTCCCTCTTGTCTTCACACCCAGATGGCTGAAATCAATGACTGTCCAAAGCACCAGGACACATCCACTAAATAGATGACCTAACGTGAGAACACTTACTAAATTTGCATTATCAAGCCTCCACAAAGGCGACTAGTTTGACTGACACAGGGACTGATGCACATTCACTTTAACACATGCAAACACACACCTATACACAGACACTTTGTTCTTTGTCGTCTGGCCCCTGCACTAACAGCTATAGTCGAGTGGTCACCATTATTCACATAAAAACATCACAAAGCAGCTTGTTTCACTCATGAGCCTTGGGTGCTTGACTTGGCCACACCCAGGTCTGAGAAGATTCAATAGAACTGTCTGAAGAATTTGTGAGCTACAGTTTAATTTCACAGTTTTGCAGAAACCAATACACCCCTAATATGGCCTAAAAGAGAGACAGTAATGGGGTGAAAGGTCAAAGGCTGCATAAGTTCAGTTGTTCTCACTGTAGTGGAGTTAGCAGATGAGAGATGAAAGGTTGAGGGGCTTCCTGTGTTTGACTAGTGTCATGCCAGGATAGCCTGACTGGACTTTCTTTGAAAAGCAGCTGATATTTCCCCTGGGAAGAGTTGGGTTGCCCGTCGGCTCGACTGGTAGCTAGCCGTCATTATGGGAGAGATTGGACACTGGTATTCCGGCTGTCACAATGCTGCCCAGTTTTTCTGCAACAAGAGGTTAAAGAGTGCGAGAACGAAGACTAACATATAAGGATAAAGGAACAATGCAACAGTCATTTCAAGTTTTATGTCAGTAAAACTCATTAAATTATAAATATTTTCTAAGTGGCCATCAGCCATTCAGGCAGAGGAAATGAACTGCATACTTAGTTTGGTGGGAAAATGCTGCTACATTTTTAACAGGGGTCTGTGTAAGATTATGTTAAAAAAATTCAGTCAGTCGGAATGTTTCTGAAAGTTTCTTTAGGAAAAACAACACAAAAATTGCAGCATCAGGAGACCATTAACCTGTGTCAAAAGAAAAAATACAGCCAACTCTATGCTTTCCAACTGCATAAATTTTATTGACATGCTGTATCTTCTTAACTGGTGAGTGCATGTGGCTAAAATACACAACACACATGTTCATCCCAAACAGGAATAGAAGACATATTCAGGTCTGCCTTGAAAACTTTACTTCAGTAAATGTATATAAATATTAGTAATAAATCTACTTAAAGTAGCAAAAGTAGTAGTCATGTCTGTGTTTTACTATATGAGATGTTTTTGGATTGATAATACTGCTGCAGTAATGTGTTTGCATTTTATTGCTGTACGTGTTTATAGTTAAGCTTCTTTGAAATACTTTATATACCGTTATGTACTTTAATCTAAAGCAATGCATCATATTCTATAAGAATGTATATTTGTAGTGTTGCTAGAGTGTCATGTCGTGTTGTTTCATTTTTGTGATAATACATTTTCCAAGTGGCTTTTTTACAGAGATTATTTATATTAAGAAGGATGGACATTTTAACACAACCCATAAAGGAGACACTTAATTCTTCAGTTTATCGCACATGTTTAAAATCAACACATTCAGAGACTTGTGGTTTCCATTACAGATTTTGACTTCTAATCTAGTAACTAAGGCTATGTTCATACTGAAGGTATGAATGTACAATTTAAAATTCAGAATATTTGCTGAAATCAGATTTTTTTGCACAGTTGTTCCCATTACAACTGAAATGTGATCAGGCTCAAGTGTGAACAGCCTAAGATCCTAAAGTGACCTGCATGCACAAAAAAAGATGTGATGTCACATGCAGTACACATGTTTGCAGTGGTAATTATGGATCTTGCCAGGTCAACTCCTCCAGCACAGAATGTGACCTCTGTTACATTTCAATGATGTAAATGTCAGATGAAATGTGACATGACCATTCAGACTGAAAGTCACATTGCAAAACATCAGATATATATCAGATTTAGGACCGTACATGAAAGTGACATAGTTCTGGTTTAAAAAAAAAAAAAAAAAAAAAAAAAAGGATTTGTGCTGTTCGGACTGTGATTAAAAAAAACAGATTCAGACCACAAATAGGCAAAAAGTCAGATGGATGTGAGCCAATTTCACCTGCAGTGTGTACATAGCCTAAGTCTAAGCCAAAATAACAAGTTTAATAAAATGGATTTACTCAAATAAAGTATGAGTACCAATATTCACTGATCCCTGAAGAGCCTGAAAAATGCTTTGATCATCTCTATTCCCAACAACATGGTCACTCTATCCAGACAGTAATTGATAGAAAAATTACTGTATCCCAGTTGTTCTCTTATAACTGATTCACTGACACAAAGGCCTTACTCTGTTATGGTCTTTGTATGTCCTGTAGTGTGATTGCTCTTTGTATCAAGAAGATGATTTTCTCGCTGTAAGATGTCACCATTATCAAAATGTCACCCTGTGTGCTAAATGTCATCCTGTGTGTAAACTGTTATCATTGTTATGTGTCTAATGCATGCAGTAAACACCTCACATAGCAACTTGTGGTATAAAGGTGTCTTCCTTTTGAACAGTCAACAGAGATCTCTGCTCACACCACAACTCTCTTGTTGCTGTGTTAGCTCTTACCTGTGCACAAATAAGACCTTGAAATAAACAGGGTATTTCTTTTTTGAGCACCTCTTATCAGAGTGGTGATTTTCTGTCTTAAAATCCCACAGCAATGCAACATTAGAAATTATATACCTAATGGATGCTATTATGAGACTTTTTTTGACAAACATGATTTGTGACTTAATCATTTCATTTCATTTAAATATGCATTACAAAAATAAATAGAAGGACATGAAAGGACCTCAAATGGCATTGGCTATAAACAGACAGTTTTCTCTTTCCAGTAACAGATTCAGAGGAAGACACAGACAGGTGTTTCTAGGTAAAACATGTCAGTATCTCTGTGAGGGCAGAGGGAACAGTTCCCACTGGGGCCAGCTGAACTACACATGATCCCACTCATGATACTGGAAGGTGTTTAGGATAAGAGCGTCCAGTAAATTGTTGCATGCAAAGTGTAGTAGAAGCTTTGAAAGCCAAGCATAGTGTTATAGAGCATAGAAGAATACAGATACCTCCCCTGGGTCGAAAGGGAGTTCTCCTTGATTACTCTATCTGGTGTTCCCATGGAAAATACAGTGGGGTTTGAATCATGACATGAATGCTCTCCTAATAAGTGTAAAGTGCCACATGTAGCTGCCTTGAGGTAAATAACTTCATATCACCCTCAGAAAGAAGAAATGATCTGGCAGACACTATCAATGGCATGGTGTAAACAAACCTGTATTTGATCTGAAGTTACAATCTGGGCCAAAGGGGTTTGGTTTTAGCTTTAGGATGGATAGAAGGCCCTTGTAAGGTCACTCCAGCTGGCCTGACCCTTGCTGACACTGAGAATGCCCAGCACCCAAACTCCCAACTGAGTCCTTACATGACCAGAGGGTCATATAAGGACCCAGCGCCTGCAGGTTTTGGGGGGTTCCTAAAATCACATTGTATTTTCAGATCTAATGACACTAAGCAAACACATGTTAAAGGCAAATGCAGGGCACAGGTTTTGATATCCAGAGGGGATACACAGCTTTTTGTATTTTCTCAATACACAGACAAAATTGACTGCGACTAATGTTGGTGAGTAAAAACAGAAACAGAATAACAAAATATTAAATTATGAAATAAATGTAACTTCAATGAGTAACTGACAAAAAAAAAAATACAATGAAACTACAGCAAAGTGTTAGTGGTTACAAAAGGGTGACTTCTCAATTAAAGCTGAGTAATATTTTTTTTCTTCAGTGGTATGGTCTATTTATGAATAAAATTATTTAAATTTTTCTCTATTTACACTGTATATGTGAAATGTAAACAAGCAGCAACTTATTTGCCAACAGATAAATATATTCTTAAATAAAATAAAGAAGTACTTTCAGACAAGGACTAGAACAATATATTTATACTATTTAAAAACAAACAAAAAAAAAAAATATATATATATATGTGTATGTAAATATATATATATATATATATATGTATGTATGTATATGTGTGTGTGTGTGTGTGTGTATATATATATATATATATATATATATATATATATATATATATATATATATATATATATATATATATATATATATATGTATATATATATATATGTATATGTATACACACACACACACACACACACACACACACACACAGGTTTATATTTTTGGCAGAAGAAGCCCCAAAATAAGCTCTGATCTCTATTATACATTTGAGGCATTTTCACACTGATTAAGAAGCAATAGTTCAACTAATCAAATGAATCTAATTCACAGCCCAGCTCTAGTCTGAAAAAGGAAAAGCTTGCATTTGTTCCTTTTGTTGCGTGGCCTGTTTTTATACAGGAGTGCCATTTTTAGTTTCCAGACAATACAGGTCAGCAAAGCTTTTGAGAAATATTTTTTGTGAATTTGGTTTTAATCTATGTTTTTAGGACTTTTCAGCTTTATCTCCCAGTGTAAAACATCCGTCCATTTGCTAAACCACTTAATCCTCATGAGGGTTGCTTGTGTGCCGGGGCCTATCCTCGTTACCAACTGAGGCAATTAATAGTCGTGCATATAACAACTGAAAGTATTCTATCTGCACTCTTCTCTTTTACTTTATTGTAATTGATTATTATTATGTTTTATTGATTATGTTTTAATTGTAATTGTGTGTTTTTAGCTTGTCTCCTTTCCATTTTTGTAAAGCACTATGAATTGCCTTTTTTATGAATTGTGCTATACAAATAAATTTGCCTTGCCTTGCCTAGTTAAGGAGCATTTAGTTATTGCAAGTGGTGAATGTGAATTAAATGTGATATATTTAACAAATACTAGCTTAAATTACTCTTACTGTATCACACCAGCAAGACTCAAAGTAATTTTATCAACCAAATGTGCTGTAAGTCATCAGTAGTGACAGACAAAGTGATATATAACTAATATTGTTGTCTGTCAATATGGAGCCAATTTTAGAAACTTTTTGCATAGTTCTGCATCATGTCATACATATATCATGTAGTGTCTTTATTTATTTATTTAGGTTATTTGTTTATTAAAATGAGTAATAATATTAGTAAAATTATGATACATTTGATGTGTGAATTTTGAGCTATGATACATAAGTAAAAAACAAAGATATGTGCTTGCTCAGAGCCACAGGGGAAAGACAGGGGTTGATATTTGGACTGCCCACAGGTCTGGGATCTGTTTTTTGTGTCTCAACTGTTGCTGGAGAGTGTAACATCAGACTCTAGATAAGCCCTACCAAGTCACCGCCTATTTTTAACTTCAATAAAACTCTCTTCTACGCTATTGGTAAGAGGTATTGACGCAAAGCACTAATATTACGCAGCGATTGGTCTTAATGCCTGCCAAAAGATGCCAGTCAAGATTATCATCCATTCATATTCTGCGTATGGCTCTTTGTTCCTCCCGCTCGCTCGGTGACGCAGAGGGTCATGTGTTGTTTGTGCTCTGGCCCGTAGAGATGTGTACAGGAGCTGAAGAGAACGGATTGCTAACCGAGCTAGCCGGATCCTCCCGATTATAGAAACACGGCTGAACGTGGTCATGTTGCGCACGGTAGGCTTCATTTCTTAAAAAGCCCGCCTTGGAAAACTTGTCTTGCTGCTAAAAGGGCAAAGGAACGGGTTTTTTGACGGAATATCAAAGCCGGTCTGTGAGGATTGCAAATCTGAGCCGTGCGAGTCAACGTTAGCTGGCCTAGCCGGACTCGGGAGCTGCTCTCCCAAAACAAGAATGGGGTCTAGGTCCACTCGGATTAGCTTGCTAGTAAAGTGACCTTTGATTGTATTCGCTGATGGCAAATTTCACGAATTACCAAGAAGGAAAGGCAGCGATGTTGATGCTGGAGACGCAGCAGAGGGACGTGGGGACAAAATCTGCGGCAGCCACCGCAAACGGAGACGGGTCGGTCGGGGAACCCCCTTCCCCGTTAATTAATATCGGCGGTGGCGGAGGCTCTCGTTTTCATCAACATTTGCCGCCCTCCAACCACCTCCACCATCACCACCTAAGCCACCACCACCCGCCAAAAGATCCCCAGCAGCACCATCACCACCAGCTGGCTCCACAGCAACAGCAGCAGCATCTTTCCGGAGAAAACATCGCAGAGTCTCCGGGCAGGAAAGCCTCCTCCTCCTCGTCTCTCAGCCAGGTACACACCGCCGAGGACCCCGCCGCTTCTTCCGCCGCTAGCAGCAGCAGCCATGTATATGCATCTGTGAACGTCGCAAATACCTCAGACGTTGTGGATGATATTCGGAAATGTGGTTATTTACGGAAACAAAAACATGGACACAAGAGGTTTTTTGTACTGCGGGCTGCCAGCCACCTCGGTCCGAGCCGCCTGGAGTACTACGACAGCGAGAAGAAATTCAGGAACAGCCTGCGCTCTGCTGCCGCGGCCGCAGCCAGCGGCGGAGCGGTCGCCCCTTCCTCCCCAAAAAGGGTTATTTACCTCTACCAGTGTTTCACGGTAAACAAAAGGGCGGATTCCAAAAACAAGCACCTCATTGCCCTTTATACTAAGGACGAATACTTTGCCATTGTGGCTGAAAACGAGCAGGAGCAAGAGGACTGGTACGTAGCTGTCAGTGAGCAGATGAATGAGGGCAAAAAAGGGCACTTGGATTCTGATGATTTAGATGATGGATATGGTACAGTCACTCCTGGTACTGTGTTCAAAGAGGTGTGGCAAGTTCATGTGAAACCGAAGGGACTGGGTCAAACTAAAAACCTCACTGGTGTTTACCGGCTATGCCTCTCAACTAAAACCATTCACCTCGTTAAATTGAACTCTGAAACCCCCTGTGTTAACCTTCAGCTGATGAATATAAGGCGCTGTGGACATTCAGAAAGCTTCTTTTTCATTGAGGTGGGCCGCTCCTCCTCCATCGGGCCTGGGGAGATATGGATGCAGGTGGATGATTCTGTTGTGGCGCAAAATATGCATGAGACCATCTTGGAGACGATGAAAGCCCTGAAAGCTTTTGCTGAGTTCCGGCCCAGGAGCAAGAGCCAGTCATCAGGCTCCAACCCGATGCCATTCATCACAACACGGCGCCACCTGGGCAACCTGCCACCGAGCCAGACCGGGCTGCAGCGGCGGTCGAGGACAGAATCCGTTGTCGGAACGCCACCATCAAGTAAGAGCTCTGGGGCCAGCGGTTATCGCTTCCGTACATCCAGTGAAGGGGAGGGGACGATGAACAGGCCGTTTCGCTCTGCCACTGGAAGTTTAGTTCACCTTAACTCAGCACGAGCCCATCATGGTCGTCAGGAGGGCAGTGCTAGCAGCAGTGGGAGTGGCGTCACCACAGGAAATGCTGGTACAAGCACTGGTAGTGGACGGTATGTCAGAGCCATTCCAGGGACATCATCCACCTATCATGCCCGCTCTGCATCCCTTCCTGTCTCCCACTTTCCCTCCACCACCAGTCCTGTGAGTGTCTCCTCCAGCAGCGGCCACGGCTCTGTCTCTGACACTCTCACCCGCCCATCAAGCGCCTCAATATGCGGCTCTCCATCTGATGGTGGCTTTAACTCTTCAGATGAGTACGGCTCCAGTCCTGGTGATTTCCGGTACTTCCGGGTGCGGAGTAACACACCTGACTCTCTTGGCAACACCCCACCAATTAGAGAGGAGAACTGTCTCAATGATTACATGGCAATGGGCTGGAACAGGGAGGTGTTTGGCACCAGTGCAGGCTCTGGAAACAACAGTGGTGGTGATACACCACGGGATGAAAGCACGTCAACAACAGAGGATGAACGCTTTTCCTCATCTTCCCTGAGGAGGAGGACACACTCTTTCTCCAGACCCACAGGTGGAGCAACGGGTGGCTCTGGGGTGGCAGTTTATCAAAAAATGACCCAAACCAACTTCTCTTTGGATGAGGGTTCAGATGTGGTTTTACCATTTGGCAGTGGGCTGCTTCGTGGTGGGCCTTCCTCTTCCTCCTCATCGCTCCGCTCTGACTACAGCTCGTGCTCTGAGCATAGCCAACAAAGCCGTCCCTCCACACTCTCTCGGACGGAGGCTGGCAGTGAACGCCCTCCACTTTCCTCCTCTTCTGCCAAGGAAGACAGTGGCTACATGCCCATGATGTGTGGTGTGGCTGCGTCACCCCGGGACACTCCTCCTGACTACATGCCTATGCAACCCAGCTCTTACCCCCATCATGTCTCCCATTCCCCTCAATTTCACAGTCCAGCTTTAGGTCCCCGTTTAGCCCACCATCACCCTCAGCTCCAGTCTCAATCCTCCACAGACTCTCACGGCTACATGATGATGCTCCCAGGGGGGAGTGGCAGCTCCCCATCACCAGTCCAAGCCTCTCCAAGCCCTCACAGTAGTTCAAGCATGGGCGGTGCAAGTGGAGGTGACAGCCTAGTAGAAAGACCTGAGAATGGGGAATATATGGACATGTCATACAGCAGTAGTGGGGGTCGCAAGCTGTCAAATGATGGGAGCAGTGGGTGTTATACACCTGGCACACCTGAGAGCACCCCAAAGTCTTATAGCCCTTATTTCTCCCTCCCTCGCTCCTATAAAGCCCCCACCAGAGATAGGGATGACAAAGAGTATGGTGAGTACGTACCCATGAGTTCTCCTGCCAAGCCTGTCTACTCATCAGTTGCCACAGCTTCACTATCAACACCAGAGAAGAGGGGTGGGGGCGGTAGTAGCACCTCCACCCCCTCTCACCCACCCCCACCTTATGGGGCTCACCATACAACTGCAGCAATGGCAGACCGGCGTGTTGTCAGGCCAAACCGCCTCCCGTTAGGCAGGAGGAGTTTCCATGGTCCACTGCGGGTTAGTGAGCCCTCCACAGTGTCTGCAGGCACCTCCACCTCAGTCCCTGCTACCGGTAGCTCTGAAGGGCCCTCCAGTCCAGGAGAGTATATTAACATAGAGTTTGGTGATCACTTTCCACATCAACAGCAGCCCCCTGCCTACCCCTATTCAGCCCAAGATGAAGCGCCTTCCTTGGAATCCAGCGACCTCCGTAGCTCCCCTTCTCAGCCCCATACTCACCAGGACTACATGAGTGTGGAGGTTGCAGCAGACCAACAGGACAGTGCTGGATGTTTAAGTAAGAACCAATCACCCAGACCAAGCCTTGTTGCTCCCTGGAACCCACCTAGCTATATTCGACCCCTGGCTAGCAATCCTGGGACAATGGCCTCCCCTGGAGTCCCTGCTGGAGGTCACTGGAGGGCAATTGGGGATGACTACACAGACATGACCTTTAACCTCAGCAGAGAGAGGACACAAACAAGCCCTACAGCCATGCTGCAGCATCTCTGTGTATTAGAGGGGCATTATGGCCATGCTCCCTCCACCTCCTCCTCATCCATTTCTCCCACTCTTCCTCCATCCAGCCCGGGTAGGGTCGAGCCCAAGGTGGTTCGGGCAGACCCCCAAGGAAGGCGGAGGCACAGCTCTGAAACGTTCTCCTCTACCTCCTCCTCAAATTCAACTCCATCCGGAGGAGGACTTGGCCCCTCATCCTCAGTCACACATCCCACTCTGGTTAACCCCATAGCCCCCAACGGATCATTCCTAACAGAGGGTCAGACTTCCAGATGGGCCAGCTCAGCATCCTTCGACAGCGTGTGGATGTCTGTGGAGGGTCTCGGAGACTCGCCAGCTCACCATGTTCAGACACGAGCCTTTGAAATGGGCATGGCCTCTGGGACCTCGGTGTCTGCCTCTTCTTCAGGGGCTGGAGCCAGCAGAATGTGCAGGAACATGTCCATAGGTTACCAGAACGGTCTCAACTACATCGCCTTAGAGCTGAAGGAGGATGGGAGTAACACAGGAGCCATGATGTCAGGAGCTGGTAGCGACAACGGAGGTTCAGTGACAACGGGGACGGTTCCTCTGCCAGAGAATGGAGCCTATGCCAGTATAGACTTCAGCAAATCTGATGGAGTCACCACGACAACAAAGGGTGAGTGTCTCTGATCTCTAATGCTGAATAATGTTCAATTTGACAGCTGCGTTTTTGTGTTCATAATTTTTAGTTTTTGCAGGACATGAATATAATAATGTATTTGATAGTAGGGCCTGGCAGTATATCAACTTTAACATTAACATTTTTTCAAACACAATATAGAATCAGACAACACCATTTATGTCAGTGTATGTCCCATATCATTTAGTGCACACAGAACCTAATTCTGTGAGAAATACTGTAGGCCTGTTTCATTTAATATAGCCAAAGCTATTTTTCATATCTACTCCCTGATTTACATTTTTTGCAGCTGTATAGTTTCAGACAGGGAAGGAAGCCCTAGCTTTGCATTTTAGTTTGATCAGTCATGCTTTAATAGAAGTGCTTCTGACATCCCACATGTGGTATTGACTTAAACCTAAACACTTCTGCCCACTTCAGACAAAAAATACATAGGCATATATTGTCTGTTGCCATTTAGCCTAAAAATATTGATTTGATTTTTGGCCCATGTCACACAGCCCTTTTTGCTCAAATTTACATAGCAACAGCAGCCAGTGTGCAGAAAAATATGTTTTCTTGCTCTGTGTGCACCCAAGTTCTAATATAAAAAGTAGAAAAGAACAAGTGTGAAGATATTTTTTCCTCAGTGAAAACAAAAATAACTCGAAGTGCTGTGCGCTATTATTAGTCACATTATATCAATTTGCAGCTCCTCTAGTGAATCTATTTTCAAACAGCACTCTGTGATCTTGACAAGGCTGCGTTCAAGCGCCTTGAGCAGCGAGCTGTTGTCTTTGAAGGCATCTGTCCAGTGAACTGGATTCTAGGCTATCACAGTGCTGGTACAGGAAGTGGCACCAATATATGGTTCATCTTGAAGTCTGGGAGCACGCTGTGTGCCAGCAGACTAGTAGTCAGTTAGCTTGCTGAATGAACAGAGGTTTATCTTAGGTCAAGTGGATACAGAATCATCCAAAAAAGGCCCTTCCTTCCCATGTTTGTTGCCACTGTTGTCTCTCTGTGCCTGTCTGTGCATGTGGAAGTCTGCACAGTGTACTCAGGTGTGGGTGTTTGTGTGCTCACAGCCTTTGCTGCACTTTCCTTTTATTTCCAGAAAACATTAAGCTCTGGGAAAACTTTCTACAATCTGGCCATAATTACTAAAGTTATTTTAATAACAGAATATCATATGAATAATGACAAATACAAACTTTTATACATGTTTTAGGGTGTAAATTTTAAAATCATGTTATGAAAATCTTACATTGACAAACTACCTTTTAAAAATGTGAATAACATGAACAACCTGAAATTTATTAAGAAAAGTAAGTGTAATTTTTACAATATTTTGCATCATCTTATTTTATTCAACAGCTGAGATACCATTGGTCGGTATCTAATTTTATAAATTGTTACCATGACGACCAACCACTACACTGTAAAAAATCCAACTGTTTACAATCCTCTAAACTATTGCTTATTATAATTTATGGTTTGAAATCCGTCTTTTAACTTGTATTTATTAAGACGTGTGTTGCTGAACTATTGGTCAGGTCACCCTCGCAAATAGGTCAAACCTGATTGAATAAAGGTTATATAAAATAAAATAAATCATTCACACGTGTGCATTATAAGTTACAGATCACGGTGGATCTACAAAGACACAAAACATTTAATAACAGGCAGACTATTGATCCAGTTACACTTATTTTCCTTAAGACGTTTCAGGTTGTTCAAATTTGTTCAGATTACTCACATATTTTGTTCAATTATAGTTTGTAAATGTAAACATTTTCATGTATTTTTATTTTATTTTATTATAAAACAAAGAGAAGAGTTTGCAGTTATCATTATTTATAGGTTATTAAGGTGGTATTTGACTGGTCTGATCCACTCTAGATCATAGTGGTCTGTATGTGGAACCTGATTTTAACATCCTTGATTACTTAATATCATCAGTGTAATTTTTGTATTTTGGGCTGGATCAGACCCCTTGATGGCCGGCTTTGGCCCATGGGCTGTATGTTTGACACATCTGTTTTGGAATATGGGCCAGATCAAGTGGTGACACAGACAGATTTCATGTTCAGTAAGCTCTGTGTTGAAAACCAAATAGCTTATCCTCATGTTTAATACATGTACGAATAGGTCTCAGTAAGTACTTTCACATGACACATGCTACAGTTGACAAAAATAAAATTTTGGGGTAAAAATACTTAAATTACTGCTGCGTGACATGGGGACTGAAAATTAACATCTTTTTTTTTCCCACTTTACACAAATGTACAAAACATGCTATTCTCATAAGAAATTGATACTAAATGAAATCTACAGCTTTATCTATTATGTTAAACTACAACTGATTAGTATTAGATAAAAATGTTTAAATTAAAAGTTTTTATGAACACAAATAAGTTGTGACGCGGGGACAGGTGGGAACTGAGTTTGTCACTTTGTTCAGTATCAGAATAAAAGACTTTGTTGGAACTAAAACACTACAAATATGCTAATAAACTTTTATTTAACATACATATTACAATTGAAGTGACATATACAGCTAAAATCAGATCATATTTTACAAATAACTGGATTGTACATAACCTTTCTATATTCTTTTACTGTTGAATAATTATTTCATACAGATTCACACTTAAAATATCACTTATACAAGCGAGAAAGATATTATTATTAAAGTTAATTGTGCATTTACATATTTTTGTCCTTTTTAGGTTTCATTTTATATTCAGTCAATCAATCAATCAAATTTTATTTATATAGCACCAAATCATAACAAAAGTTATCTCATGACACTTTACATATAGAGCCGGTCGAAACCAGACTCTCAAGCCAATTTACAGAAACCCAACAGAATCCTCCAGGAGCAAACACTTGTGACTGGTGACAGTGGATATTGATTATATCTTTTTTTTTTTTTTTTCTACAAGTGATAGGCCTACTGAAATTTTGTAAACAATTCTATAAAATAGAATTCTTAAGATAAAAAATGAGCCTATTTGAAACATGATTGGTGAAACTTTAATTTTTGACACTGGTGTTCACTTTCACTTGATCTGGCCCTTAAGCAAGTGACTGAACTTGATCCACATTTTTAAATCTGTATTTTTTTTTTTTTTACATAAGCTTAACAAATCACCTGTCAGTTAGTGTCACCTGTCAGTTAGTGTTTCTTAGATCCACTTGTGACTGATTTTGTTGTATGGTATGCGTTGTTGTTAGGGGTGCAACGGTACAGGTAGCCCACAGTTTGGTCCGTACCTTGGTTTTTGGTGCCACGGTTTCAGTTCAGTTTTGGTAGATGTTTTGTGCATAAAGAGAACAGTTTTTTTTTTTCTCTCCCAAAATTATAGTTTTATTTCGCTTGTCAGCAAAATCTGAATTTCACTGTAGGAACAAATTATGTCACTACTGAATAAAATAACACTTTCTGTACTGAACAATAGAACCCTTTCTTATTCCTTGACTGCTTGTATACAGTTGTATAAAACAGGCATGTGCACACATAGGGCCCAAAGGAGGCTTTTTTTTTTTTTTTTTTTTTTTAAATAAATAAATTCCTGTTCTGCAAAGGGATGTAAAAGAAAACGGCGGTATAAAAACGACACAGTTGTCTACCATACGCATTTTCTTGTAATGGCGTGTCTCGGTACTTAAAAGTGAGTTACTGTGTAGACAGTGTGTTTAATCGCAGGTTGGGTCGCGTTGCGGGTCTAATGTACGTGGGTACGGGTAGGTGCCGGTTTGGAAAAGCAGTTGATCTGTGCAGGACTCTGATGTGACTAAAGTCTATCCGTTGTCTCTCAGTGAGGGGCGGGGCTTCCCACGCTGCATGCTCACATGCATGTCCAGAGAGAGAGAGCAATACATAAAGCGCCAACACAAAATCAATTGCAAAACCAAAATCCCTTGGTCCATAAGGGCAGATTGTCCCATGCAGGGCAGACTGAATGGTACACGGTTTTCCCGAGTACCATTGCATCCCTAGTTGTTGTATGGTAATATTCAGATGAGCAACAAATCAAATTAAATAAAGAACAGGGCAGTGCCTTGAATTATTATTTTGTTGATTTTCGGTAAATAATTTTAGCTACTTAATCTTTGCATGCTGTGATAATGTGTTTCTTGCTGTTGGTTAAAGCGGAATCATAGTACTGAGTGCTGTTCCACTGACTTCCTTTATAAATTCCTTTGTAATGTGATTTACAGTAGTTGCTGTCTGTATTTGTGGTCCATCTACTCGTGTCTAAAACATCCCGCAGACCACTGTCCAACAACGCTACAGCAGCATTAGAAAACAGGAGCACGTTTACAGTGTTCAAGATGGTGTGTATGCAGATAAAGAGGATGTTACACTTCCTCCTAGATGATATCCGTCTCCCACTTCCTTCTTGAATCTCTTTCTCCTCTTGCTGTGTCTATGAGGAGTGTGAGTCAGGATTCTCTGCGAGCACCGACTGACTCATTTGTTTATCGTTGTGTTGAATGGAGATGAAAGAGCTTGTGTGTGAGTGAATGTGGGGTAAATGCGCAGGGCTGAATGTGTGCACACTAACACAGGAGATCAACTGACTCTCAAAGCACTCAAATGCATCCCATTGTGTGTGTTTGTCCGTCTGTCTGTGTGTACTTTTGTTTTCAGCTGCTGCCAGCAGGTTCATTAAGTGTGTGTGTGCAGCTAAAGGTAACATTCAGAAATGTTAATCCGTGCCCACACACAGAGTTTTGGATCAGCATGTGTGTTTATTTGCTCGTGCATGTTTTCTGTGTGCAGATTACAGACAGAGTCTGTGCTTGTTATGTGTGTGTTTACTGTCTGAGCTGCGCATCTAGGTAGGTGTGTGTTTGTGTGCGCTGAGTAATGGCAGGCAACCTTTGATGTGGTGCTGTAATTGCAATGGCGGCGTGTCAAGGCACACAGCAGGGCCGAGAGGAAACGCATCATCATCACTCAGGAATGCACTTCCTCTCAGCTGCGCCGTTGAACTGATAGAGGCACACCTGGATCCTTGACCCAGAAAAGGAGAATGGGGAGGGGAGAGAGAGGGGAGGCTGTCTTTCCATCCAGCTGTCAGAGAGTTTTAGTCTTGCATTCTGCCATGATGTTAAATAAAATATGAAATGGGTGTGTTCAGCAAGTCCAGAAGAAGTATTATAAGCAACAAGGGAGTCAACTTTAAGACCACAATCATGCCTTGTGTTGTAACACAGGTGACCAGGGTCGTTAGCAGAACTTATCAACTCCATACATCGTGTGTGTCAACATGAAACACCAATTATTGTGATAATCACTGTCACTTAATGCATTTTTACAGTTTTACAGAGGTGACAATAGCTAGGACAGGCTAAGCAAGCAGAAGTGGCCATATTTTCCCACAGTGGTTGTACATTTGTAAATATATTTTTTTTGTTTTGTTTTGGAAGTGTCACCTTAGTTTTAACTGTCATGACTTGTGTCGATCTGAAGTTCAAAGTGTCCCTGTCTGTTCATTTCCTTTCACAAGCAAACCACTCCTAGGTCCGACTGTGCATCTACACATCCCTGCACAGAAGTAGCAGCCATTATTGTTGTAATGACAAGCCATAGCCTAATTGAAAAGTCATTCTCATTCCCCACATAGTGATCATTTTGCAAGTTCACTTTTCCCACTGCCTATTAGTTTATAAATGAAGCTGTGCTCCACTATTACTTCTGTAGAACGTATGCTGCGTGTGATGTCTTTATTATTATCATTTGGGTATGTTGGCTGGTCTCCGGGCTGTGACCAGTTGACACTGGAACCAGATGCTATCCACTTTTTTAAAAAATGAGAGCAGCCAAAGCAAAAATATCAGAATGGAGTCCTTACACATGCTGCTGGAAGTGTGAACAGAAGTTTTGTCAGTCGGACATTTTTTAAGTTCAGATACTTAAACAAAAAACAACTGATCTGGTCTTTTTTTTTAAAATTGTCCTGATGTTTTCATAATTAATCAACAAAGTAACAGAGATAAATGATCACGAACAGCCCTGCTGCATAAGTACTATAATTCCTTCCTGAGTTGAGATTATGCCCATTTATTAGAAAGTTTAAATTTATCTAGTTATAAATTAGGTGTGTGAAAATTAGTCTGTAATATTTTTGAGAATCATTCTCCAAAATTAGTTCCAGTGTGTAGCTCTCTTTTTTCCAGATGTTAACTTTTGTAACAACTAATAAAAAATAACAAATAATAAAGTTACTGCATATTTATGTACTTCTGTCTTGGTTTCTAGTTATGCTGATTAGAATAATGTATCAGGCCTTCAACAAATCAACATTCTCGACAATTATCAGCATTTTTAACAATTGCATAAGCCATATTTCAAACAAAAATGCCAGAATTCACAGGTTTCTGCTTTGATCTGATGCCTTTCTTTGTCAGTTAAAGCAGTGTAGCATCTTAAAGACTTGACATAGTGAATGTTTTGGGTGGTATTTGACAAACACAAGGATGGGCCTCATAGAGACGTGGAGGTCCAACAGGAGGTTTTTAGGGTGGTGGGAACCTGCCCTTTTGTCCCTCTCCCACCCCCCGTGTGCCAGCCATGTGGCTACGAGGTGGCAAAGGGTTAGGTAGAGTGTGAGGTAGGGGTTATCAGGCAGAAAGTGAGAGGAGGTGGTGGGGGCAGTAAGATGTGAAGGTGGTGCGAGGCTGCCCTTTCCTCTCTCGTTCCCACCTCTACAGCCAGGGCCTTCTATATTTACAGGTCTATTTCCAGACTGACATAAATTTATGGGCCAGTCCAAGGCATGCGCTGCTCGTAACAGGACCCCCACCTTTTTTTTTTCTTCTTCTTTTTTTTGCTGTGTGTGTTGCACACAGAGGTAGTTCACTCTCTCTTTCTCAAATAGCCAGATATGTACGGCCACAGATGTTAGACTTATTAACCAGCATGCATGCACACAAAGCAGTTTTTGCTTGTGAACCAGCTATCCTGACTGTCACAGGACGGTATTTGTGGCCCCCACAGGTTGACATTTTCTCAAATTTAGCAGATGAATAATGTTCCACAGTTTGATGAGCACCTTAATTCAAAGTGCCGACATCGTAGCTTGGGTGGCCTACAGTGACAGCCATGGGAATCTGTAAACCTGGCAGTGTTGGTGTCTGTTGAACTAAACAGGGAATTGAATCTCTAACCCCAGGACTTCGGCACCAGCAAAGGTTCCCATTGGTCAATAAATTCCTGGAGGATTACAGAATTTAAGGAGGTGTTTCCCAGAGTTGTAAATTTCTGCTTTTTGCCATCTGCTTTTTCAACAGAGATCCAATGAAAAACTAAAGCTAGAAATGTGTTACTTGCATTGGACTCAGCCGGAGTTTATCATCCTGAAATAAATTTAGGAAATTTAGCTTGTAGTTCTTTGTTTATTTGTTTGGTTTTTTTAGAGCTATTAATCTCTTCTAAGGAGAAAACATAGCAAGACTTAAATGTAAAGTTATATCTGAAAGTAAACTTTGTTTTTTGGACTACTCGCTTTAGCATTTTTATAGAACAAACATTTAAATCCTGAAAACAGTCCACAAATTTATCTGTAATATTTGCAGAGAAGCAGTGACATTTTTAAATGCACAATCTAAGACTGGCCCCTGGTGATGCAGAGAATGTGTGTCATACGTCTGCCATGCTTACTTGAACTGAAATGTTGTGTCTTGGCTGTAATGAATGGTTGTAAACACTGTCTCAGCACTGTTTTCAGTTAGTTTGAGTGAGGAACCATCGGTGGTCCTGTGCATTACTCCATCACTGAGCCTCCCTCATCTCCACTCTTCTCTCTCGCTCTGATCTTGCTGTCTTTTTGTCTCTCCATCTTCCTCCCTCTTTTTTGCCCTACCCTCTTGTCTTTTTCATACTTTGTCCTGCTTCCCCTCTGTCTTGCAGTCTGTCTCACTCAGACACACGGTAATGATAAAGCAGGGTTTTACTGGAGAACCACTCGACTTACTGGAATGTGATGTTAGATAACTTTATTAGACAAAGTCTGAATGTGAGCAAATGTGTGTTTGAAAACAGCTCAGAGTGACGCAGACACAAAGGCTTCGTTCATCTTTTCCACCCGGCTTCTGGTGACATTTTTAGAGTAACAACTTAAATCAGGGGTGTCAAACTGATTTTCACTCAGGGGCCACAGTCAGCCCAGTGTGATCTCAAGTGAGCCAAACAAGTAACATAACAGTGGAAAAAAGTAAAATTACATTATTTAAATGTTTACATCTACAAAGTTTCCCTTAAAACGTGAATAACCTGAACCTGAAATTTCTTAAGAAAATGAATTACAATTTTACACATGTGCATTACAACTTACACAGTGGATCTGCAAATGCAAAAATCATTTAATAACAGAATATTGTTAAAATTGCACTTACTTCTCTGAAGATATTTCAGGTTGTTCACATTTCTTCAGGTTATTCACATTTTGCATGAGAGGATAGTTTATCAACTTTTTGTGGAATTTTACTGTTTTACACTAAAACAAGAGAAAAATTTGGAGTTGTCATTATTTCCAGGTTATTATTGCCGTGTTTCCACTATGTGATACCGACTCAACTCAACTCAACTTAGCTCGGCCTTTTTGTGTTTCCATTACGAAAAAGGACCTGAAATCTGGTACCCGGAACTAGTTTTTTGGTATCACCTCTGCCGAGGTTCCAAGTGATACTAAACTGTGACATATAAACACTGCAGACCACTGATTGGTCAGACAGTTTTCTCTGTGACCCGCCGTTTTACAAAAAACATATGTGGAAGTTGACAGTACATTAATCCACATGATGACAGCCCAAAACTACACCATGGCCGGTCGAGGAGATTCAGTCTTTGGTGGCCGACGTAAAAATTCAGATGAGACAACACAGAATGAGCGAGTTTTCAGCAACTCTCTGAGCAGATGACACGGAAAATAATGTACCACATCACTATGACGTCCAGGTACTGTAAAGTCAGTAGTATCCTTTAATGGAAAATGGTCTCCAGGAATACCAAGCCAAGCTGAGTAAAGCTGGTTCCACGTAGTGGAAACGCGGCATATGATAGTACTAGTATGTGACCTGTGGGGAACCATAGGTTGTAGATGTGGTAGTTTTTATTAGTGATGGGAATTCCGGCTCTTTTTAGAGAACCGGCTCTTTTGGCTCGGCTCACAAAAAGAGCCGGCTCCCAAGTGGCTCTTAAGATTTTTTGGTGCTTAAATTAATTTAT
This sequence comes from Sphaeramia orbicularis, assembly GCF_902148855.1. Taxonomy (NCBI): domain Eukaryota; kingdom Metazoa; phylum Chordata; class Actinopteri; order Kurtiformes; family Apogonidae; genus Sphaeramia; species Sphaeramia orbicularis. The sequence continues at coordinate 7,685,862 of NC_043974.1, read as the reverse complement.
TACCACCAATAATGTAAAGTTATGTGCAATATGAATCACTAATGTAAAAAAAAACAAAACATGCACTATATCAAATGTTTATGTAAATGTAAATACACCTTTATTTATACACTCTACAGAGTGATTAAAAATAAATAAATTAGAAAGTGCAAAAAGAAATGCTTAACAATTCACAAATGACCTTTAGTAACTTTTAACTATTTCAAACTCTTAGCTTTCACAACGATGCTGTAGATACTGCAGTAGCAGCAACAGTTGCAGTAGACTCACTGGCACCTTCATTAATATCACGTTCACTTGCTTGTCTTTTTTCTTCCGAGTTCACTGATGGATGAACAGTTCTCATGTGCCGGTGCAGGTTGTTTGTGGAGCCAGCTCTATATGAGATTTGTCTTGCACACTCTACATTCTGCCTTAGTTTGGTCAGTGTAATTGAAATGTGTCCAGATTTTGCTGCGTTTCCTGTTGTCACTCATTTTCTCAACTTTTTTTTACCTTTCCAGTCTGTTTGCGTTGTGGTCCCTGCTCTCTCTCTCTCGTCTCCCTCCCTCCCTCCTGTTCGTGCACTTGCTGTGTGTGTAACTCCGCCCCTCTCCCCTCTGGTCGGGGGGATGGGGGGGTGGGGGGGAACGAACGAACAAATGGGACAAAGCGGCTCCCAATCGGGAGCCGGCTCATGTCATTCACGTCAAAGAGCCGGCTTTCAGAGCCGTTTCATTCGCGACCGACACATCACTAGTTTTTATGCTGGGGAGAGCAGACTTTTGGGAAAAGATGTTAGTCTATATATTTTATAAGTAGTAACATAAGAATTGTTTAGTAAGTCATTCTTTGTGCACGGGCAGGGTTGGGGGGTGGGGCTGATCCAGTATCGGTATCGGGTTCCAATACCAATGTAATTCACAGATAGGAGATTTCCGATCTGTGCCCTGCTGGCTGGCTGCAAAATATGGAATGGATTTCCTGAATGGAGGCATGTCTCAAGGAGACGCGGCCTAATGAGACACACCTCTGTTCAGGAAATCCATTCCACAGTTTGCAGCCAGCTAGCAGGTGAGCATTGAGCAGCACTGTGGCTAACCAGCTTATGAACCCCCCCCCCCCCCACTGGTCTCCTTTAATGTACTGAAAATGTACTGAACTGAAAATTTTCTGTACCATTACACCCCTAGTGGAAATATTTATATATATATTCTTGAAACACTGCTGATCATGGCTGATCAGATGAAGAAGCCCTTTGTATTTTATTTGGAGAGGGGTAGTGTTAGACAAGTTTACCCTTTTTGTGTATCTGTCTTGGATTTAATAAATATTGACGGTCAATTTGAAACCCTTACAGTTGCATGTTTGTTTTCAGGATGGGACTGTCTGTCTGTCTGTCTGTCTATCTATCTGTCTGTCTGTCTCTCTCTCTCCCTCTCTATCTACAGATAGATAGATAGATATTAGAGCATTAACAGAAAAAACGGTTTGTCGACACGTTGACGTCTGTGGCACAAGTTGACGTTACTTTGGAGGAGTCAACTAGTCGTGTCTTATTCTCTCTCTCCCTTCCATCACCCGACAGCATGTGAGCCTTCATTCAGCGCATGTCCATACTCTTATCTTTCTACATGAAAACATGGAGCACAAGGCAGTGATGCATGGATCAGTTCGGGTGCGTGTGCGTCCAAAAAATGTCACTTTATTTGCGGTGCGGGTCAAATAATTCCACAAAAGCGGTAGGAAGCAGAGTAGGATTGCTAAACTGATTATCTAGAAAAACTATTGTCTAAGTAATGTTCTGTGAACCATGCAAACATGACCAATATTGAATGATAATTTGGACAGCCAGTGTGTTATAATTATTCTGTTCATTTATTTCATGAAGACAATGCGCTCTTTTCTCTAATATGCTGTGCGTCTTGGCTGCCGCTGTCTTAACCTTTTCCCACTTTATGCTGTTCACTTACATTTAAAAGAAAATTCAAGCCTATGTTTTATTTTGTTTGGTTAAATATCTGAGAAGGACTGTTGATGCTTGTCTTGCAAGTTTTGTATTCTGCTCTTTACTATACGTTGTTAATGTTGCAGTGAATGTTAGAACAAGTTGCTCATTGTTGAATGGCTGTGTGTCTGTGGTGTTCCTCTGCTGTCAATGTGACGACGACGTCGCACGACTAGTCGACCTCGACTTTATTGACAAATTATATATATATATATATATATATGAGGGCTGTTCAATAAGTTCATGGCCTCACCCAGAAATACTGGTTGTCATAATACAGGATGTTACATTCTTTCGTGATGGGATAGTGATGCTTGAACATCGATGGACCAAGTGCATTGCTGTAAATGGAGATTATGTTGAAAAATAAAATATAAATTATCAGTCTGTGTTGTTCTGTTCTGGGTGAGGCCATGAACTTATTGAACGGGCCTCGTACAGGGTGGGGAAGCAAAATTTACAATGAACATTTAGTTGTTTTTTCTCAGCAGGCACTACGTCAGTTGTTTTGAAACCAAACATATATTGATGTCATAATCATACCTAACACTATTATCCATACCTTTTGAGAAACTTTTGCCCATATGAGTAATCAGGAAAGCAAACGTCAAAGAGTGTGTGATTTGCTGAATGCACTCGTCACACCAAAGGAGATTTCAAAATAGTTGGGAGTGTCCATAAAGACTGTTTATAATGTAAAGAAGAGAATGACTATGAGCAAAACTATTAGGAGAAAGTCTGGAAGTGGAGGAAGCAACAAAAAACGTACCAAAGCTTTTATTAAAGCTCTCAAATCCAAAATCCTAAAGGATCCAACCAAATCCATGAGAAAAATGGCAATTGAACTTGAGGTAAGACAACAAGACCGTTAGAAATGCAGTAAAATATGATTTTAAGTTAAAATCTTACACAAGAACACCAAAACACTTGTTGACAACAGCAACAAATCCAACTTTAGCAATTTTTGGGAATCATGTTTATGGCTGCCTTCTAACCCAGATCTAAACCCTCTGGATTATGCTATTTGGGGCGTTTTAGAACATGCTACCAATAGAACATCACACAGGAATGTTGACTTTCTTAAAGATACTATTAAAGAAGAATGGGAGAAGTTGTCACCCAAATATTTGAGGAACACTTGCGCAAGTTTCAGGAAGCGTGTGAAGGCAGTTATTGAGAAAGAAGGAGGACACATAGAATAAAAACATTTTCTATTATGTAAATTTTCTTGTGGCAAATAAATTCTCATGACTTTCAATACACTAATTGGTCATACACTGTCTTTCAATCCCTGCCTCAAAATATTGTAAATTTTGCTTCCCCACCCTGTGTGTGTGTGTGTGTGTGTGTGTGTGTGTGTGTGTGTGTGTGTGTGTGTATATATATATATATATATATATATATATATATATATATATATATATATATATATATATATATATATATATATATGACAACTGTAGGTACCAAATTTGCCAGGTAAAAATTTCTCAATTTGTCAGAATTGTGCCGATACACACACAGACGCTCTGAGCCCTTCCAGTATTATGATAGATTTTACTGGTCTGATCCACTTTAGATCATATTGGTCTGAATGTGGAATATGAGCTAAAAAGATTTTAACACTCCTGACACACTGTTAGTATCTTCAGTGTAATTTTTGCATTTCAAAAATTCATCCCATGGGCCAGATTGGACCCTTTGGTGGGCAGGTTTAGGCCCACCGGCTGTATGTTGGACACCTGTAGTTTAAATAAACCAAAATAAATCTAACATAATTTACACAGGACCTATAGAAATTTTTTTTCCTACTATCTAAGAATAGTGCTAAGCTCTTCTATAAAAAAGTTTTGTTGTTTTTGCCCTTATTATTATTATTATTAGTAGTAGTAGTAGTAGTAGTAGTAGTAGTAGTAGTAGTAGTAGTAGTAGTAGTATTACAAAATCAATGGTTCAAGGCTGTTTGAAGTGACTGTATTTTGTTGCCAAATAGTTGATCCATTTTCCAGTCAGCTGGATCAAAGTAACACAAATGTCACATTCCCATTGATATTTCTACGTCATTTTCCACTGTTTGAGATTTGACTTTTATAAACACATCACCTCGCTTCTATGGTTTACTAACACCTGAATGGAAAATTAGCGCCACCAACTGTTTATCTTGAAGCACTCTACCATAATATTTCATAGGGGTGAAACAATTCCTAGAATTATTAGAGTATCTCAATTACAAAAAATGATCGAGGACCCGAGATAAAAATAAAATGAACGTAGCGCAAATCCATGAGATTAACGTTAATGTACCTTACTAACATAACGTTAGCCCTGTGGAGGGCTAGGTTTCTGTTCATTATGGCTACTGTCAAATGTGTGGCTAGTTTCTTATGATTGTGATAAGCAGAGATTTAGGCAGTGAGACATGCACCCATGATTTGCACGGTTAATTTCCCAAAAGCACAGCCAACATGGTGCATGGCTTGCTGAAAGCCTTCTCTTACCTTGTCACGGCCTAATTTTGGCAAAATCCAACTACAAAAAGGCAATGTTTATGCCTTTTTTAAAAAAAGATGTATTAATGCCTTGTATTTTTGATACTTACAAGAAATACTAAATTGAAAGTAATTAAATTATATTTATTTTTATTTGTGTTTAATTTATTTTTATCTGTGTTTGCAATTGCTTCTCTGGAAATGTTTCTAGTCAAGAAAATACATTTTGTTGCGTATGCACAATATGAATGTAAGAAATAAAACTGTTAATTGTACAAAAAAAAGGAAACCAATTCGAAATTGAATCGATTATGGAAATTGGCCATGATACCCAGCCCTACCTCAAAGCACTGTGTCCTTGCGTTTGAGTCATGGAAACAGATAAACGTGTCACTGAAAATCAGAGATAAGAATCTGATTTTTATTTACAGCTGAAACCAGCTCCACCCTCTTCCGCCTCTTCATGATTTAAAAAAAAAATTTCTGCATTCTGATTTGACAGGATGTAAAATGTAATGTAAAATGTCCAATCGATTCCTCGCCCACTTTTGTTACTCGATGTACCCTCAAAAGACTGTCACCCTAGCTGTCAGGTCAACATGTTACGCCCATTGTCCACTCCCATGATGCCTTTCATCTGTTGTCCCAGCTGTGTGAATTGGTTTAGGGACAGAGAGAGACGGTCACGGCTCAGAACACCTGCCTGTGTTGCAATGACACAACAAGCTGTTAGCTAATGCAGGTGTTTGGCGAACAGCATGTTTATAACCCGATTTTGTGGTGTGTGTGTGTGTGTTTAACTGAGGTCAGCTCAGGTCAGTCAGGCCTGTGTCCTAAGAGAGTTGTTTTGATCAAAGTCCATGTCTGGTCTGCTGTGAACCCAGAGACCTCAGACTGCTCTCTGTCCATCTGTCTGCCTGTCTGTCTGACTTTTAACTATTGAAAACAGTGAGAGGGAAAAACAGGTGCACAATAAAGATCTGAAGACTGGGTCGTGGCACAGTTTTCAGATTCATTTTGCTTCTTTGGCAGTATCACTTTTTCCTCAACTGTTGAATTTTGGTCTGATGCTTCTGGGATCTTTCCATGTTTCCTTCTTGCTTTTATCCACAGAACAAGATTATCGACACAGTGATCTATCCAGCATACCTGTATCATTGTCATTTATCATTAAAGAGGCTCCATTTATCCAGTCATGGAGAGCTGATGACTTTGAATAATCCCACCCAAAATACTTCATGTTTTGGGTTGGTACTAGTGGTGGAATGCACTTTAACTCAGACCCCATACTTTATACTTCTTCATCACTACATTTCAGAGGCAAAGATTTTACAACACTATATTTGTCTCTTTATATTTATTAACTTTAGTTACTTTTCAGATTTGCAGTTCTTCATTCCCTTCCTGTACAGTGCAAAACCACATATCACCAAATACGTAGATTAAAAACATTAACAAAGACCAATTTTCTGCACATTGATTAATTTTACAGACAGTTAAAATCTTTTCCCTTAGAAAGGTTTAGAATTCATAACATGTACACAAAGCTCAGTTAACACATCTGTTTCAAACAGTGTAATCGTCACTGCTTTTATACTTCCCTGCATTCTTTGCATTGGAGTGAGTGTTTGGCGGTCAATCCACCAGAGGGCGCCACTCCGAAATAACACACTGGCCGAATACCACGAATAATAGAGTTTTTATAGAAAAGAAGAAGACGGTCAGTAACAAACATGGCAGTGACGGAGGAGGTATTACTAATGTTGATATTGAGAAGGGTAGTTTTCATAAATGTCAGTGTCTGGTGGTACTGCTCCGTATTCTCTGTTTGCTCCCAGAGGATGGACAGAAATATGCACATAATGAACGCAGAGGACAGATGGAACACTCCATCTGTATACATATGCATATTTAACGTTGACCATAAATAGGCTAGGCCTTAAATGTGTTGTGATGATAAATAACAATGACAATCTAACCCACAAGCCTTTGTGTTGACATAAATTTTTCTCCTGTCCTCATATAGGTCATGTCTCTAAACGGGCTTTGTAAAATACTGTATGAAAGCAATAAAGTAGATGGAAACATTTGAAATGACTAACACAATGGACATTTTGTGATATATTATGCCATATCAGTGATAAATAACCTGTAGTCAGATTTGGTTTGTATTTAATATTTGGATCTCTGTGTAGAAGTGAAATAGCTGACAGCAAAAAGACAATCCATTGGACCCTTTGGTGGATTGGTTTTGGCCCTCTGGTCACATGTTTAACACCTATCTTGTAGATTGTACACCTAAATAGCAGGAATGTTTGGATCAGTTTAGTGGATGAAAACCAAAAAACAGTTGATGCTGAGAAATCGTGACTGAAGCACTCACTTTTTGTTGAGCCATGAGACATGATCCTGTGTGAAGCTGAGTAGCAGTTCTAGGTCAGTGATATGACAGGCCAAGATGTAAACATTTTTGTAATTCTGTCATTCTTTGCTTTTATGACAAGTTTCAACAGCAGAAGTTCAGATTTTACTAACTTTATTGACTTTGGTTAATGGTAAAATAGATAGATACATTATTGATCCTTTGCAGGAAATTGTTTAAAAATTGTTTAAAATACTACAAGTATACATTTTGTTGCGTCCTTTATGAATTATTTAAAACCACATATAACAATATGTAATAATAATGATTTAACATTTCTCATGACAACAACTAGTATTAACATTTTTTTAGCCATTTCACCCTTCTCACAGTACATCTCAAAATTAGTACAATAAAGATCACAGTTCGGAATGTAATTGTGAGTAAAAAACCAACATGATATGATTTTTTGGCTCAGTCGCACACCACAAGCTGCAACCTCCCAGCATTGAACACACCTGAATGTCTTGATATCAGACAATTATTTTGGTAAGAACATGCCTCAGGAAGTTTGATTCGGTCACGTCAACTGCTCTTAATTACCAGCTTGTGGTCACTCTGTTTGTCTCTGGTTCATGTTTTATGCATTTGCTTTTTGTGTTGCTCTGATTTGGACTAGACTGGGAGTTTGTGTACCATTCCTCCTCTTCTCCTCTCTTTCCCTCTCTGTTTATCAGTCTATCCATCCCTCCATCCCCATGCCTGACAAACAGAGGAGCAGCATTCCAGCAGTGCCCGCTGTCAAAGCATCTGTATTGTGGCGTGCTGCTCACATTGTTGTTAGACAAAGCCTCGCTCTCAGTGGAATAACCCAGCTGGACGACGGCCATTGCCAGGGTCATTTGGGGCTGACGGGGCCGCACCAAAACAGCCAACCTGACAGCCTGGGTCTGCCCATGATAGCAGGGCAAGAAACAAACTGTATATGTGTGTTTGTGTGTCTCTGCACTATTGGCAGTGAGCACAATCCAAAGTTCACTGACCACACTCACTTATTTACCAGACACCAAACACATTTTTCCCCTTTTTTATGTGCAAATCAAATCTCTTTGAATGGAGATGTCTTGCATCTTTGAAAAGGCTTTACACTTTGATCACACTATTACACAAAAGCATAAATATTTGCAAGTTTACTGTAATTTCAAGGAGACATGGCATGTTTCCATAGCCACACCCTCTTGAATAATATTGCTGTGTTTAATAACCTCAGGGAAATGTGTGGACGTTATAAACATTTCCCTGTGTGGTTGCAGGTAGTTTCCGGTCCTGAGCTGACCCAAACCTTCACCTTGTATCTCCGACTGAGGGCTTTCCAGCAGCCCAGGGTTATGTAGTTCCCTTAAAATCCTTCAGTTAACTGAAACTAGGCTTTTGCCACCTTGCAGAGGTGTGAGGAAGGCCCAAGTCAGAGCAGGACAGATTCCAGTCAAAATTAGTCTGCACCGCTCAGCTTCAAAATGTCCAAAAACAACTAATATTGTCAGGCCAAAACCGCGGTCAGAGCCACAGCACATTCCAGTTTCTGTGTGTGTGAGTGTTACATCAGGCAAATAGAAAACAGTTGTTTTGGCAGTAAAGAAATGACATGGGGAGCCTTCAAACCTCACTTTACTCAAGAGTCAGCTCTGAGTTCAAGACGAGTTGTAGTAGGGTGGAGAAAAGGACTTTAAAAACCTCTTCACCTCAAAACAAGTACGTTTTTATTTTTCTGACAATAGCTGTGTTCAGTGTAATATTTCACTAATAATGAGAATAAAAATGTCTTGTGTAACAACATCCATCAGAGGAGATCAAGAGAGGGTGACTTAAACCTTGTGATAATCCCTTGGATAGGAAAACACTAACACCCAAATGCCATGTTAATATTAGAACAATCTTTTTGTCTGGTTGGAATAAATATATTCCATGTTTATTGTTTTGCGACATGTTGTTTATAAAGGCCTTATTTGTATTCTTCTCCTGCTAAAAGATTTCCAGTGATCAATGTGCAGTTTAAGTAGAATTAGCATCAGAAACATAAATTTTGTCCCCAGGACATGTTAGTCCATTGTTTATTGGCAAATTAAGTTTTCTCAGTAAAGTTGGCAGAGGATGAGACACTTCACAGCAGGTGGAACCACTTCACATATGTCAGAAAAGTTCAATTAATTGCTCTGGGTCGTGTAAACACACATTTTATCAGATCACTTCATTTAGCACCTATATAATCAGAAGGATTTCAGTCAGGTTGAAGAAATACAGTCCATGTGTCCCCATTCATGCATTTCTTTGTGCTTATCTAAAATGTCAGTAACCAGCTGGGTATGTGCTATTGCAAATGTTTTACAGCTAATCAGGATCTAGTGCGCAATGTTTATTGTGTGACATATGAACTTCCTGAATATTAGTGCAAATACACTGGAAATGTTGAGCAGGAAACATCTGGTGTCCAAAGTTTCAGAATTAGAAAGGAACAATATTTGTATGTTCACTGATTTGTCAGTGAACAGCAGGTAGTCTAGTGTATTTGTTTGCTTTGGCTGGAGGGTCTTTAAACAGTTTTTCAACAATGTGTTGTTGTTTTTTAAGGTAATATCTGTGTGATAATTTGCAACATTTGTTCTCAGTTTTCAAGGGTCTCAAAAGAGTCTAATATCCAATAATCTGAATTTTAGCCCTTAAGTATCTTAAATAGAATTTTGACAGTTTTATCTTGATTGATTGGTGACTGTTAAGTTGCACTGACTTTAGATGCCAACTTTCCTTGTACTTCATACAGTATGTATGTGAAATGGGTTTTAAATTGCTTTTGTCTTTGTCTTGCAAAGTGTTTAATGTAACTGGTTGGAAACTGCAGACCCCTTTTTTGCACCATATATGTTCAGTCTGCTGTTGTGTTAATGATGCAGTGCAGCCTTTAATGATAAATCACTTATGTCTCTTTTCTCTGATTTTCCACACAGACTGAGCAGCAGGATGACAGAGGTTCCTCACCTTCCTCCTCTTGGGACACTTGACTCTACCTGCGACCTTTGGCCTCCCCCCACATTGGTGACCTCTGACCTTCACTCAGACTGAGAAGCCGCTCCCTTCTAGACACAGAAAACATCATCACTACAGATGACAAAAAATGCTTGCAGTTTTTTTTAAGTGTATTTCATCTTTTATTTTCCTCGTGTTTTTTATGCATATCTTGTCCTGCTTTTTTGTTTGTTTTAATCATTTCACCACCACCCCACCCCTGCCCCATATCGCTCACAATTGATGCTGCCACCAGTGTGTGCTGCTTTCCCCTCTCTTCTTAAACAGGCTTATTTAACAGGCAGTGAACTTTGACTGAGGGGAGATAGATGTGCTTCTGCTTCTCTGTACAGTATTAAAAAGGGAGGCTGGAACACTAAAGGCATTACAGTACACACTTGGAAATGTTTATGTTGCATTGAACTTAAACTATTTTTTTTTTTTTATCCCATGCATAATCCATCCTTGACACAGTACCGTACAGTTATTACATTGTGGTCAAATCTGTATATTTTTTTGAAGGCATCGCCCCTTAAATGGTACAAGCTCATGGCTGGATCCATTTTAGCTTCAGAGTGGAGTTGCAAAAGTATGGCGCTCACTGAACCCATTTTGCCGCGTCAGGTACAACACAGAACCAGCATCTGTAAGAACACAATCAGAGTACATTTTGCACAGCATTCCCAATTGGTGACACACATTTCAAGGGTGCCATTTTCTGAGCACCTCTCTGAATTTGACTGGGTGTCAGAAGCTATGGTACTGCGCCAGTATGGGTCCATCACAGTGCACTGCTGCAATGGGATAACCTTAAAGCATTACTCACATCATATTATTTATTTGTCACAATAGGTACACATGTTCACGCACTTTTTTTTCTGATGGTACTGAGCAGAGCAGGAAAATAATGCCGGCTATAAATCAAATGCTGGATGATTCTGTCTGTTATAAGTCTGAATGGTTTTGCTGATCACTATAACATGTTTAAAAAAAAAAAAAAAAAAAAAAAAAAAGAAGCTCAGAGGAGTTTGGAAAGTCAGCTGCTGCAGCCAGCAAATGGAGAATGCCCCGCCCTGTTTCTCACTCTCCAACTAAAGCAGGTGTTTAGTTGTTGGTTTTTTTAATTTTATTTTTACGATCTCTGTTTTTACCTCATATGGTCCGTAGAACAGTTCAGGTTAGCGAGGGAGAGTGGCGCCAACACAAACACAGACATACGCACCCACGACTCTGCAAAAGATAAAAGCACAAAGTACAGACGCTCACACCAAGATGCAAACAGAAGACGCACAAAATCTCTGCAACTAAACTGTCTGTGCTTTGTAGAGACACATGCATGTATGCACATCATGAGGACAAATGTAACGGTCATGCGGCTTCACCTGTACTTGCTTTCACACATGCTGAAGTCATGCAGCCCTATTTAGGTTGGGGTAACTCCACTGTGCCCCCGTTTCAGCTCTTTGTCAGCAGCTCTTGATGACGTGCGGGATTTTTTCACACACATATGTATGCTGGGTTGTTCGTCAGCAGCTCTGGGTGACGTAAAGAGGTTTCCAGTAACCTGAGCTTCAGCCCCAGGTGCAGCGCGCTGGGCATACTTGCCCTGTTACAACCTCACGCACACACACACACACACACACACACGCATATTAGGACACCCACATCAATCACAGTGTGAGCCGGTGCCTGGTTGCCTCTCTCTCACACTTTCACACACTGATACACCCATATTTAGCATTTCTAGTCACGCTACTCTCCCATGACTATTACCCCTTCAACTGTTTTCACACAGCAAAATGTGGCAGACTGACCACTAACGTAGCCCGCACAATTTCAGTGTTTTGTATTCTCATTTAATGCCATCATCCTGTCTCAGTATTTTTTATTTTTTTAATTCGGCCCTCTCTTTTTTTGTTGGTTTTAATTTGTTTGGACGGATGAAGGCCTGTCACTCTCACAGTGCTTTTGTGGAAGAGGCATCATTGTCATCCTTTCAGAATCCCACACAGCAGGGATGCTGCGCTGGCAGAGAGGAAGGGAGGGATGGATGGGCAGAGGGATGAAGAGGTGGGGTCTTGAAATCATTGTTAAATGATGATGGGATTGCTGGGTTAAAGAGCTGATTGGATAGGGTTTTATCACACTGAGAGATGCGAGTTGACTGCAAGAATTTGTCTTAAAATTTTGCAATTCATGAACTCCCCCGATGCAGTGAACTACAAATATCTGGTTCTTCACTTCCACTGAAATAGGTTTATTGCTTTTGGGCAATTTATTTGGAAAACTGGCATTAAAATCAGATTAGACTAGATCGCTGTGCTACAAGTGATACAAATTGTATAGGACAAAGTTTAAGGCTTCAGCAGTTAGATACTTGTCAACTATTAAATTAAGGCACAACTATTCTTATAATAGATTAATTGATTTGAGTAATTGAGTAGAATTTTGGATAATTTGCAGTTTCTCTCCTCCTCTGACAGTAATTGGAGCATTTTTTGTTCTTTTGACCAAACTGGACAATTCTAGACAACATCAAAGACTTTGGGAAACTCAGCCTTTTTCAATCACATAGACAGTTTCTAAATTTGTAATAAAATAATTGACTGGTTAATTTGCCAATGAAAATGGCTATCAAAGTCTGAATACATGGTTTTGTTGAATATTTACAAGGGAGGAAAAGGCATTTGATTAGCTGATACTTTCTCAGATCTTTTTTTTTCTTTCTGTTTTGCTCTTGGGGTTAGATTGAGTAATTGTGTCATGCAGTTGTGTTGTTTGCTGTAGCATGTGATAGAGCGATCCAAGAGATGATTTTGGTACCACAGATCCATTTACATCCAAAACAAGGTTACAGAGTTTGTTTTAATACGGCTTAAATTAACAGATGGGTGGAGTTTACTGCACAGGGACCATCCAATGTCTGACAAAGACAGACAGATTTACCTTTCTAGACATCCTCCTCGCCTTTGTCTGCCTGTCGGTCTCACATCCTTCTTCAGTAAGGACAGCTGAAAAAGACAAAAACAAGGTGTTTTAAAGTGAGATAGAGGGGTTTTTTTGGTGTGTGGCTTAAAATGTGGAGGTTCAAAGTTTGAATGTGGGTACAGAAATAGGAGAAAGTGTAACAGGAGAAAGCCCCCTTTTACCCCCTTATCGCCCTCTGGAGGGGCAGGACACTAAGCTAACCTCCCTTCCTCAGCAGATCCATGTTTTAAACTCCTGTGATGTGTGTTATATGTACACGATGAATAATTTGAGATCCCGCCCCCCTTTAACGAACAAAGAGTCAAATATAATGAGAATATTTAAGCTGCAGCTCGAGATGACTTTAGTTTCCTGTGTTTGGAAGATGTTTTTGTGTACTTAACATGCTACGGCAAATACGTTGCTTTGACGATTTCTAATGCTATGACAAGAAAACAGTAGAGCTAGATTTTTTTTTTTTTTTTTTTTTTTTTGGGGGGGGGGGGGTGGGGGGCAAAGGAGCCTCCTTAAATTATTTGGAGCATTATTCAGAAACTGCTCGTTCTATGTCATTCTCGTCTGATTGCCTTCATGGTTCTCCCTTCACCCGTTTATCCAACACCATATCTGAATTCATTTCAATATGCAGATTTTCTAGCTGTTTTTGGCATTCTTGAAACTTTGTCCTGTTGGAAATCAGCTGTTATGAACACATTTGTCTTGTTTGGGGAGGCAAAATAGGAAAAGAAATGAGACCTACGTAATATATATCAATATATATAATAACCCTTACAGAGAAAACTTAGGGTACTGCATCATTATGCAAACTTTTATTTCCTTTTCCCTCTTTTTTGTATTCTAGTTTACAGAGCAAAAATAATCATCTTATTTTTGGTTGTTTTGTTGTATCTGGGCAACCTTGTTTCTCTGAAAACAAAGCGATACAAGGCTAGTATTTTTTTTAAGAGTACATAGGCATTTTGCAGTTATTTGTATAAAGAAATGGGTTACAAACTCTGCCTAATGTTTATTTTTTGTAACTATATTACACCTTATTTGCTGCTGTGTAGTACAGTTAACAGTTGGATTGCTGTCAATGGCAAACATAGCGATGAGGATGACATTCATTGCCCTGCTATCAGGGGCGGGTTAGTTTACCCCCGCTGAATCTTTCCGGAGCTTCGGAGGATTTTGGCAGAGGCGGTGGGGGACTGAATCGGATCCCATTCTACCTGCTACCTGTGTTATCATTTTCCGAGTTGAATGCTGTTGTTTATTAGCTTTACAGGAAAGAGAAAGAGTTAAAAATACTGTGGAGGTGTGTATCCTTCGTATGTGCATTATTTTTCAACGACGTATGTTCTATATACAAAAAAGAAGAAAAAAAAAAGGTTAAAAAAGAAAACTGTGGTGGAAGTTAAATCCTCCTTCTGTAAATAAGGAAAACTCAAGTTGTCGCTTTTTTCATGTTATAATCGGCGCCTCAGCAGGTGCCCACCCTCTTTTTGTTCTTGTTTGATTTCCTTCTCTCTTTCTCTCTTTTTTTTCCTTGTGGAGGGAAAGGGGGTAGGAGGGGTACTCAGAGGCGATTTGAGCATCGGCATAGTGTTTATATTTATCAAAACTTTTTTGCTTTCGATAGAGCTATTGCAATAAAACTGTGTTCATGTAACCTGCCTGGTCTCACTTGTCTGTTTTTTTTTTTTTTTTTTTTTGCCTGACCATTTCTTAACATAAAGAGGTCTAATGACACTGGAGACAAAGTCAGATGTAAATGAAGTTGAAATGCTCATCTTTGTGGCTTTTTCTTTAACACATTAATGACTGCATGTATATTAGACTCAATAGAACTAGTAAGAAAACTCTAACCTCAGGCAGCATCTGAAAAAAAAATCTTTTTCAGGTGTTTTCTTAATTTGCTAATACCAAAATTGTGGTTTATAAGTTTATAAATGTGATAAAGTCCTTTAGAAATCCTGACTACTGAAAATGTGAGTGCAGCTTTTTGCAAGTGGCCCTGAAATAAGTTTCAGACTTTTGAGACACATTTGTTTAATAACCACTAAAATTTAACACAATAGTGAGTCCATCGCTCAGGTTTGGCAAAGAACTAACTATTAAAGAAACTCAAGATCACTGAACATGTATTCAGGCCTCTCATTTTGCAAGTTTATGCCACCTTCAGGCCAAAATATTAATTTCTCTTGCCTGAACTAACATGAAGACTGAACATTGAGCATGGCTTATTCGTCGTCCAGTCATTTCATTCTTGTACATGTGACCAATTAAGAACGTCTTGAAGAAATTTCTTAATATTTGGCACAACGCCAACATGGACTCAAAGATGAGCTGATAAAAATATGGTGGTCAAACACCAGTGCCACTTTAACCTCATAAAGCATGGTTTTGGCTGTAACTCAATACTTTACAGGCCAATTAACAAATTCCACATATATATGTAACAGGATAAAATGATCAAGTAACATTTTATATCCACAAAGCCACTGTGATGTCATGGTATTTTCTGGTCATTACTCAGTGCCACAAGTACAGTACTTAAAAACAAATTTGTGGTACTTGTACTTTTTTGAGGATTTCTATTTTGTGATAGTGTATACTTCTGTTCTATCACATTTAATAGGCAAATATTGTACCTTTTACTCCACTTTCTGCTGTCAAACATGTTAATTTTGAATGTTTGAGATAAACCTGTGAACAGGCCTGTGTTTCTGAGCTGATGAAGAGTTGACTTGATCACAGCGCAGCAGCACAACAAATGGTTCACTGTCAATGAAACTACCAACAGTGCAAAGTACTTCAGATTAGGTCAACCTTAAATATATACAGCAGTGAAATGAATCCAAAAATACTGAACAAACACTTAAAAGTGACTTTAAAATTATTTTAAATAATGTGGAGGCAAACACATCTGGATATTGACTACTGTTGACAAATCTGTGATTAGTATTTTGTAGACTTTATTATTCTGTATTTTTTTTTTGTTTGTTTGTTTCATGTTAAGTTTGACATGTATATCTGCCATCCAGATTATTATGTGTCCTGTTCTAACCAGGCTGATTTGGTCTTTTAAATACAGAGCTCAGCTAATAAATAGTAATGTGATGTATGTAAACCACCATACAAAACACACTAAATGCATCAAAAATAATGTAATGGCATGCTATATATTATTCTGACAGTAGCTTTTATGCATTTACATTTAGTACTTCAGGAATGTAACACTTTGGCTTGTTACAGCATTTTTACACTGTTAATGCTTTTATTGCTTAATCTTCATAGAAACCAACATGGTAACAAACCTCTGCACACTCAAGCTTTTCCTCATAGCTTCTTCAAGGGATGGTCTTTTTTTCTTCACTACTTTCACTCAAGTATAAAAGACCTGATTAGTTCCTCCACCACTGGAAACACAATCACCCTGTGAATGTATAAATAACATAATACACTACCTACAAAATGTCTGAACTCTTTCAAAGTTATATTTTGTGTAGTTGAAGTTTTGTCTGATTTCCCTTAAAGCACCCATGAAGGAGTGTGACAGGATTGTGGTTTATAATCACAGTTTTACTACCCTACCTTAAAATCAGATCTGTCTGTGATAATGAGTCTGTGATACAGATTAAAGCTGAGCATATAAACAAAATTACTCCTGAAATAAAATCCCTGATTGCCATTATGAACGAATGCAGGAGTAAACAAACTTCTGTTGCCATGAAAGCACGTGACATCAGGCTTGTTTTTGTCGCCTGGTGGAAAGCACTCACACAGACAGCTGTTGTGTTTGTCGGGGCTGTGTGACCCTTGGGTCCTTAAAACCTGTTAAAGATTGGTGTCAGAGAGAAAAACAAACATTGGTTTCCTCATTCCTGACACTCTTTTGAGCAGATGACTGCTGTTCTGCAAATGATAAACAGTATTTATCCAGCTCAGGTGACCAGCCCTGCATCTCAAAGTCCAACCATCAAAACAATCCAAAGTCCATGCTGGTCATGAGAGGCAGTCAGCTGAGAATTAAGTTAACAGACACTGCAAACTGGGTTCTTCTCGTAAACAATGAGTCAATCAGAATCAAAATCAGCTTTATTGGCCAAGTTTGTGTACACAAACAAGGAATTTGCCTCTGGCTTATCCTTAGCTCTTAGTAAATGTATGTATAAAAATATAGAATAAAAGTTAATAATAATATTAATAATAATAATTCTCCACAAAAAATAATAACGTTAATAAGTGTAACCCTCTGGTATGACTGAGGTGATACTGAACTTACATCATGTATAGATGTTAATCATGTTAATCACTAAATGCACGGTTTTCATTCATGTCTGCTGTTCTTCTGTCTTCAGTTTTTGTTTTGTAATTATCATCTCAAGAATCTGGTTATATTCTCCTCTTCCACTCCTCTCCTCAGAATTACAGCATCATACTTTTACATATTATTATTTTTTTTATTTTAAAAAAGAAACAAGATGACCAGGATTAAGGCAGCAGGGAAGATAACAGGCTGCCAAGAAAACCCACCAATGACTTTTACAGGGTAGGTACACACAGATAAGCCTTGTCAATCATCAGTGACAAAACACATCCCTTCCGCCCTGAGTTTGAGATATCGTAAGGCTTGAGGAATAATTCTATTTGACCCAAAGAGCAGAGTTTGGACGTAGAGCTCAATTGAGGGTTTCATGTCAATACAAAAAACAATAATACAGGTGGTGAGGAGATGGCTGTACAAGGTGGTCTGGAGGTTCACAGAGTCAAGAATGCACAGGAGGGGTAGAACAGAGAAAATCCAAACAGCAGGTTGGAAATCACAAGGCTGAGGTGCATAAACATTTGTACAAGGTGGAATCCTCTAGCAATGTGGTGGTGGTCTGACCAGGCTAAAATACTGAGTCGGAGATGAGGACAACTGGAGGCAGGTGTGTTGCTCCTCATCCTGCCTCCTCACACTCCTGCAGGTAGAGAAATACAAAAGGAGAGGAAAAAGAGAGTAAACAGCAATATATAAAAACATAGACCACCATATAAAAACCCCTTCAAAAGAAATGATCTACAAGGGTTCATTTAGCTTAAATGTAATTAATGAGATTAAAAGATACCACGGTAAAGTTAAGCATGCTGGGCTGTACATAAGGCTATGAATGCACTCTCTAATATTGAGATAATAAGATGCTTTTATTAACTGGACAATAAAATGACCTGTATCTACTGTATTCTAAGTCCAGATGCTGTTTGTACAGGTTTTGAGATTTTCTATAAACACTAAAATGCTATAAAGATGGCTGCTAACAAAACAAAACAAAACACAAGGTCAAAGTAGGGATGTAACAATATGAAAATTTCATATCACGGTTATTATTATCATGGTATTGTTGAAATGTGCTCAAAATGTTCAAAAAGTACTTATACACACACTGAAATAATATAACCAAGTTGTATTTTGAAAAAAAAAAAAAAACAATAAAGTAACATGCACAATGTGCTTTGTTGCAGAAACATTCAAGTACTAACATGTAAACAACAAACATACAAATGTGCATTAAAGTTGGCACCTTATGGACACAAGAGATATCTGCGCCAGGGGTGGGAATTGATAGGATTTGATCAATATCAATGCCCTTATCAATACTGCTTATCAATCCAATTCCTTATCAATTCTCCTATTGATTCCTGTGGTAATTTTGAGTGTGGAAAAAAAGTAGTTGGACAGGTCATAGTGGAATTTGTTTGAACATTTTCCAAATCAGATCATTCACAGTGTCACACATATACACTACTGTACACACACAAACAGAAAGTGAAACACAGTCATATTTTCCTGAACTATTTAATAAACAAATGTAAATATTCTGAAAGAATTAGGATTTAAAACATGTTAGGCTGATCTGATCCAGACTGGTCAGTGGTTCACTCCTGGTGAGAGACAGACCAGTCACAACAGTGTCATGTGGTCCAGTTCCTCCGGTGCTCAGTCAGTGGATTTCCTGTTGAATGTCCTTCAGCTCATAAAGCCTCCTATCCTTTGGTTTTTCCACATATCATGTGTCTTTGTACAGTTGAAGTTCACTCATTTGGGCCCATTTGAACTGACAGGAGTTTGTCCTGAGTATCTATATTCAGACGGTTTCAATATTGGGACCGGGAAGAGGTTAACACAAGCGAGCGTCTGTGCGCTCGCTTGCGAGTATAGACCGAGTCCGTGCGCGTGCTTGTTCGGATCGACCCGCAGTCGGACGGACCGGGTCCATGCGGGAGCCCCTATCCCCGAATCTCTGGAGCTCTGTCCATGCAGGTCCCTTCCGCCATGTTTTCAGAGGCCAAACATTACAAACTGCGCACACGTCTGCAGTGTCGCTGCTTCTTCAGGAAATGAACAGTACCGTGAGTTTTCTAGGTGCAGTAATCGAACACGGTTATCATAATAATTAGAATCCAGGACCGTGCAGAGAGCTATAAAGGGGCAGGGGCTCAAACTTCCAAAAGGGCACATGAAAACGAATAACCACCAATTACAAAGTTCACATTTAGCAACAAGCAACATTATTAATCCACAGCAAGTCAAAGATTGACCAAATGGTCCAGATCAATGTCCTCAATACTGGGTGTGTCCTCCCTGAGCCCTAACACAGGCTGTGCACCTTCTGTGCATATTCTGCTCACCTCCTGATCCTATCTTGGGGGATGTTGTCCCACTCTACCTGATGGGCCTGTATGAGCATCTGGCAGTTGCCGGGTGCTGGACGCCTAGCATACACAGATCTACCAAGAATATCCCACAGATGTTCAATGGGATTGAGATCTTTGACATGCTGTGGATTAATAATGTTGCTTGTTGCTAAATGTGAACTTTGTTGAACTACCCTTTGACATATTTTACATTATCCATTATGGATACTCATCCACTGTTTTGTTGTTTGTTGTATTTTGTTTATTAATTAAATGTTTTTTTTAAGAACAAGAAAGAATTTGTTTTCATATTTAATAAAATGGTGTGAAATGGCATCACATAGAATATGTGATAAGTTTCTTTTGATGTTCAGTTTCTATATAAGTGGAAATAAAGATGTAATGTGTAGAAGTTTTTGTGTGTTAATACCCTGCAAAAATCTAAATCTTACCAGGTGTATTTTTCTCATTTCTAGTCAAAATATCTCATCACACTTAAAATAAGACAAAAATCGTCTAAAGAGTAACTTTTCAGTGAGATACAAGAACTTGGTTTTAGACAATAGATCTGGAAAATCTTATTTCAAGAAATCGTAGTAAGATCATTTTCACTTGTTCCACTGGCAGATTTTTTTTTTCTTAATTCAAGATTATTTTTTGCTCAATTCACCAAAAAAATCTGCCAATGGAACAAGTGAAAATTATCTCAGTAAGATTTCTTGAAATAAGATTTTCTAGATCTACTGTCTAAAAATAAGTTCATTTATCCGCCTTACAAGTTACTCTGCAGGTGATTATGTCTTATTTTAAGTGTGATGAGATATTTTGAAAATGATGGGATGAGATATTTTGTAAATGAGAACAATACACTTTGTAAGATTTGGATTTTTGCAGTGTAAGGCCAAGACAAATTCTTAAAAACAGATGTTAAATTATGTATAAAAGCATGACAGTGAATGTTAATAACTAGAAATACCTTCATTTTACATCTGGTTTTACATCTACTTTTACAGTGAAACATTGAATATTTAGTTTCTTTTCATTATAGGACATATTTATGATGATATTTAGGTCCACAGTTAAGAAATAACCATGTAGAGGAAGTGTTAACCCAAGCCAAACCATTTAACATTACATGATAATAATAAAGTTTCTATTGTAATATTTATAGCTGTATCATTTAATATTGACCAGGTTGATGGGAATATTTGTGGAGGTTTGTGGTTATTTCAAATAAGATTCACTGAAGATGTTTGAGGCGAACACAGATATTACGATAATCGATCAAGCTGTTTCTGAAACAAAACCAGAAATGTCAAAGTGTTGGCATTGATGAAAGAGTCGGGGGATTTTACATAAGTTTTATGACTTTTGTACACCAAAAGGGCTAGATTTAGGTATTGGATGAGAAGAAGACTTGTATGTGTTTTCTTTTTATGCAATTTTATATCGGTTTAGCAGAATTTAATTACTTCAGCACATTTTAACCCATTAAGACCCAGTGGTACTTTTATGGCAGCTTCTAAATGATTTTTTTCTCTCTTTTTAACGTTTCTCATGTGATTTATCACCATTTATTATAATAAAAGCCTCTGTGTTTTGCATTTTTCAGTGTAAATCACTTACTTTACCCTATATTTAATTTACTGATCATGTAGATGTTCATTAAAGCTCAGAGTAAACTTAAAGGTATTATGCAAAAACAGAGAAAACTGAAGAAAAAGTGACTGTTTCAGCAAGTGAGGACTATTACCATGTGTTACAATTTTGCGGCTAAAACTCAACAGTTTATGGAAATAAAACATAAGCAAATATGTGTGAGTGCTTCAGCAGGACTCAGACTCAGGTGGACACCCAGCTGTTGAAGTGTGCTAGTCTGTGAGCTCATTCCATGACGTGACGATGATATTGAATTATTTACTCACTTACGATCGGTTTTTGGCCCCAAAACTATAGTTGTTGAAGAACAGGACCAGGACCAGGACCAAAAGCGACAAGTGAATGTTTGGGCAGATAGCGGGGTGGACTCACATGTACCTAGAATTGCGATGCTTCCCTTCTCCATGTTCATTCTCCAGACCGCATGACATGTGCATGCGTGTGTGTGTTGCAAGTAAGGTTGCACAGGCGGAAGGGGCGGGGCCTGACACAGATGAAAGGGCACCGTGACCAGGTCCAGTGACAGCCAAATTAAACCACTCTTAACATTTATTATCATTGATCAAAATTTTAGTCACAAAAATTTTAGTCATGCAGTTTTTTGCGCAAAAAACAACAACAACAAAAAAAACGAGTAAAAAGGTCACTTGTAGGCAGAGAATCAAAGCGGCAGGGGCTCAAGCCCACCCTGGCCCCCTGCTTTGTACGTGCCAGTGAGAATCTAAATGGTAATACTAACCGTCGGAAATTTTACCGCGGTTTATCATTATACCGGTTATCGTTACATCCCTTGGTCAAAGGTTTTGCAACACGTGATCTTCCTCGTGTAATATCAATAGATCAGGTCTTCATTATGAAGTGGATATAAATAACCACTTTCTCTACTCTACAGTTTATGGTATGTTGATGCGATGCCCAAAACGTCAAATGTACTTTGGCAAATTACAACCTAAACACGGAGTTTCCTATCCATCTCATTTCTGAAAGCTAATAAGGGGTTTGGGTGTGGTTTGGTTATTTCTCACAGATTTCTGGCAGTCTATAAATGTCAATACTTAGTTCAAATACATCTAATCAAGGCACAAGTTTAGTATCAGCTTATTTTCTTTTTTGTTTATTTTAGCAATTCAGATATCTACTTTGACGTCATGTGAGCTGGTAAATGCGTCACATGTGAAGCTAGAGCAACATTTATCAGCTTAAGAGTTACATATTTTCCTCAGGGGTTATGAAGGCAAAAAAGAAGGGCATATTAGATCTACATTCATTGGGTAGAAATCAAATGAATGATATATCAGTATTTCTCTTCAGTGTCATGATTTCACAAAACAGCAACTGATCTCTGTAAGGCAATGTTTTTCAACCTTGGGGTTGGGACCCCACATGGGGTCGCCTGAAATTTCTAGTAATTGATAAAAAAAACCAAGCCCTGCAATGAACTAGCGAAATGTCCAGGGTGTACCCCGCCTTCACCCGTAAGTAGCTGGGATAGGCTCCAAGCGACCACCGTGACCCTAGTGAGGATAAAGTGGGTTCAGAAAATGAATGAATGATTAAAAAAAACAAAATATACTAATAAAAAATATATGTTGAGTTGAGAGAGACAATCACAAAACATAAAAGACATGACAAACTCTGAAGCTGAAACTGAAGCACTGTGGTACTGTTTATCTTTCAAATGTTCATTGTGGCCGGTTTAAGATGCTGCAGCTCTTTCATAATTCATAGTTTGAGTTATTGTTTGTTCAGTGTTAATTATCAGCCTTATAAATCCAAGCTGGACTGGGGAGCGTGAAGTTGATTCCATAAACGGAACCAGTTCTGTTTTCGGAACTCGGAACTGGTTCCATTTACGGATCCAGTTCTGTTTAAGGATCCAGTTCCGTTTAAGGGTCATGGAACTAAACTGTGCTCTGACCTCCAAGGACCGCTTAGTGCCCTCATAGCCCGGCTCCTGTGGGGCTGGGAGGTGCTCTAAAACACGGTGAACTGGGAGACCAAGACGGTCCTCCATGGACCTCGGATCTAGTTCTTAATAATGCTCTCCTTCAGGTCCGACCCATAAATTAATACACATTTGCACTCTTCTGCTAGTTATATTTTCTTTAATGCTGGTGAATGTCATTTTATTTCACTTCATTAATGCCAACCCCACTCCCACATGGTGGTGTACAGTCATGTTGGAACAGGAAGGGGCCATCCCAAACTGAGAGCAAAGTTGGGAGCATGGAATTGTCCAAAATCTCTTGGTATGCTGAAGCAAGAGATTTTGGACAATTCCATGGTCCCAACATTGTGGGAACAGTTTGGGGATGGCCCCTTCCTGTTCCAACATGACTGTACACCAGTGCACAAAGCAAGGTCCATAAAGACATGGATGACAGAGTTTGGTGTGGATGAACTTGACTGGCCTGCACAGAGTCCTGACCTCAACCCGATAGAACACCTTTGGGATGAATTAGAGCGGAGACTGAGAGCCAGGCCTTCTCATCCAACATCAGTGTGTGATCTCACAAATGCGCTTCTGGAGGTCTGGTCAAAAATTCCCATAAACACACTCCTAAACCTTGTGGTAAGCCTTCCCAGAAGAGTTGAACCTGTTATAGCTGTAAAGGGTGGATCGATGTCATTTTAAACCCTATTGATTAAGAATGGGATGTCACTTAGGTTCATATGTGAGTCAAGGCAGGTGAGCGAATATTTTTGGCAATATAGTGTAGATGTGAGGTCCGTGGAGAGGCGGCTTGGTCTACCGGTTCACCATGTTTTAGAGCACCTCCCAGCCCCACAGGAGCCGGGCTTGGAGGGTGCTAAACGGTGCTTGGAGGTCAGGGCACAGTTTAGTTCCATGACCCTTAAACAGATCTGGATCCTTACTGAACTCAGAACTGGTTCCGTTTACGGAACCATCTCCACGCTCCCGCTGGACTGACTGTACATATCCTGACCAAGGAAAATAAAACTCTCACTTTGTGCAGTAATCTCAACCTGGCTTTTCTGCCTCTGTCCATAATAATATACATTATATAGCCTAAATGTCATCTAAAATTAACGTTTATTTGAAACATAGTATAGCAAACTATTACATGATTAATTTTAGGAAAAAAATGTCTCCGTTTTGAATGTCTGGGGTCACAATAAATTTCTGATGTTAAAATGGAGTCATCAGCCAAAAAAGGTTTGGAACCACTGCTGTAAGACAAAGGCTCTGTAGTTTAACAATATATTTATAGATATTTGCTCTAATCTGACTGGCAGAAAAGTTTACACATGTATGGTCCACCCCTTAGATCATTTCACTTTTTGTCCAGGAATATATATCTCTTCGACTCTTCGTTAAAGGTCTGTTCATTGCAGCACTTAATATATAGACATACTTTGACAGATCAGTTCAGAATAATAATCTGTGTATTCTAGTAATCTGTGTTGATTTTGGTGGGAGCACAGGGAAGATTGGTCCAAAATGGGGAAAACTATAGCAGCTGCTTCCAAATTTAGAGACCCCTGTCAGTGTTAGAGTATGTCCAGTACTGACACAGCACTAACCGTGTGTGGAGATGGGTTATGTGGGACTAGAGTGGGTGCCTGAAATGCTCAACAAAAGATGAAGGCTTTTACAGGAAGTTACAGGTCAGACAGACCATTTGCTACAAAAACTGAATATGGTGACCCTTATATTGCTATTAACAAAGCATAAGAAACACAATACAACAATGCATACAGACAATGTATAATGTTCAAATTATTACTTGGTAAAAGCTTAGGGAAAAAATATTTTATGAACATTTTATGGGTCGACAAGTACTAGTCAATGATGTCTATGTGACAGACACCATCCTTTAAATAAAGGCAATGAAGGAGTCACTCCCATGTTCCCAGTGTCCTGTAGGTTTGCTGTTTTGTGTGTGAGTGGTTTGCCTCAAATAGTTTATAACCATTCATAACCACAAAAATCTACATTTACGTCTTGCCTGTTGCTAAAAATATCAATCCAAATCATTACAATGAGGATAAAATCTGACCTACAGGAATCATACATTTTTTGCAGTATGATATGAAGCAATGAAGCATTCTCTGTATATGATCAAACTCAATTAAAACTGTAGAACTAACTAAATTTGAGCAAAATGTTATGGACAGAACTACTCCAACTAGGGCTAGACTTATTATCCATACATTTTCTGAATCACTTAGTCCTCATGAGGGTCGTGGAGGTGCTGCAACCTAGATTTATTATCAGATTCAATATTTACATTCTTATGATTAATGATATTGTGATTTTTTTTTTTTGAAATTGAAATCTAATTAAATAAACGCATTTTAAAATGTTACATGTCATGAACTTAACATTACACAATTGAAAACAGAACATTTATTTACTTACTAGTACTTATTATATATAATGCCTCCTGTGAATCATGAAACTAACATTGAATGATGTTGAAATATTGAGTAATACTGCCCTTATTTGACAGTTAGATTAAAGACCTCAGTAATGTTTTGCATTGGTACCAGAATTTAGATTTTTATGACAAAAGTTCTTAGTTGTAGTTAGTACTTAGTTTCAAAATATAAGCATCTGATCTGGAAAAAAAAACAAACAAACATTCCCATCCAAACCCAGACTAGTCAATTGCAGTTCTCATCAAATTACATTTAAAACTTCACAGCACCTGTTTCATTTACTATTGTTTACTGGACTTTGGTGAAGCTCCTTATTTATACACAGAACATTATTGTTGATAGCAGATTTTTGCATGTGGCTTCTTACTGTGGTTATAGGATTTTCTGACTTTTTCTGACCTTAGGATCTTTTGCAAGATTCAGTAATTTAAAAGCTGTGCGCTCAACAAGTTTTAACCAAACACTAAATCCAATCCATTTTGAGACCAATCAAAATCAGATTTTATATGCTTTCAGAGTTTAAATCCAAATGATTGAATTTTGGAGCTTATAAGGAACACAGAAACCCTGAACTGGGGACCTTGGGAAAACAAATAGGCTCCTGGAAATATGACTGGACTAAAACAGTATAAAGAAGGTTTAATATAGTTTTGTGATGTTGTGTTGCTCCCAGCAGTCACACTCTTCAATCTGGACTAATCCACCAAAATAACAGGAAGTATCTTTTAAATGTGGTAAATGTGGCAGCAGCCCAAGACATGACCTCAATATATTAACCACCAGCTACTCAAACAGCTTGCTCCCCTAATATGGTCACCAAAAAGGAGAGTAACATCACTTAATGTTATTAGTTACATTTACAGAGTTTAGTGTCATACAGGAAAGTGCATGTTGGGCTGTTGTTCAGACTTGATCTCTGACCTTTGGGTATCAGAGTGTTCCCTGACATGGCCTTTAATCCTGCAGATGAAGCCCTGGATGCTTTTGGCCAACAAACCCCTCCTCAGCCGCCTCCTCCCTGCTGACTGGCAGACCTCTGCAGCGAGGTCTGGAGGCTCATGGAGAGCTGATGATGGAGCCCAGGCCAGTGGAGCTAGCAGGGGGCATTTCAACACTAACATGTGACCCGCTAGAGTTTCATTACTGATGGACGAACCAGTGGGCTCACTGGGGATGCAGACTGGTGCTAGAGTTTCAAAACAACACCTAGTGTGTGTGTGTGTGTCTGTGTGTGTGTGTGCTTGAGTGTGTAATATCTGAGCTAAGGCTGGGAGTCCACTTGGCCTGTACACTGTGCAGATCTGATGTACTCAGCTTTTCAGTCATTAGTGTGGCTATTAGCATCTTTGCCAGTGAGTGCATCCAAAATCTCAGGAATCCCCGGGCTAACAACTCACAAACATAAACAGATGTTTCCCAAATGAGAGAGGATGCGTCAGAGTTTCACCTGACAGAATCTTATTTCTATGTGGCCCAGCAGGAGGGCTGACCTCATTGACTCTCAACACCAGCATCCATCTTCGTGAAAAACCCCATCAACAGGGGTGACATCCCAACTCCCCCTCCTTGCTTCGTTCAACGTTTCCTATTTAGGCAACAAGTCAGGGATTTTCAGGAATCTTCAAGATCAGATGATATGGATGTTTCATAATCAGATACGCACTGGATAGAAAAGTGCAGACAATGAACGTTAACATTCTCATATCATTTAATTGTCAGTAAATGTTTTTAAGCCTAAAGGGTATCTTCTGCTTTAAAGGGTATCTCTGGGAGATTGGTATTCACCTGATTCTTTTCCAATTTGACACACACACACTCTTTACCACAAGGAGAGGTGTAGTGCATAGTTTGAAGGTTAAATTTAAATTTTTTCAATTCAATTTTTCTTTTAATTTTTATTTATTTATTTATGTTTTAACAATTTTTTTGTAAATTCAACTTTAAAAATTTGGCTTCTTTTGATTCTTTTCAAATTTGACATCTATGTTCTTGCTATGCTTTTTTTTTTTGTTTGTTTGTTTTTTGAAACATTTTTTGAAAAGTTTTTCAAAAGATTCAAAGTTCTCAAAATTCATCCCTGGATGGGCAGGGTTTCAGTGAGGAGGAAGTGTTGTGTGACTGGGTGGAGGTAGTAGTAAGTTACAGCTCAGCATATTGAAAGCTAAAAAGAGAACTGTTTGATCTACCTCTTCACTTCTGTTCAACAAGTGACTGACCCCTTCCTATAATCACAGAAATCTTGAATATGACATTTTTCAGACCAAAGCCATGAATGTATTTCTTCGCTGCACAGTCCACCATTTAGTGTTTAATATTCATGACAGCCGGTTGCCATCATATTTTGTGTAGAATGAGCAACAAAAGCAGATTTAGGTTTGTGCAAGATAAACGTGTCACAGCTTATCATTTATCCAAGTGACTACATTGTGAGTTATCATGCACATTCTTCGCTTTTTGTGTACCTAAACTGTTGCATTAACAGTCAACACTTTAGTTTTGATGCAAAATAAATCAGGAGAAGAAAAAACAGCAATGGTTATTGCAATATGCAGTGAAAAATTGGCAAAAATTCCTTCAGAGATTGAGAAACACATTTTGTTTCTACATACGTGGTTCCTGAGAGCTGAAGTCAAGCTGGAACACCCAAAGAGACTGTTCATCACATTTTAAGACTTAAATTACTGTATGTACATCAGTAAGAAAAGCTGCAGAAACCTATATTTTTATACCTGAAAACAGTCTATTCCTTCATCCCAATATTTAAAAATTTTACATTATCTTTTAAGTTTGACTTAAGGTTTCAGTGTTGCTTGTCAAATTATCTTGAGAAGTTGTGAAAAGCTCTTCTCTCTAAACCTCTCACATGGTTTCATTCCAACTAATGTTCAGTAGAAATCGAACATTAGAGTCCAAAAGTTAAAGTCCTAAAAGTGAGAACCTGAAAGCTTTTTTCTTCACGCTGTAATCATTTCATCAACCATAAGATTTATGTGGTTTCCATGAGAGATAAATTAATAGGCACTGATAACATTTCCACAAACTACCAGTATCAGTGTAATTTGGGGTTAAAATCAGGAGTGGGACGCATTCACCCAGTCTTCAGTGAAAGGCAGTGGTTCTCAACTGATCTGGCTTCGGGACCACTGTCACCCCCCCAGTGACAAGACCCAAATAGCTAAAAGTTAAACTTCTCAAATTTATTCAATCAAAAGATAGTACATTTTGAACCTGAGATAATACGGAATATCATAGTATGCCAACACAAAAGATAAGTTTAATGATAAACCAAAATGCCCAGCACATAGTGATGCTAAAGAAGGAAATATTCCCTGTAACACTAAATTAGGTACATGTTAACCAAAACCAAAAAAGTGTACTCAGTTAAAAATTGAAAGTGCATTCAGACACTTATTCAAGTATTAATCATAAAGCTGACATAGCAATCAGAATATTTCAGTAAGGACCATTTTTAACACACTTAGGGCCAGATCTAATAAAGGTTTGCGTGTAGAGTTTGCACACGCAAAAAAAATATACAAACTAATTTACTAACAGTGCGCACTAAGGGTTGCATCTTTCAAAGGTGCAAAATAGCACATCTGCATCCAGTTAGTACATTTGCCGCAATGAATATGCAATATGGGACGTTCACACACATTTCTGCGTGTGCTGGGAGGAGAAAATGTGAACATATTAATTTAGCACAAGCAAAGTGATTTATCAAACCTGAAAGCAATTTTGTTCATAGGAACTGTCTATATTTAGCATGTCTCATAGGGAGGTGCAAACTGTTTGTGTGTGTAATTGTGCACACATGGCTGCAGTTATTGTCACAGGAAGGAGACATCGAAATGATGAAACAAGACAGAGAGAACGCATTTTTCACCTTGTGTGAACATTTTTGGAATGACGGAAGAAAAAATAATTGAGACATTTCTACTTTGATCTGATGATTGTGATTAAAAATACACATATTAGGCTACAGTGTGATAAAATTTTGTGTGCCTAAGAGTCATTCAATTCAACAACCCCCGCGGCCCCCTGCCTCTAAAATGAATCCGGCACCGCTGCCCAGTAATGCCATTTTAGAACTTCTAGATAAACTTCTAAAAGGGGATGATTTGGCACCAGTCACAAGGAGGAGTCATGCAGTACTTTCTATGAAAATACTCCTCAAACATTACATTTCCTTGCGTCTGGATCATTCCAGTGTACTGGTACCATTGGTGCTGGTGTATCCCAGTGCATTTTTTCCTGTGTATTGTCTCCATGATGACAACCAGTAGCAAATGTAAAATCCTCATTTAAATATGGTGGTCTCCAAAACGTTGCACCTGTCGTCATTTGCACAAGCAATCTTAGTAAATCACCCGCAAACTGAGGTTCAACCCCACATGCAAAATTCTAGATTGCACACACAAATTAGCACATGCAAATTGGGATCTTAGTAGATCTGGTCCCTGGTGTTTTCATGCAAAAATTAATTCAATTAATAAAGTGCAACTAGTGTTTTCTTGGCATTATTTTCTGCTCAGGCAAAAAATAGGCACTGAAAATGGGTTTACAACCCACTTGTGGGTCACGGCCCACCAGTTGAGAATCACTTGTCTAAGGCATTACACGTAAGTCTATTCTTTAAACTGCATGTTAAAGGCTGACTTTTAAGTGTAAACATTCTTATGCATTTAGTTGATGCTCTTAACCTACAAGGCTGATCCTGTAAGGACTGTTTGGCAGGACAGCTCTTTCTTTGAGCTGAGGGAACACCTAATCTCGTTTTTTAAGCTCACTGGCCAAAAGGCCATGAGCTATTGTGAGGGCACTGTGTCCATCGTCGTCTTTGTCATTAGCAATTTCTTCTCTGCAACATCTACTGGTACATCTACAACTAAATCTGCATTGACATCTACATCTACTCTGATGAAACTACTGGTTGGATTCATTACAAATTCTATATGTAGCTTCTTTAGGACAATTTCCACAAAGTTTGTTCACAATTTTGAGAAATTTAGATTTTTTAAATTTTTGATAAATTTTTTAAATATTAAAAATGTGCCTTATAATGGGCCCTATACTGATGGCTTATGACATGGAAATGGTAATCAGTATAGTTACTATTGAGCACTGATAGGAAGTCATACAGTATATGGACTTTCATTCAATTTGTTGAGTTGTCCTCCAGTGAAAGTACCACCCACTTCTATTGGGAGATTGAGCTCCTGCATCAGGACCACAGGACTCTAACATAGTGGCAGAACCTGACAACGTTGCAAATTCAACTTGTTATTGATTCTTGATAGAACATGTTGGTGAGCCACAGGGCAGTTGGTCCTATTTTTGGTAATGGGATGGGTTCCCTAAACACCGGGAGGCCTGTTTTGCTACTACTGGGCTCTGGCTGTGTGACATGGAGTGCTTATTGTGCGTCCCAATCTTACCTTTGTGCACAGAGCAGAATGACAGTCAGACAAAAGATCAGCATGTCTTTCCAAGAATCAGCAGGTATCTGCAGCTCTAAACAGCTTAGAGAGCTCAAACAACAGGCCTGGATTCAAGCACAGACCACCTAACCTTCTATGCTCTCTTGTCTTTTCAGATCAGCCAGAGCAAATCAGGAAGTAGATTAGGTGATAAAGCTCATAGTCTCACACATCTTAGGAAACCAGAACAATAACTGCAGGAAAAAAGAACAGAATAAACCCTCAATATTTGGCTCCCTGACCTAATAACATTGTGCATTATTGAATTATTCCAAAAGATATTCAAGTATCTGTTTACCTTATTAAGCTCAGGCACATGCTGTTGAGGACTGGGGCTTATTATTGGGGATTTGACAAATTAAAGCTGCAACGCATGATAGTTTTAGTGCGACTGAAGAAAAAATGCAATACCTCTCAGCATATTGTAATTCAAGTGATCTGACATAAGACTTCTGCATTGTTTCTTCCCCTACTTTTGTTGCAAGCTGTAGAAAATCTATTCTGTTGCATAGGGTTTTTGTCCAATCACTGCTGTTTTCAGACCAGCACAGGGATGTTAAATACATGAGTGACAGCTGTATTTATCAATCACTGATCATATTCTCTGAGTGGCAACCAGAACATGACTCTGCCGCTCTGCTCTGTCTCAACATGAAAGCCTGGAAAAGTGCCTTCACTTTTCTATAATGACATGTAAACAATGATAGGTTCTCTATAGTTATATTTAATCTTTTGATTTGGACTGAAAGGAAGAGCTGCAAAAAGTAGAATGTGATTGATGATGATTCAGCCCCACCTCTCCCTCTGACCATCTTTGTTGGGCCCTAATGACCCGCAGTTCCATATATTCCTGCACTCTCATGGCCGCCTTAATGCATGGGCTCACCTGGGCTGAAGCCCAGGGGCCCACCTAGTTCAGGGGCCTATCATTTTTGGATGAAAGAATCAGATGAGGTCCGCACAACCTTGAGCTCCAAAGAATTTATTCACCACAAGTGGTGACGTTTCAGGCCACAGCCCCCTTCATCAGACAAACTATTATTTTTTGGGACAGGAAGAAAGACCAGTGTCCAATGGTTAGGAGTAAAACCGGATTGGCTCCTCCATCTCATGGCGCATCCGTATACGGCAGTGCATGCTGAGCCAGTGACAGCATCAGGGTTTTGAGCAGTTTATTAGGATGTGCGTGTCTTTGGCTGACAGGGTGAGTGTGGACATCAAGGTATTGCGGGACACTGGGGCCTAAACATTATCCATTGTTCAGTCAGTGTTGCCTTTTTTGTCTAACTCTGACACTGGTGATTTTGTGGTATGCAGGGAATGAAGCTTGGCTTTGTTTCTGTGCCACGACATAACGTGGTCTTAGACTGTGACCTGGTTAAAGGTGTATTTCTAGTTGGTGTTCACCCTGCTATACCTTTAGAGGGAGTTTCAATGATTTCAGGGGGCTGCTGGCCCCAGGGTAGTCTTTTTCCCTTTTTTTTTTTATCTTGTGCATAGGGGTTGTGGGTGGGGGTGGGGCCTGGGTTGGCTGACCTCTTGCCTGTCACAGGATGTGGTGGGGCCAAGAATGGTGTGTGTGTGTGTGTGTGTGTGTGTGTGTGTGTGTGTGTGCGTGCATGCGTGCGTGCGTGTGTTTAGGCACTGGGGGTGTGGTGGTTGCTGGTGGGATGGTGGGCTTGTGGGGGGTTCCCAGCAGCTGGTGTTGGCATTTTGGGTTCCAGTTGCTACTGGGCCTGTGTTCGGCTGCCGCGCTGGTTGGGGATGGCCGGCCTGTCCGTGGGGGGTCTCCGTGGGGGGTGAGAGCAGCGCTGGCACTTTCATCTTAAGCGCACTGTATTCCCTTCTCTGCTGGTTGGCTGGGCCTTGGGGCCCTCTTTGTTGGCCCCTGGTCCTTGGAGGGATGTGGTTGCATAGCTGTGTTCATCACTGAGATCACCTCAGTCTCTTTGCCTTATTCTCTTCACTTTACTCTGATGCAGTCACTCTGTCAGGAGAGATTAACATGAACAACTGAAGTTGTGTGGATTTGTTGCTGGTATCGTTTGTGCTCAAGGCGGCTGTGGCTCAGTTGGTAGAGTGTGTTGTCCAATGACCAAAAGGTTGGCAGTTTGAATCCTGGCTGCGACTGTCCACATGTCAAAGTGTGGGCAAGACACTGAACCCTAAATTGCTCCCAGTAGGGTCTGGCAGTGCCTTGCATGGTGGCAGCTGTCTACTGGTGTATGAGTGTGTGTGTGTGTGAATGGGTGAATGTGAGGTCTTGTAAAGCGCTTTGGGCACCATGAAGGTGTATAAAATGCATTATGTTAGTTCAGTCCCTTTACCATTTGCTGTCATTGTTCATGATATTCTGTTCATGTTTTCTTTTCTTCTATAGAGATACCCTCTATATGCAGTGGTGCAAAAAGGGTTCCCTGGGGCCCCAAGCAATATGTATATATATATATATATATATGTATATATATATATATATGTGTGTGTGTGTGTGTGTGTGTGTGTGTGTGTGTGTGTGTGTGTATGTATGTATGTATGTATAGCATGCAACCTGCACGCTCTCTCTCACTCTGACAGAAACAGACAGGTGGGGGAGGGGGAATTTGGACTCAGGGGGCCCCTTCAGAGAATTTGAGATAGCTAGTTGTTACTGCAACTTCTCGCTTCCGCTGTGTAGTGAACTTATTCTTTAGACTGATTGTGTCAAGTCTGTTGGTCCTTTGGGGGCCCCTGCTGGCGTAGGGGCCCCAAGCAGCTGCCTGCCTTGCCTAACGGCAAGCTGCACCACTGTCTATACATCACGTGACGTGGTGGTGGAAGTCACCACGGTTACGCCCACTGAGTGGCAGAAAGAGGGAGAAGAGTAGCAGCGTTGGCTTCAATACTGTCTAAACTTATGAACAATATTTAATAAAAAATGGGGAAGAGCTGTTGTGTGATTGATTGAATGAACAGGTTTGAAAAGGTGGATCCCGTTTCGTGTCAGGTAACACTAATTTATGCTGTATTTTTGGGTAAAATCATACCTTAAATTACGTATTGTTTTGGCTAATGTTACTTCTTAGTAAAGCTCTGGTTTCATGATCAGATCTTTCATGGTTTTTGTCTTCATTTTGTGAGTATGAACCTTGTGCTCCTACATGATTTGTGAACTAACTTAAACTAAGGCTAGCCCAATTTTTCAAATATGGGGGTACTCAAGCATAAAGCTACGACAGCATATCAGGGCCACATGAGAAAATAAAATCACTTGTCACTACGAGTATAAAGTCATAAAATATCGATATAAAACCCATAAATTTATGATAATAAAGTCAAATACAAAAAAAAATCACAATGTTATAAAAAATAAAGTCGTAGTTATAAAAAAAAAAACTCATAATTTAACAAAAATGTCGTCATATTCCGACAATAAAGCCACAAGCCACAAGCAGCATGTCACCCAAGTGTTAGAACCCTTACTCAAGAACCAACTGTTTGTAAAAGCAGAAAAGTGCAAGTTCCATGCCACCTCTTTAACTTTTCTTGGTTTTGTCATTTCCCCAGGAAAGGTGAAAATGGATCCCGCTAAGGTGAAGGCAGCGCGAGATTGGCCGGTCCCAGATTCCTGTAAGAAGGTGAAACAGTTTTTAGGTTTTGCAGACTTCTACCGTAAGTTCATAAGGAACTTCAGCTCTGTAGCTGCTCCCCTACATGCTTTGACTTCAGTAAATTCCTCCTTTGTCTGGTCAAAACAAGCCAACGAGTCTTTTCAATGCCTTAAACTAGCCTTCACCTCAGCCCCCATACTCACCATTCCAGCTGCAATTTGTGGTAGCGGTTTGACTCCTCCACATGAGGGAATTGAAGGGGTTTTGTCACAACGTTCTCCCCATGACAACAAGCTACATCCATGTGCATTTCTCTCACGCAAGCTATCGTCAGCAGAAAAAAACCATGATATAGGAAATAAGGAACTGTTAGCCGTTAAGGTGGCCCTGGAGGAGTGGTGGCACTGGTTAGAGGGGGCCCGGTTACCGTTCATTGTATGGACAGACCACAAAACTTGGAGTACATTCGTAAGGCTAAACTCCTGAATTACAGACAAGCCAGGTGGTCATTTTTTTTAATCGTTTTAATTTTTCCTTGTCTTACAGACCAGGGTCCAAGAACAGAAAGCCAGATGCCCTCTCTCGTTTATTTGAGCCAGTGCCAAAGGCCAAAGACCCTGAACCCATCCTTCCACCTTCCCATGTGGTCGGAGAGATCAGCTGGCCAATAGAAGATCAGGTCAAGCGGGAGCCCGTGTGAGTCCAGTACAAGCAACTGTCCACCTGACCGATTGGTTGTTCCCTCCTCGCTAAGGTCACAGGTCATTCATTGGGCTCACACTTCTCTGATGACTTGTCATCCTGGGGCTTGCAGAACTTCGTTTGTGATCCGCCAGAAGTTCTGGTGGCCTTCCCTTGACCAAGACATCAAGAATTACATGGCTGCCTGCACCATCTGCGCCCGTAATAAAACCTCCTCCAGGCTGCAACAAGGTTTGCTTCGGCCTCTGCCTATCCCTAGTCGACCTTGGTCTGATATCTCCCTTGATTTTTGTCACAGGTCTTCCTTCCTCTAGGGTAATACGACTATACTATTGTAGATAGATTCACTAATATGGTCCATTTTGTTGCCTTGCCTAAATGCCTACAGCAAGAAACAGTTAAGCTTCTTCTCACCGAAGTAGTCAAGACTCCACGGAATACCAAAAGATATTGTTTTCCGACGGGGCCCAGTTTTCCTCAATTTTGGACAGAATTTTGTTCTCTCCCTAGGTGCCACAGCCAGCCTGACATTGGGATACCATCCTCAGTTGAATGGGCAGACAGAGCGCCTTAATCAAGAGCTTGAGACCAGCCTACGTTGCCTGGTGTCGCAGAATCTGGCATCCTGGAGTGAGCACCTGGCCTGGGTAGAGTACGCTCATAACACTCTTCTTACTGCTGCTACCAGTCTGTCCCCCTTTCATTATGCCTATGGTTTCCAACCTCCTTTGTTCCTAGTTTCTGGAGAAGGATGGTGATGGTTGCCGTTTGCGCATAGCCTAGTGAGGAGATGCCACCGAGTATGGGCTGCCGCCTGCAAGATTCTCATCAGCAATGCCTCTTGAATGAAAATGGTGGCTGATCGCCGGCGGCACCGGGGTACAGCAGCAGGTTTGGCTCTCCACCCAGGATCTTCCACTCAACGTGGAATCCAGGAAGCTTGCTCCCAGGTTTGTTGGTCCATTCCCAGTTTCAAAGTTGTTAATCCTGTTCTGTGCGTCTCCATCTGCCCAGGTTGCTCCGTGTTCATCCAACATTCCACGTAAGCCGTCTCAAACCAGTCATCCAGAGTCCTCTGGTTCCTCCGGTCACGCCTCCCCCTCCACCCTGAACTGTTGACAGGGGCCCGGTCTACACAGTCAAGAGACTTCTGGGGGTCAGGAGGAGGGGCAGAGGTCACCAGTATTTGGTAGACTGGGAGGGTTATGGTCCAGAGGAAAGAATGTGGGTTCCTACGAGACACATCCAGGACAACCAACTTATCAGAGACTTTCATTCTGGATGACCTGCTTGTCCTGGTCCATCAGGAGTTGGACCTGGTGGTGGTGGTGGTGGTGGTGGTGGGGGGGGGGGGTACTGTCATGCGTCATCGTGTGCGTTGATTTAGTTTTGGGTTTTTGTCTTTTCTTGTTTTATTTTGGTGATGGTGGTCACCTTCCTGTTTTGTCTGCACTCTGTCAGTCTTGTCTCTGACCTCTGTAATCCCATCATTGCCTGCACCTGGTGTACCTCCTGTAATTGTCCACACCTGTTTGTGATCCCTGCCTTCCCTATATATTTCTCCTCACTCCCTTTGTCTCTTGTCAGTGCGTCGTTTCTATGTCCAAGAGAAGATCTCCTCATGTTAAGTGTTTTGTTTCTCGTCCATGTGTTATTGTGAATCAGTTTTTTTTTTTTTGTTTTACATAGAGCATGTTGTGCTTCCTCTTTCAGTTTGGTTTTTTAGGTCTACTGTTGAGCACGTTGTGCTTCTTCCTTTGCTCATCCATTTTTGTACTTTTGAAGTTTTTTGTTAAAATAAATCTTTGACCACTGAACCTCAAGGAGTCTTGTTGCATTTGGGTCCACGCCGAGTGTCGTGCTGTAACACACTCAGTCTGACTTAGAGGGGCATACCCTCTTTTTCATTTAATAGGTCTTATTTATTTTATTCTATTTTACTTTATTGTATTTTTTTCCTGCCTAGTTTACTCAGTTCTGGTTCTAGTTACTGTTACCATTCTAATTATCACCATGGTTGTTATTGTTAGTACTGTTGATATGTTCTTGTGAGGGCCTTCGCCACCCACTTCCTTTTTCTCCCCCCTTTCTCTCTTCCCCCTTTCTTCTCCTTCCCCCTGTTCCTTCATGTCAGATCCGGCATCAAAATGTGGTTCAACAAAACTCAAAATAAAGACAGTAGAATATCAAGGGGAGCCTCATGTACTTTATGAAGGTCCTTTCCCTTGGCAAAGCAAATTTGTTCAGCCCAAAAAGACAGCCAGACCACCATTCTGATGATATGATGCTGGATAAGACAAGTTTAAAAAAAAAAAAAAAAAAAGATAAAAGAAAAAAAAGATTTTGGGCAGTGACATCTGTAGCAGTGCAGTTTGGTCTACTGGCCCGCCACAGTCCTGATGTTGTAGCGACCTCTCACTACAGAAGTGTCCTGCTAGAGTTCTGTTGACCTCAGTCGAGTCTGCACAGTGATGTGTGCACAGAGTAAAATTATGTCTGATCCTGTTGCAATACCTAATGTTGATAAGGCAATGACTGATCTGGTTTCACTGTTTGATCTGTTGCCGTCTGTGTCTAGAAACCAGTGGATTGAGGCCATGTCTGCACAAAACCGCATCTTTTCCTATCCAATTTTTTTCTTTGTTTTAAAAAAAAAGTGTTCCATGAGCATGGAGTTGTTTCAGGAAATATCGATGTAGTTCAAATGCCAGGCCTGTATGTGGCGTTGAAATGCTCCTGCAAAAAACTGAGAGGATGACGTGGAGCATGCACATAAAGCTTGCTTGGTTCTACTGGGTCTGGTCCCTTCTGGTTATCCCTCTCCGTGGTAGATCCAAGAACATATAGTGAATATTGTTAGCCAAGATTGTTTGTTGCTTTTGTAATGAAAGAGTAGCTGAAGATTTCAATTCAATATTTCCAATAAGCTCAATAGCCGTTGTAGTACAGGCATTAATTTGTAGTCTGCCATTGTCGTTTTTGTTGTTAATTGGTGTCTTGCTTCTGGGGTGAAAGGTCAGAGAGGTGGGGCTATGACATCATCGTTTTAGAAAAGTTGTGGTTTGGTTGTACAGACGAAGATGCAAAACCGGCAATTTTAAATTTATCCACTCAAAAACTTGTGATTTCAGTGACTGAAAACACTGGTTTTGTGTGGATGAAAGGCCTATCCGATACAAAACTTTTGCAGATATGACCAAAACTGTCTTTGTATGGACAGGGCCTAAAGCGCAGAAATCTGACATGTCTCTGTCTGCTTTGTGGGACCAGGTTGTGCCACATGACCAAATTGGAGATAGTGCTCAGAGTTATTTTGCTTATGATGAGTTGTTGATGTGTAAGTGAATGCCTTGTGATAGTGATTTGGTGGGCGAAGCTGTATTTCAATTTGTGGTGCCTGCTGAGTTTAGATCTGAAGTGTTGAAAACGGCCCATGGACATTTTGGGGTGTGTACAGTAAAACCTATCTCCATGTCTTTAAACACTTCTCCTCGCCTCAAGCCAAAAAAAGATGTTTTGGCTTATATTAAGTCCTGCCATGTGTGTCAGTTCACAGGTAAGCCTAATCAGCATAAAGCCTGCACGTGTGTGTGTGTGTGTGTGTGTGTGTGTGTGTGTGTGTGTGTGTGTGTGTGTGTGGGTTGGTGGGTGTGTGGGGTAACAGGTGCATGGGTTCACAGGGCTTATAGTTTGATCTGTTGCAGCTATTTTCATATGTTTTTGCAGAGTTGATGGTTAGTGATGTTTTTTTATAATATGATATGAAGTTGTTGTGTTGTTGTTATAAAAGTGCCTTTTCTAATCCCAGATAGGGCTAATGACCTTCATTTTGTCGTCTGTTTATGTAATTATACCTCTCTTTTTTTCTTTTGTTCAGACAGGGTATAGTTTTTAGATGTTACCTGCTTGACAGTTTCGACTGTGACTCCAGTCTTCCTCAGTAGCGTCATCCGACGTGCTGCTGATGTGTCATTTATGACATTTATGACATAAATGACATGTCAGCAGCACGTCGGATGACGCTTCTGAGGAAGACTGGAGTCACAGTCGAAACTGTCAAGCAGGTAACATCTAAAAACTATACCTTGTCTGAACAAAAGAAAAAGAGAGGTATAACTTTTCTAATCCCATTTGAATCCATGTACCTGGGAAAAGAGAAAAGTGTGTGTAACAAATCCACAGTATCCACAATATCTATTCAGAATATTGTCAGTGGCCGGTACAAAAGCCATCGCTAGGAAGTGGCTAAAAAAGGATGCACTAAAAACAGAGGATTGGATTGAGGTTATAGGTGACATCTATAGGATGGAGAAGTTGACTTTATCACACTTGAATCAGATAAATTTACAAATTATTGGAAAAACAGGGTTGATTTTGTAACACAGTTAAGAGCTGATTTTATTTGAGAAGAGTAATGTGCATATAGACCCATGTCAACCCTTGGTTCATGCTACACACTTTAAATGTTCGGTGTTAATCTTACACGGGGAAAGGGTGTCTGAAAGGAAAGAATGGAATGGGAAAAATACTTATTACTTCTCATTAACTCTATTTTAGGTTACTGTGTATATTTTGGTTATTTCTGTCATTGCTCCCCTGTATGAGTATGTTTTTGTTTTTCGTTACATATATATGATATAAAATGCTGATAAGATAATTCTGCCTGAAAATAATAAAAAGATAATTACAAAAAAGTGCCTTTTGTGTTTATGCTCAAGTGGGCTTGTTGATATGTTAATAAAAATATGATTATGTTTCTGGGTCAAAGAGGGAAGATTTGCTGTTGTAGATTACCTATAAATATTATTTTTTATAATGAGACTCTGTAAATTTGGAGGATGGGACAGGGCCTACAAAACCTCTCTAGCCTAATATTAAGTTAAGGCAGCCCTGCCCTCCAGATCCCAACTTTGAGGATAATCTGCTCTTCTGCTGTCTTTGTTGGGTTGAAGAGACCCTATCGAGACCATCTTTGCTTATAACACTGCCCTCCCACTACCCTCGTTGGGTTGAACTCTGGGTTCCAGCCTTTGCGTATAAACCTCCCTCCCGCTGTCTTTGTCAGGTCAAAGAGGCCA
Source organism: Sphaeramia orbicularis (assembly GCF_902148855.1). Classification (NCBI taxonomy): domain Eukaryota; kingdom Metazoa; phylum Chordata; class Actinopteri; order Kurtiformes; family Apogonidae; genus Sphaeramia; species Sphaeramia orbicularis. The sequence goes on along the minus strand of NC_043974.1, from coordinate 7,645,403 downwards.
TATCGAGCTCAAGACAAAGACACAAAACGAAGGCAGCAGAAGGGTTAAAAAAAAAGGTGAAAGGTGACACACAAGTAATTTTTTAATCCTATTTGATCACGCTATCAAACATCATTTTACAAATCAAAAAAGTTGTAGTTAGAGGTAAAACTGTTATAATACTGTATTAGACTGTGAAATTACGCAAACAGAAAGACTATACACATGGATGTCACATCAAGTGACATCATCGTAAATGTCTCTGTCCACTATGTGTTCTGAGTTGCTGAAGATATCTCTGCACCTTCAGCATCACTAGTAATTTTCACCTCTTTTTGGTTAAATGTGCTGAGGTGACTGGTTGGGTAAAGATTCTGGTACAGGTGAATTATGTGTGATGTGAGATTAGAGATGCAGCCCCTTTCGCCGTTTCGCACATAAAATAGACTTGAGGTTTTTTTGCTAGCTTTACATATACTGCAAAGTTTTTGACTCGTAAACTTCTATTTTATGATCAACATTATATGTGTGTTTGACAGCACAATTCAGATCCAGAAAACTGTCTCTTGGCAGTAATCTTTTTCCCATATGTCTTCCTTGGTCAAAAACTAGAATATGGTTTTTAATATTAAAATTTAAGATGCTACAATCAAAAAATCTGGACTATTTTATTTGTCTGTTATTGTAATAGATGACAGCTTATTGATTCAGTGGTCAGGATGTGCTTCCAAAGAGTAAATTAAAAGCAGACTTTTAGACTTAAGAAATCAAATACTTTTCATTCACAGCATTTCATGTTAGGAGGGCATATCATTTACCTAAAATATATCTAATGGCTCTATTAGAAAAAAATATTTAAATGTAAAACCAAAGTAGATGAATATTATGGATTTATCAGAGCAGAGACATTAGCTTCCTCTAGTGGTAGATATATAGAGTTGCTCTTTTCGAAGTCTGAAGTTTAAAAATGAACAGTAAATAATTTAATAGTTGTACATAGTTAATTGTGGTTATCATAATTCATGGGTTTCAATTTCAGCGAAATATTCTATTCATTTGAGTTAATTAGCAACTAATGTAGCTGAGGTTAAATTAGCTGGTGTCAGTCAGGAAGCAGTCCCTTAAATTAGTCCAGAATTTAAGAACTTAACTAATCAAGAACTTAATTAAAATTAAAGATGAACATGTGAAATGAACATAATTACAGGAAGACAGTACAAAACAATAAAAATCAATAAGTAAAAATCAAGAATTAAATAAATACATACATCGACAAAATGCTACACCTGATGAAATATCTGCAGAGTGATCTCTTTGAACGACACTCAAATGATGCTACTTTTGCATTACAATACTTTTCTGCCATAAATTAACATAATTAATATTTATTATTATTATTATTATTATTAATAATAATAATAATAATAATAATAATAATAATAATAATAATAATAATAATATTGGGCTGAAAGCATAGCATATCAGCTGTGCACATATATAACAGATGGTTATTTTACGTCAAAATGCATTAGAAACTCCACGCTTTGATTAAACTGTGCATGTATTGTCTATCTTCAGTGTAAGTAGCGTTAATTATTTGTCAGTGCAGGTTCATATAAAGTCTACTAACCTTTTAGAGGAAAGACTTAATTATGCTCCTTTTGATCTCCAAATCCTCCACTTTAGTAGCAGTGAAAAGGTATGTGTGAGGACAATGTGAAGTAAAACTCAAAACAACTGAAGAAATATTATCTATCTATCTATATTATAAAAGCCACATGACCTCTGTGTGTGTGTGTGTGTGTCCATGGATTCACACAAAATCCAGAAAGAGCTGACTGCTGCAGTTTGGCATACTTATGTATTTTTGGTCAAAGAAGACAGCAAGTTAATAGGACCAATATGTTGGGAGATATTAGTAATTTTAAAATACAATAGTCTTACTATCTCGTTGCTATGGCCAGAACGCTTTGGTGGTGACTGCTGGACAAATGCGTTACAGCATGCACAAATACACAACAGCATAAAAACTACCAAATCTAGAACGTGGATCCCCATGGGTTAACACAGTAGTAACAATAATATTTGTGCTGATTTTGCAATATAAAATTTAACATGAATATGATACTGCTCTACATTGCTCTGTCGTCATACATTTTCAGAAGACAACACATTGGACATATTATTTATTTCAGTCTTAAAAGTTTATAACAACTTCTGGATAACATAACATGAAAACAAAACAAAAAGAGGAAAAAAAATTAATACACATTTTTAATCGCACCCCAGGTTGACAAAATTAGAATTCATAAAAGCAGTTTTGAAAATAAAAATAACAATAAAATCACAGGAAAACATCCCCCCCCCACCCCCCCTTAAAACAGCTCTTATAGACTTACAGTACATCAGGAGCTTGTATATCTGATGTGAGTGAAGTGTCACATCAGGGAGTGATACACCTGATTTAAGGCACACTTACACTTTATCCTGCTCAAACAGGGAATAGCGTAAACAACGGAACCAATTTTGGATAGAATTTCAAGCCAGAGGAAGTGGTTTGAAGGTTGTGGGTACAATCGGGACCCCCCCAAAACCCCCAGGCTGTCTGTTTACAGCAAAGCCCAGCACCTGGAAATGTTAAAAAACACAAAACAAATACCGTGGTTTTCTAATCAAGGAGTCAAGATTGAACAGATTCCTTTTTAGCGGAAATATCTGTAACATTCCCCAATCATTAGACTATCTAAAAAGCAAATCCCCTTTAATTCAGTTCAACAATTATTAATTCTACAAATCGAATAAAAAAAGGTTTAAGCGATTGGCATTGTTAATATCATACAAGATTGTTGTGTTTGAGGGATGATGGCTGTCAGTGCTCAGTAGTAGCTTTATTTTTGGGTGAAATACATTATTGAAAACTCCCCACGGCCGAATAAATTCTATATACCATTTTATCCTCTTTTTCAAATATATATATTTATTATATATAAAATACTGTTTCATTCATAAAAGCCTTACTTTGTACAATATCTGAGTTGGTGTGTATGAGTGAGCAGTCAAATGAATGAGTGTGGTTATGTGAGTATGTGTGCGAGCTAGAAAGAACCTGGAAAATTGTCTTATAACAAAACAGCTGGTACCGATTTACGACCTAAAATACTAAAAACAACAGGTGTTTTACACAATATACACATTTTATTACTTACAAAAAAAAGGAAGAGAAAGAGGCTGATGGTTAGCGGGCAGGCTACAGCAGGGTTAGTACCACCAAATGTAACATACATGACAGAAAAATGGAGGAATAGAGAGCGAGAGAGAGTGTGTGTGTGAATGAAGAGCTAGTTATAAAAAAAGGCAGTCAGTCTCACTAAGGAAAGCTCATCGTCAGTGCATCTCTCATCTTGGATGTTCCGAAGTCAAAGTGCCGATTTGGTAACTGTGGAAACCATCCACTCCTCAATAATAAGGCCAAAAACAATAAAATGAAATAAAAAGGGAAAAACAATACAAGAGCACTTCTGTCTAGAAATGGGTGTACGTTATCACATTGTTACTGCACCAACGTCAAAAGTGATTTTCTAAAAAAAAAAAAAAAAAAAAAAAGAGAGAGAGAGAGAAAGGAAACCATGATCATGACCATCGTGACCATGAGGGAAAGAGAAAAGAGTGAAAAATGCACTTTTGTTGTCACACATCCATCATGGCACCATTTAGTGGATATTTTTCTGCTTTCATTTTGAGGTACTTCTTAAGAAAACAAAGACTAAAAGTAAGATTTATTTTCGTCAGTTTTTTTCTTTTTTTGAAGCTGTGTTGCACAGTAGCACCATTGTTTTACTTGTAGTTTTCCGGAAGACAATGCACCATAGGAATTCCACCTCGTGGCCACGTTGACGGTCTAAACCGTTGCTATGACCGCCGCCCCCCTTTTACTTGTCTCCTGTCATCCAATCATTTGATCATTTGCGTTCGGGCGTCTCCGGCAGCGGGTGGTTGGCTTATTGCCATGTGGCGTTACGTCCTCTTCATGCAGACCACACAGCGGCTGACACGCGCCTGGAGGTTACCTGCCTTGAACGTCTCTGACTGCGGCTTTCTGTAACACACAAAGATGAGGTGCAGATTAGAAAACCTACAAGAGTGCTTAGATTTGTCATATTATAAAGCTGTTTTAGTGTCATTTATTTATTGATTTGTTTGATAAATCTCATATTTCAGAACCTATTTTTTCTGGGTTTAGAGTGATTTTAGAAGTCTTATTTTACAAACAAATACTTATATATCTATAGAATTGTCTTTTGACTTGATAGCCATATTTCAACAAAAGTTACATACGCTTTCTAGTATCGTTTATCATATTAAAAAAATCAGTGCCTTACCTTAATAATTTAGGGTAAATGGTTGTTTTATCATCAGCAGGGTACAAGGTAGGAAGTAACTACACTATCACAAAACCTAGTCTAAATGTCCCTAGGAACTACTTTTCCTTCTGCCTGTCATGCCAATATGTAAATTATGGCTCTATTAATGAGTCTCAGGTTCACTTTTTGTGTTGATGGTTAAAAAACACAGGAGATTCTTGCATTTTGAAAACTACACATTGCAGACTGACACAAATACACTGTTGCCCATAAAGTTGGAATAAAGTATTTGTACCTCTTCTCATGAAATGGTGACAATGTAATTTATTCGTGACTGGTAAACTGCAACTGGGACTGAGTATGGAATCATTACACCTGATGTGTATAAATAGGAATAAAAAGAGGAATGTGTCTGAAAACAAAGTTATTCCAACTTGATGGACAACAATTAGGTTGGAGAAATTCATAAATCTGTTTATGAATTAAAAAATTAATGTTTTATAAAGAGCAGTGCTACAATTTTAAGCTCATCTTAGAGTAAGTTGTATTTTTTATTTCTGAATCTGTGACACTGAGATAATTATTACCAATAATTGGTTTTATAATGGGGTCTTGTTCACAAGTGAGGGAAGGATGGAGCATGAGATTGACAGATCAGTGGATCGGTGCAGCGTCTGCAGTGATGCAGTCGCTGTATCGGTCGCTTGTGGTAAAGAAGGAGCTGAGCCGAGAGGTGAAGCTCTTGATTTACCGGTCAAGCTACTCTCCTACCCTCACCTATGGTCATGAGCTTTGGGTCATGACCGAAAGGACAAGATCCCGGATGCAAGTGGTCGAAATGAGTTTCCTCTGTAGGGTGGCTGGGCGCACCCTTCGGGATAGGGTGAGGAGCTCAGTCACCAGGGAGGAGCTTGGAGAAGAGCCGCCGCTCCTCCACATTGAGAGGGGCCAGCTGAGGTGGCTCGGGCATCTGTTTCGGATGCCTCCTGGACGCCTCCCTGGGGAGGTGTTCCGGGCATGTCCTGCCGGGAGGAGGCCTCGGGGAAGACCCAGGACATGTTGGAGAGACTATGTCTCTCGGCTGGCCTGGGAACGCCTCAGGGTCCCCCCGGAAGAGCTGGAGGAGGTGTCTGGGGAGCGGGAAGTCTGGGTATCCCTGCTTAGACTGTTGCCCCCGCGACCCGGTCCCGGATAAGCGGCAGACAATGGATGGATGGATGGATGGTTTTATAATGACACTTGTAATTACTCTAAAACCATCAATAAGTATCAGTATTGGTGTTGGTCCTGGCTCTGCCACAAAGGATTCAGCAGTATTACACATCATGGTATTGAATTTTTTGCACCAAATCAAATACAATTCAAACATCTTGAAAGGAATAGTGTTCACTATGGATCAGCGTAGGTCTAAAATCACCTTAGGGACCTGATGTTTGACCTCTCACCAACGTACTGTATGTGAGGCCTTTGCTGAACATGAGCTAACTGTTCTGATATACATTTCCATACCTGAACATCTCAGATTGTTCTACAATGGCCAGCCAGAAGCTGTAGGAGTTGCCGTAGTAGTTGCATGTCCCCCTGCCATGGCACTCTATGAAGGGAGCGCTGCGGAACTCCTCCAGGCAGGATCCGGGGGAGGCTAGGGCCTGACCGGAGCCCTCGGCACCCGCACTGGTGTGCTGAAGTGAAACGTGGACACAGGAGACAGGTTATGAAAAGTCCATCAAAGACAGGAGTCCATACATGTGTGTGAATAATGATCAGGAAATGTATGAAAATGTAATCAAGATGTGGCTGCAGATTTAAGTCACAATTGTTTTCTCTTGCACTTTTCATTTTCCATATTTTCTACCATAAACAAATTGTTATAAACAGGTGAGACATTGATTTTCCAAAGAAATGCTGCAAATTAATCTCTATAACAGTATCTGCTTTTAATTCCCAGTTCTTTTAACATAATGAAAGTCACCATTGAATCTAATTTCCATTCTCTGCAAGTGGATGAAACAGCCTGTTTCCAGACCACAAATACTTTCACATTACTATTTTGTGTAAAACAACCCTTTAGTCAAAAGCACCATTATTGGTAAAGTGGTACTTTGGGCAATGAATGCTATTTTTCATTCAATTCTGTATTAATTCCTTTGCACAAAAAAATTCTTTGTAGGTTGTCTTTGTGAGTGCACCAGCACAATTAAACATCTAAGCATAATTATTTGAGTAGATTTAGTGGATAACGTCCTACCATCATGAAGGAGTATCCTATCCATAGGGGATCCCAATTCACAGGGCAAGAGGGAATCTGGATGGTCTGACTGTGGACTGCGATCACCATGGCCGGAACTTCACACACTGCACACCTGGACACACAGTGATGGAAAATTTTAAGACCTGTTCCTACACCCAGTTTCTCTGGTTCTCTACTTAATAATAATAATAATAATAATAATAATAATGGATTGGATTTATATAGCGCTTTTCTAGACACCCAAAGCACTTTACATTATTGACCCATTATTCATTCGCTCTCACATTCGCACTCTGGTGTGTGGTAAACTACATTTGTAGCCACAGCTGCCCTGGGACAGGCTGACAAAAGCGTGGCTGCCAATGTGCGCCTACAGCCCCCTACTTGGGCTCATCCAGCCTCACCTGCTGATGTAAGGCTTGATGCCCTCTCCGGTGATTGGGGCCATGGACATGGGCATGGGCTCAGGTGTGGAAAGCCAGTAGGAGTAGTCGTTGCGGGAGGCAAAGTTGCAGACATTGTTGATGTTGCAGAACATGAAGGGCATAGTGCTGAACCTGCGCAGACAACTGCCAGCCGAACCTGAAAGAGATGAAGAGAACAAAATGACAGGATAAGACTTACACCAGGCATATGTATGAAGTACAGAACTGTGCAAAAGTCTTCGGCCACTTTTAGCTTTGTTGTTTTCGCAGGATTGAAATGAAAATAAATATTTATTTCTCATTCTCTTTTTTTCACATACAACATGAAAATACAGGAAATATATCCACAGCCTGAAAGGACACACAAAAAATGGAACTAAAAGGGGTCTACTGGTTAAAGTCACTTCTTAGTGTGACCCCTGACCTCTGACAAGGAGCAACACAAACAGTTAGAGACATCTGACATGTGTTGAATGAAACCTGGTATAAAACATCAGCAAATTAATGCAATAAATCTCATATTGTCTGAACAGAAGGGGTAAAGGCATATTAAGTGCAAAGGGAGGTCACACTAAATACGAACGCCTTTGTTTCCTTTTGGATCTTAAAACAAACACTGACAGATGCATATGTGGGATCATTAGAACTTTACTAAATCAGCAAACCTAATGTTGCACTAGAACTTTTGCACAGTACTGTAGTTTTCCATTTTAATCCTCCAATAATATAATAATCGTACCAAGGTCCTGTCCATGTGCCCTCTCGTTGCCCTGAACGTACAGCAGCGAGTATCCGTCATAGATGAGGTTACTTCTATCAGGGCAGGCGGGCACTTCCTGTGTCTGGCTATGTCGAGTGATGAGGAAGCCGTGAGATGCTGCAACAGATCCTGGAGGACCAGGAATACCCTGCGGACCATCGGAACCAGGAGGACCAGGGTAGCCACGCTGACCTGGGTTCAGGGTACAATGTGTAAGAAATAGGAAACCACACAGGTATCACAGACTATCTTTATTAGAAAATACTGTTAAAACAAATATTGCCAATTGTAAGTTACAGCTATGTAAAATATTGAGAGACCACTGGATTTACTATCAATAGAATTTTAAATAATCATTTTTATGAAATTTGCAGAAAACTACATGTGGCTAAAACAGCAACAACAGAATCTTTTTTATTTCATGTTTTAATAACCTGGATTTATTCAATCACATTCCAAGTCTGGAAATATGGAACCATCCTCTTATATTTCTCTGCAGTTGCAATTTCTTTGCAGCTTTTAAACATTATTTAATTCATTCATTCATTCATCTTCTGAACAGCTAAATCCTTGGAGTTTTAAGCAAAATGTGAAACAGCTACAGTTATTCAAATATTCAACCACTAGGTGGCAGCAAATACTTGTCTGCCTGCTATATCAAATCCATCTGTTTGCTTTTATGTTCTTCCAAACTTTGATTAAATCTAACAGGAAAAATTAATATTAATCCCAAAATGGTTTTCCCTACCTGGCTGACCACCAGGACCAGGGTCTCCCTTCTTGCCAGGTGGGCCACTGAAGCCAGGAGGACCCTCCAGACCAGGATCACCAGGTTCACCAGGCTGACCTGAGATAAGTGACAGAGAAAAGGACTAACTATTAATGGATAAAGCAAGAACTGAAACTTTACACTGAGATTACACAGATTTTTATACACTGCAAATCACTGGTAGATGTGGAGAAAGAGCGATTAAATAAACAACTACAGCAGGAAACTACATTATCCAAGTTTATTATGCAATACAATTGTAATGGTTTTAATAGAGGAGTTAAATTGAGAAATAATAAGACAGAAACACACACAAACCCATACATCATCTAGTCACACTCCTCTGTCCCATGAGCCCTACCAGATCCGCTTACCTGGAAGTCCCTCACGACCAGGGGCGCCTGGACTTCCTCGACCACCAGGTGGGCCCTGAGGACCAGGAGGTCCACGCTCTCCCTTAACCACAATGGGGGCTGGAGGAACACCAGGGTCACCAGGAAGACCTACAAGTCAAATGTAACACAAGAAATAAATCTTTAGAACAGTGTGCAGTGTGTCTTACATTTCAGAGGAAAATGTAAACATCTCAAATAAATATTAAATAAACATGATAACATACATAAAAAGTAAGAACCAGTGACAGGGGTATGTATCAAGCTAATATATATATATATATATATATATATATATATATATATATGTATGTATGTATACACACACACACACACACACACACCGTACTTTCCGGACTATAAGCCGCTACTTTTTTCTCGTTTTGAACCCTGCGGCTTATACAGCCATGCAGCTTGAGTATACGAGTATAGACTTATCCGGGCTAATGGCCACCAGGGGGCACTCTAGCAGGAAGCGCAAAAGTGAGACACAGGTGGAAGAGGTGATGCGAAGAGGAGAAATTTTAATCTTAACTTTTAACAATCATTTTGCGTGTCATGCACAAACTGTCATCATGGAAAACACACGAAGAAATGCATATTTTGCAGCTTTTAAGTTAAAAGCAATTGATGTGTCTGTCTAAGAAGGAAATAGAGCTGCAGCACGGAGGTGCCATTGAGCAACAACAGAGGAGAGACGTAGAAGGTGTGTGACGGAGCCTTTGAGAGGCTGTTCAACTCCAACACTGAAGAGGATGACTGCAGTGGTTTCAATGAGCAGAAGGAAGATAGAGATCAAGGACTTTTCTGGGTTTCTTAACTAGCCGTGTTACTGCCATTTTACTGCGGTGTTACAGGCACTGTTTGGAAAAAAGCAGTTAAGGTATGGAAATAAATATTTAAATAATCTTTCTGATTACCATCTTTCTGTGTAAATATCTCATGTCACAATGCATACACCTGTGGCTTATAGTCAGGTGTGACTTAAAGTCAGCAGTGGCTTATAGTCAGGTGTAGCTTATATTCCGGTGCACCCGGAAAGTTTGGTGTGTGTGTGTGTATATATATATATATATATATATATATATATATATATATATATATATCGTAACTGTTCACCCACCAGGCTGTCCAACATCTCCAGGATCTCCAGGGAGTCCGCTGCCACCTGGGAGTCCAGGGTCTCCCTTGGGCCCTGGTAAAAAAAAAAAAAACCTTCAACCTCTTTTTCTATGATGAGACCTTTAGAGCACACACATTTAAAGGACCAGAAGATGGTTAATGACATAAAGTCACTGTGGACTAACCAGGGAATCCAGGAACACCAGGCAGGCCGATGTCTCCCTTCAGACCAGGACTACCAGGAAGACCAGAGGGACCCTGGGAAGATCAGAGGTCCAGGTAACAAGTACAGGGTGGGGAAGCAAAATTTACAATATTTTGAGGCAGGGATTGAAAGACAGTGTATGACCAATTAATTTACTGAAAGTCATGAGAATTTATTTGCCACAAGAAAATTTACATAATAGAAAATGTTTTTATTCTATGTGTCCTCCTTCTTTCTCAATAACTGCCTTCACACGCTTCCTGAAACTTGCGCAAATGTTCCTCAAATATTCGGGTGACAACTTCTCCCATTCTTCTTTAATAGTATCTTCCAGACTTTCTCGTAATAGTTTTGCTCATAGTCATTCTCTTCTTTACATTATAAACAGTCTTTATGGACACTCCAACTATTTTTGAAACCTCCTTTGGTGTGACGAGTGCATTCAGCAAATCACACACTCTTTGACGTTTGCTTTCCTGATTACTCATATGGGCAAAAGTTTCTGAAAAGGTATGGATAATAGTGTTAGGTATGATTATGACATCAATATATGTTTGGTTTCAAAACAATTGACGTAGTGCCTGCTGAGAAAAAACAACTAAATGTTCATTGTAAATTTTGCTTCCCCACCCTGTACATACTTCATCATCTAAATAGTTCACCCAATAAGTTAATAAATCCTGCAAGCGGTTGAAGATTAAATGATAATTAACATGTTTTGACTCTTACCGGGAATCCTGGAGCACCCCCCTCTCCTTTCTGTCCAGGGAAGCCTGGCTGACCAGGAGCTCCTGGGATACCCTTTTCTCCCTTAACACCACCACTTCCTGGGGGTCCACGTGGACCCTCTGGGCCGGGGGGACCTTAAGACATGGATGATCAAAGTCAGTAAAGAACTGCAAACAAACATGAAAACTATTCTGTAGATAGAAGGTTTTGTTGATTAAAATCTGGGATGAGTTTGGTTTCCATTTATCAGTTCTACAAAATGATGTAAGATGGAGGCATTGCAAATGCCCACAATATGTGACAACCTTACATTAATAGTAAACTAGAAGAACTGTTACATAAATGCAGTGTAGTGCGTCTTGAACTGAATAAATGGAAACCCAGTTGACCCCAACCTACATCTGCTCATTGTCTATCATGACACGCTCTAATGTCTAAAAACAAAACAACATCATAAAATAAAGTTTATCTTTGCACCAAAAAACTGAAGATTTAGCATCAGTGGGCACATCTAACAACCATGAGCCACTGATGTATAATTCTTAGCATTGTTTTAATTCATGGTGAGAACTTACGATTATTTCTTGTTCTTGTTCATGATTATTGTTCATAACCCCAATCTCCAAAAAGTTGGCACATTGTGTATGTGTAAATAAAAACAAAATGCAATGACTTGCAAATCTTACATGATATGTCAAATATTCAAAATCAGAAAATGTAACTTTTTGCAAGAAGAAGAAAATGTTATTTTGAATTTGACAGCAGCAATGCATCTCAAAAAATGTTCAAATGAGGGTAACAAAAGGCAAAAAAAGTAAGCGGTGCTAACAACAGACAACACTTTGCAACTAATTACGTTAACTGGTAACAGGTCAGTAACACGACTGGGTGTAAAAAGAGCATGAATCCAAAGTCCTCTGGATTAAATAGGAGTTGGGGCCATCAGTGCTCAGTTCAAAAGCCTGATCTAAACCACATACTGCATCTGTTAGAACAGCATGGTTTCATAGTCAGGTGCTAAACTAATACACTTTGTATGTTTTACTGTGAATGAAATAAGGGTTTGTAAGGTTTGCAAATCATTGCATTCTGTAGCTATTTACATTTTACACTGTGCCCAACGTTTTGAGAATTAGGGTTGTAACTCAAACCACCAAGCTTTAACTCAATGAAAATACTTGTTTTCAAACAGGAAATTATTTTCAGTCAGACAGAGAAAAGAATAATAAAGAGGAAAATACAAGGCCTCCTCATGTAGATATGATCCTGCACAACAGTAACACAAGTTAAATAAAAATATATAGGTTTTAATTTTAGGTGACGTGTCCAGCCTGTCATGTGGAGTAAAAAGGTCAAGCAGATGTGCAGATTAACACATTGTGGTACAAGTTAACAACTATTTGGCCACACAAAACAAGATTGTCAGGTTATAGTTTAAGAGATCAGGGCTGAGGTCAGTACATCCTCCTGTCTGAAATGTAATATATCAGTGTTTAACAAATGAAAAGCTTCTCACACATAAGTATTCATAATGTATAGTCATAATTATTAAAAAGTACATGTAGCTAAGATTTTAGGGCAGCATCTGAGCTGAGCCCATCCCAACCCTGTAGAAATCACAGTTAAACCTGCCCTTCACATCCCACAAAAGAACACAACACATCACAGAACCATGGAGTCACCACTGGAGTCTAACCTGAGGGACCTACGGTTCCCAGAATTTCCAGGTAAAGCAGAGCGGGTTGATGGCACAGGGCAAAAAAGAAGAGGAGGGTTAAACAAATGCAGGTACAGAAACACCATCAGACTAAACACTAAATGAGTCTTTATGCAGCTAAAAGGTTTTACCAAAACTTGCTCATCTGTTTGAGTTGTTGGCTCAAGGTCAGATGTTTTTTTTTTAATAATTCCAGTCATCAGAGCCATGTATTTAAGTATAATTCTCTATTTTTAAGTATACATATGCATCTGTTCTTTTTGAAAAACTTTCCTGAAACTAAAATGCACAAATTGCTGGGTAGTGTGCCAGTGTTTCTATTTCACTTGGTTTAATGCATACACATTTAGGCTGTGCAATATCACCATAAGAATATGGCATATTAAGTGTTCTGAGATGTTAAAAAAATCGGCGGTGTTTGTTTTCATGTTAAACATTGGAGGGGCACATTCAACAGGGGGTCAGGGGTCCATCCTAATTACATTTTGAATGTTATTTCCTGTATTCTGGTGAAATTTATGAATCAATGCATCAGGGTTCCCACTCTTTCCCTGAAATTATTTTCCAGGACTTTTCCAGGACATTTTCAGCCACTACAGAGACAAGTTATCTTATCATACGCTAATACATTCCCCTGTCCTGCTCATTCTTTGGAAGTGTTCTTTTCTACAGTTGTAACTTGCATTTACCCAGATTGTTTATTACTCAGACATTTGATGTGCAGTCTATAATTTATCTATGAAAAATAATTATGATAGATGTATCATAGAATAATGCAAACACACTCACAGATTGTAGCACTTCATTAGCATGACAAACTGGAGTTACAATGTTCAATTGGTCTATTCCCCACTCAACTTTCTCTTCTCTCTTACTTTCTCTCCTGCATTTCCTCTAAAATATTTGCATATTTTCAATAAATCACTGAAAAATAATTTCCTTTGTTTCATCTCAGTTTAGGCAAACCAGGATAACCTAACCGTTTTCAGGACTTTTTTCTTATTTTCCATATGTTTAAGGTATGTTGGTGGGTATAGGTTTTTCGGGACGTGTGGGAACCCTGTGTATGCCATCAGTATATTATGTAAATGTTTTTACTTGTGTAAAGGAAAATGTAAATTCAGGCCCCATGTGATGGAATACAGTGCTTTCAGATATTTTGTATAAATTTCAGTTATTTATTCTCTTACATCGTATCAGCTAAAAACGACTCAAGCACAGCTACAAAAAGCATCTACACAGGTAATTTTTTATTAATGTAGTGCTATCGAGCAGCTATTAAACTAACCAACTACTAAATAAACTATTAAAGTAGTTAGAAACATACAAATGCTAGAAGAAGCTATTTACACAATGAGATGTTCTGATGCTATGCAATGATCCATAGAATTGCTAAAAAAACTTTTGTTTTGATACAGGAAAGGAAGTGGCGTGTTTGTACAAAAATACCTTCCAATACATTTAATATAGCAAATTATGTTTAATACCAAATTTAATAATTCATAAATATTAAATAGGGGAAATTAGACATATTTGAGGAAATACTTGTTACAGCAGATTTTCAAAATAAAAGTCCTCCGGCTGTTTCATATATTTATTGCAGGTGGCAAATAGGAATTGACAGCCACACTTCTGTCAGTCTGCCCTTGGGCAGCTGTGGCTACAAATGTAGTTTACCACCACCAGAGTGAGAATGAATAATGGATCGATAACATAAAGTGCTATAGAAATCTAAACCATTATTATTATTGAAAAATATTTTATACTATATATTCCATTCCCATACTTCAATGAAAATTAGGAAAAAGGTTGTAAACAAAGGAGAAAATAAATCAAATGTATGGTTAATAATCAAACGTGCATGAGAAATTTTCCTTTTCATCTAGTCATCTTATATAAACTAACTTGTCACATTGCACAGCCCTACTGCACATACATTTCTACATTGTTTTTAATGTGAGAACAGAAATTTGTGACTAATTATTAACAGTAATCATCCAAAAATATTTTATTCTAGGCTAAATTACAAATAAGTTCATGTCGATGAACTCTAACACAACATGAATTACAATATAAATTACATTAACATAACAGATTTAATGACTGACGTGAGTTAGTTTTATGAAACTACAAGATTCCATGTGCATAACATATCCTCAATGTTAGATTTCTATTTACCTGTGAGTACCTACATGTGATCCAGATTACATGCTAACTGTGCCAGATGACAAGTGTGACTTACAAAAATCTAAGCTTTACTTGTTTCATTACCAGTCTTTAAAAACATGCTTACTTGTTTAAGTTGTGCACTGCACTATCATCAGTGTGCATGAAAAGTGAAAGAAGAAAGTCATGAGAAGGAAATAAAGGGTCAGAAATGTGAAGATACAGTTTCAGGTGAAATTTGTTCCTGGTAGATCAGATAGTGAGGTTAAACTCAGTCAGTGTGAGAACGTGCAGTAGGAGCCTGGACGTCGCTGATCTGACCTGAGGGACCTGCGATGGCCGGATGTCATCATACGAAGAGGCGGGACCACACCACAGCGGGTGGGGCCAAGCCACAGGAAGCAGGAGGTAAATGTCAAGACTAATCACTTTGTTCCCAAGTATTACACTCGAGGGAAGGGATGCACCGATGACATCTTTATGTTATGCTCATAGACTCATTTTTTGGGGTTTGCTTATTCTATTTACCTCGTTAGGAGGGAAAGGAACTGCTTTAAACTCTTTTGGCCCTTTAATACATTAACTTTAGATATCCAGAAATTCAATAAAACAAATTTCTCAGATAAGTCAGCAGCTAAGCATTGGCTTCTGCCACTGGAGAAATATTCTCCAATAGCCAATACCAGCCAATATATCGGTGCATCCCTATATCCCTATACACAGCACTAATGTATGAACAGTACTGACACCACCTTCAAAAGGGACATAGTGATGTGGATTTGTGAATGAAGTGAGTGCTAGTTCTGAAAAAAAAAAAAAAAAAAATTAAATGTAATAATGCTGGCTCCATTGCCTTAAACGAATAAAGTAAGCAAGGTCCATTTTTACTATCACAATCCAAATTGTCATATTTGTTATCTATCTCATTCATTATTTCCATAACATGACAGAGAAAACACATCAAATTTTAACATTTCATACTGCTATACATTTTAAGTTTATAACTGTCAGATGGATGTAAGTTTTTTTCTACCAGTAAATTGATTTATGTTCATTAAGGTGTGTGTCAGGGCTGTCCACTCATTCAGCGCCACGTTAAAGCCTTTAAAGGTTTATGTTTACGTCTCTGTGTTGGGACAGACAGTGTCCATGCAGATGACTGATTGGTGGGACAAAACACACTCAGGACAGCAAAAGTCAGACACAACCTCATTAACAATCTCAAGTGGAGGTTTTGTGCTAATAGTCAGGTGGTGAAAGGAAACCTGGACCCAAAATAGGACCAAATAGTCTTAATCAGCAATTAAGATTATTAATTGTATCTTTTGTCCATCTTGTTTTTCTTGTTTTTTGGGTTGGTCTTGAGCTCAGCTGTTTCACACCGACAATTTCTCAATCAAACATGACCACAAACATTAGACACACACTGGTTCCAATGGACGAAGTGGAAGATGAACATTCACAAACACATATACAGAACTCCAGGGCTGTGGAGAGATGATCAGATTACAGTTTCCCCATTAGAGAAGGTGAATGAAGAGACACGGAGACAGGTGGACTGGTGAATAAACAGAAACAAAAAAAAGGATGATCTAAGGATAAAGTGTCATTGACCCATGCTCTTTTGGGGCGTGGTCAAACCCCAGTGACAAACAATGATAGGTGCGTGATAAGCACTCCCGCAGTGGTGAGAGGGGTTTGAGGGGTGCAAGGGTGGAACAATGCACATCAACACATCAGTTTTATTATTGGTGCTCAGTGTCGTTGACGATGACTGGACAGTGTGGTGGTGCTGAGTTACAGTGACTTACACTGGTGGAGTTGATTGGTGCAACAATATCCCATGCAAATCAACTGACATGGAGATGACAACATTCACATTTGTTGTTGTTGCTGACTGGTTTGTACAAGACAATGAAAATGAGCAACTGTGCACTAAATTCACTGTATCTCTCATTCATTGGTTATCATTTCTCTCTGGCCTGTGTTGAAAATTTTGCATCTTAAGATTGATTTTCCTACACTGGGGACAAATAAACATCAGAAAAATACTTGTGTGTCATTTGTTATAGAATTTATGTAAATTAGCAATAAGCAATAGCTTTTTATTCAAGATTTGAGCTTGATCATTCTTCTGAAAGATGATTGATTCAATGTCCTCTACTCAATATGATCTTGTTGAGGAGATTTGGGTATGCGCATTTTATGTGGTAAAAGATCAGGAATTATAGTGCCAATTCAGCCAACTCTACTACAACAGTTACTTACGTATAGGGATGGGAATCGAGAACCGGTTCTTTGTGAGAACCGGTTCCCACTAGCTCGATTCCTTAGAATCGTTAGCCTACCTGCTTAACGATTCTGCTCATCGATTCCGCCTTCGTTGTGCATGCGCGATGATGTCACACGTATGCTGCATTGTTTTGGTCAGAACTTAGACCAACATGGCGTTGAGGCAGAAACTGTCTAAACAGACGACACCAGGTCCATTTATGCCCTGTTTCCACTACATGGTATCGGCTCGACTTAACTCGACTCGGCTCGGCCTTTTTTGCGTTTCCATTACGAAGAAGGACCTGGAATCTGGTACCCAGTACTACTTTTTTGGTATCACCTCTGCTGAGGTTCCAGGACTGGAGACCAGATACTAAAACGTGACGTGTACACACTGCAGACCACTGATTGGTCAGACAGTTTTCTCTGTGACCTGTCGTTTTACAAAAAACAGACGTGGAAGTGGACAGTAAATATAGCGGTACATTAATCCACATGATAACAGCCCAAAACTACACCATGGTTGGTCGAGGAGATTCAGTCTTTGGTGGCCGATGTAAAAATTCAGACAAGACAACACGCAACGAGCGAGTTTATCAGCAACTCTCTGAGCAGACGACACGGAAGTAACGCACCGCATCCAGGTACTGTAAAGTCAGTAGTATCTTGTAATGGAAATGCTCTCCAGGAATACCGAGTCGAGCCGAGCCGAGCCGGTTCCACGTAGTGGAAACATGGCATTATGTGGAACATTTGCAAAGGTTCCATTTCTTCAAAAAGGTGGAATCCCTCCAATATCCTCAAATATTTGTCCACAGTATGTGAATCATTTACAGGAATGTCACGTATGTGATAGGCTACTTAGCAGCGCTTGTGAATGTAGCAGCCAAGTGAACGCCAGGCTGGTTCCGGTTCCGGTGCGGGCAACGAACGTCGTAACTCCTCAAATACAAGTTTCCGAAAGTAAGAAGGGAAAGGAAATGAGGTGCACAACAACAGGAGACAAGCCGAGCCAAGTTGAACCAGTTCCACGTAGTGGAAATACGGCAATAGAGGAATTAGTAAAGCGTCTTTAGTTTCACTTTCACTGTACACCCCCTCCGAACCCGGCCCGGCGTCATCTGTTATAATTATTTGTACATGCTGTATATGTTATATTTTCTGTGCAGATGGAAATATAAAAGACAGTTAATGCAAACACAACCGTTTGTACTCTTTTATTCCCTCACCCAATGAGAATCGATAACAGAATCGATAAGGAATCGGATCGATAAGCAATATCGATAATAGAATCGGAATTGTTAAATTCTTAATGATTCCCATCCCTACATTACATAACATCAGCCAAAGTATTGGGACATGTTGAATTCAGGTGTTTCTTTTCTAATAGGAGTCTGGGCTACAAAACAGTAATGATAAATACCATCATACAGTTTTATATTGTGATAACTATATTGATCATTAATATTGATGTTTTTATCTCAAATCAGCATGAATAGGACATCTCACAACTGTAGCCATGATGGGTCCCAATATTTTTGTCCATATAGTTTATAGACAGCAATATTTCTTTTTTAAGATTATATGGAGATTTTTCTTCCTAAGTGAGATGTGAAGAAATTAGATGGTTAGTTGTGGTAGAACATTCTTATTTCAAGTCAGAGCATGACAAATATTTTAGAAATTTAGTGGTATAACATTTAAAATTATAGTCATGCATTTAAAAAAAAATAAATCAATGTTGAGAGAAATTAAGTAAAATCTCTGAGGCATTTTGGTGGCAAAGGTAACAATTTAAACAAAACTAACCAATGCAATGCAATGATATTTATCACAATATAAAAATAGATTATGACATTTGTCATTGTTTTGTAGCCCAGACCCCTGTTATAAAAGAAACACTTGAATTCTATGTGTCCAAATACTTTTGTCCATATAGTCTATGACTTCGGCAATTATGCTGGGAGGCTAACAATAAGCTTCTCACTCTACTGACACTCTGTTTGCTTAATGATGCTGCTACTCCACATCACATCACTTTTTATCCTTTGTCATATACACAGTGGCTCGAAACATAAACAAAAATAAGTAAAGTCCATTCCACATAAAGTTATGAATTCATGCCTTTTGATTTAATTTTGTGTGACTGAGACTTTTTGATCAGAAAACCAGGCAGCAACATCTACATGTCATCAAGGTGACAAGATCTGAGTCCTCTACCTGCTCTTCCAGGTGGTCCAGGGGGTCCCTGGAGTCCTTTGGGGCCTTGAAGAGGTACACCCGGAGGGCCAGGAGGTCCGCTGTTGCCTGGAGCACCAGGGTTACCAGGGAAACCAGCCTCTCCCTTAGGGCCGGGGAAACCAGGACTACCAGGAGGTCCAGGAAGACCTGGATCTCCCTTTGAACCTTTACCGATTGAGAAAAGTTGAGTAGGTTGTTAAATTGTTATGAAGAAATACACAAATATGCATACTGTATATGTATACCTGCAAGTTGTGTGTGTGTTTGTAAATATAGTGGGAGGCAACGCACCTGGCAAACCTGGAAGCCCAGAAGGACCAGGACCACCAAATCCAGGAAGGCCTAAAACAGAAATGAATTACACAAAGAATTTACAAACTGAAAGATTTTTCAAGCAACTTCTATTAAATAGCACATTTATCTTTTTAGGTTGAGAAACATTCTTCTGAAGAGTTTACCTGGTTCTCCTTTGACTCCAGCTGGTCCTGGAATTCCATCTCGACCTGCCTGACCTTTATCTCCAGGCAAGCCTGGTGCTCCTGAACGGCCTGGCTCTCCTGGTCTGCCAGGAGCACCAGTGAGACCTGGGGCACCGGGTCCACCATCCAGACCCTTTGGACCAGGAATACCAGGAGAACCTGACAGCAGATACACAGAAACGATAGACACACTTAAGTTGTAGGTGTTTTAGAAACCCAAATATTCACTGGGTCATAGTATAAAACAGCACAGATGTGCATTGCTTCATGTCCGCAAAACCATTTCAGTAGATAAAAACATACGCTCCTATTATACTCTACCTTGGAATCCTGGAAGGCCAGGATCACCTTTGGCACCTGGTCCCCCTGGTAAACCTGGCAGACCAGGTGCTCCTGGACCTCCTTTAAGTCCTGGACTTCCCGGGAAACCTGGTTGACCTGGTTCACCCTACCAGAGATGTAAGGATAATGTGTGCACCCTATATTTTCCAATAGCAGATTTTCTGAACAATACAAATAACAATGATGGTTTCTATACCTTTAGTCCAGGTGGACCAGGTGGTCCAACTCCAGCAGAACCAGGTTCACCTTTAGCTCCAGGGAAACCAGGTGTTCCTGGTTGTCCTGGAGCTCCAGACAGACCTGGTTGACCTGGTGTACCCTTCTGTCCTGGTGGTCCTGTGACACAGGATGACAGACGCCATGGAAATGTTAGTAAATTAAGCAAGGTTTAAAAAAAAAAACAAAAACACACTGGATCAATTGCACACAGACTGCATTTGTTGTTATCAGATTGCTCCTAATACTGTTCACAAGAAAATGAAAAAACAAAATACTGGCTACAAAAAATAGTACCGGTTAGCAATAGTCTTCATAGCTCAATCTGACACCTGCTTGTCAAATTGTATAGTTTACGATAAGCTGTATATTCGTATATTGATGACATGTATTAAGTTCAGGCAGCAAGGTTAGCCATGCACACCATTCCACAAAACTACCAGTATATATATAATGTAGTGGTGCACAATCATACCAAAATTTTGCCTGTCCCCTGCAAAAACTCTTTCTAGATATCTTTACCCTGGAAGGATTTTTTAAAAGGTCTGTTTTCAGAAAAACTGCATGAAGTTTAGGACTGCGGTCAACAACCTGTGCACCATGAAATACAAAATATGTGGAAATAAGCAGAGTAGCACTGCATTTGCTTTTGGATAAAATTTCAAAAACAGAAAAACTGCATTTTAGAAAATAATGTACTTGGGATCTAGTCATTTGTTATTAGTCAGTGGAATTACAACATGCAAAAGTTGTATCCTTACTGGAAGTACTGTGGAATCTGTGATATATTCACACATACCTGGGAATCCCATTTCTCCCATGCTGCCTTTTGGTCCTGGGCTTCCAGGACCCCCTGGGCCTCCTGGGATGCCAGGATCTCCTTTAGGGCCTACAGAAAATGGAAACAGTACATTACAGATCCATTTTTCATTATAGAAAGAAAGAAAGAAAGAAAGAAAGAAAGAAAGAAATATCTTTATATGTATACAGGTGTATGAATGTATGTTTGTGTGTGAAATGAATTTCTGAACCCGTACCTTGTGGTCCAGGAGCACCAGGCCGTCCATCTGCTCCTGGAAGTCCTGGGTCACCAGGAAGTCCGGCTATGCCCTTCTGACCTGGAAAACCGGGTGCACCTGCAAAACACACATATTTTTTTTAGGAATAGAACAGCATTTTTTGACAAAAATTGAATAAACTGCAATTTCATGTTAAGGAGCAGTGAAGGTGTTTTTAGTTGTACCTGGTAGACCTGGTTCTCCTTTTTCTCCCTTAGAGACTGCAGATGGAACAGTGATTCCTGGGGGTCCCTGAAGACCAGGTTCGCCCCTCTCGCCTTTTATACCAGCACCACCTGGCACACCATCTCTACCTGGGAATCCAGGTTCACCTGGGGGGGAAACATCAGATATAAGTGTCATCATCAGTACTTCACTTTCTTTCAGTTACACCTACAGGCTTTCATAAACTTAGGTTGATTTTTAAAATATTTATCAAATAACAGAAGACTCAATATAAATTCAGCTACTTATACCTTCTACAGAAACCCTGTACCGAAAAGGGGTGGATGAAAGCTGTGGAACATTGTGAAAATTATGAATTTGAAAATTTTGAATTTTGTGTACCACATTAGATTCATACTTTGTATTCAGTTGATGTTCAACCATATCCCCCCACTCAAAAAAAATCAATTCAAATGTTCACCTGAAAATATGATTGATTAATTAATTAATTAATTAGTTTTGTGCTGTGCCGTGATGTGACTGAATGGATGTTACTGCCTTTTGGGTGCAATGTATGACATCTCCTAGCAGTATATATGTATGTGCTTGTGTAAATACCTTTAAGTCCAGGTGCACCAGGTCCTCCAGGGCCTCCAGGACCTCCAGAAGGTCCTGGAGGTCCCATGGGACCCATGTCTCCTTTAGGACCTGTAACCAGTCAGAGGAGAGTAAAGGGATGTTAGAGCACAAATAATTTGTCTTATTTGGCATTATGACATCCTGTTAATTGTGTACTTTACCTGGCAGTCCAGGTAGACCATCCCGCCCTGGTCCTCCAGGGAGGCCTGGGGGTCCGACTGCTCCTGGAGAACCTGGGAAACCAGGACTTCCTCTGTCTCCTGGTAGACCTGGGATATCTAGACCTGGTGGGCCAGGATCTCCCTTTGCTCCGTTTGCTCCTGGGAATCCTGTAATGATGAAGGATGATTTCAGTGTCTGGATACAGCAATATCATGCTTCTTGACTGAAGTTTTAAGGCAAAGCCAGTTGGAGAAAACAGTAGAAACTGAAAAAAAAAAAAAAAAAAAAATCTATCCACACAAAATTAATGGGTATTTAAGCCTTTAGAAATGACATGAATATATTTTAAGTAGGCATATATGTGCTCATTAGATCTGTCACTTGATGGCCATGAACCAGTACCCACATGGGGTTACAATACCTTTCTCGCCTTGGCATCAGAGGGCCGCAGATAAGGGAGGGGAGTGTGTCAAAGCGCACAGGGTGGAGCGTTGGAAGTTGGGATGAGGAGAACAAAATATAATGCATTAAATGCATTACAATGTTGTGTATGATGCTGGTTTTTGAACACTCTGACCTTGCCAAAATGTTTTTTTCCCCATTACAGCAACAGCATCTGATGCATGCTCAGAGTGTTCAAACATCTCACTGGATAGGTGTTAGTTTGTGCTTTTTGTGGGGATTTGAGGAAAGAGCAGTGTTGAGGTTAGTTGAGAGAACAGGCAGTTGCACAAAACGTTAGTTACCAACTGTTGTGGTCACAAACAGGGAGCCATATGTGATGGTAACAAAGCTGTAGAGTGCACAGAAAGGTCTGTGATGCAGCCACATAAGATGTATAAGTGGTGACTTTTCGGCTGGCGCAAAACAGTGTCAGAAATTAAAGTAAAGATGAAGACAAGTGCTGTACATTTCTACAGATAAAGGTTTCCATCAAGTAGTACATCACACATCCGTCTCAATCACCATGTGACACACCAAAAAATACAACATATGCTGTAAATCATACTCCGTCACTGTGACACAGACAGTGTGTATTAAACCAACAAACCCTCAACACTCAGGCAGGTGCTCTGGTGCGTCAGTGTGCTCACTTAGAGAGTGTAACATACAGTTTAACCCTCGTACCAAAATGACATCACCTTTACACGCCCAAAGCAAGTGTGTGGTCATGCACAAAAACAAGTTACGCATATTCTCAGATATTTTTACATATGTAAAAACACATACAGACACAACCGTAAATATAACATAAGCTATTCTACTAAAAAGGAAATTATATGAATGCTTTAAAATGCAATGGCAGTAGTAGGTCTTCAGGTGCAATGCTAACATTTGCATTGTATAAGAACATGACATTTCGTTTATCCAGAATCCTATTTTACGGTACACATCAACACAGCCTGAAGAAAACTTACAATCTGTGGCCTTATCTATACTTTTCTGGCCTACACCACCAAACTAAAACACTCTCCATGGACTCTTGTTTCTTACCAGGTGGTCCCATTGGGCCTGGAGGTCCAGGTGGACCCTGTAGACCAGGTTGACCTATGGTGGGGGATCCAGGTGGACCACGAGCTCCAGGTATACCAGGTATACCAGGCTCACCTGAACAGGAAGGAGAGAATGTGAATGATGGATCAGACAACATCAAATTACTGTGTTTAAGTCTTTATAAATGAGACGCACACAACATAAGGTAAATGTTACCTTTCAGTCCAGGAGCACCATCAAATCCGGATCGTCCAGGTGATCCAGGGCCCCCAGGGAAGCCAGGATCTCCTTTTGGTCCCAATAAACCTTTAGCTCCTGGTACTCCTGGTAAACCTGGAGGGCCAGGAAGACCAAAGCCTGGCTCACCCTGTCACAGACACACATGACTGTATATTAGGCAGTTATTCTGGATGTTAATTATCACCTGAAAAAGAATATATCAGATATTGTGAACACCAAATTTTTGAGATCTTCCTTTGTTTCTCCCTCTCTTTTAATAATAATGGATTAGATTTATATAGCACTTTTCTATGAACACATACTCAAAGCATGTACAGTGAAGTGTCTTGCCCAAGGACACAACAGCACAGGGCTGAGACAGAGTGGGATTCAAACCACCAACCCTTCAGTTATTGGACAACCCACTCTACCATCTGAGCCATGGCCGCCCTTGGCCGCAGTTTTTCTTACACTGCTTATGAGAAAATCTAGATAATATTAAGTTTAAAGGCACAATTTAAACTTTCCCCAGAGTCCAATCTTATCCAAAGCGAAGAGCTACTCAATTGTGGCGACAGGGTGTGGTCACACCAGCCTCAACTATTTACAAAGGCTGTTTACCAAACCCTCAGTTATGTTTACAATTCCATTCTCATTCAGAGACAAAAGGTTAGCATGCACCTCTCAGCAGTACTACCTCTCTTTCTCATAATTGACTGTGGACAGATTGGACACTTCACTGATTCACTTTGCCTCTTGAGGTATAAAGTGGTATTACAATAGGCTACAGGTAGGATGGGCCTACGTAGCAACATAACAAGTGAAAAAGTAAGCAGAGCTTACTAATACCCCTGCCCTGTTGCACAACACTTTGCCCCTCCTGCTCACTGATACCCTGCATACCCAGGGATGAATTTTGAGTCTTGACTTTTGTTCTTTTTAAAAGAAAAAAAAAAGAAAAAAAAGAGAGAGAAAAAAAATTGAGAGAAAGGCACATAGAAAGAACATGTGTGTGAAATTTGAAAATAACTGGGTGAATGTCTGAGAAATCAGCTGGACAAATTTTCTAAGTTAAAAAAATGTTTTAACAAAATCACAGAATTAAAATTTGGCCATCAAACTGTGCACTGCACCTCTCCTAGTGATAAAGAACATGTGTGTCAAAAAGAATTGGGTGAATATCCGAGATATAGGATGGACAATAATCTCGGATGGACAGACGGATGGAACATTTGATGGAATTCCTGGTATATCATTATTATTATACCTAATATTAACAATTTTAGATAACTAAAAACTATTACAAATTTCCCCTTTAAAGAGTTTGGGCCAGTATTTTTTTCTTTACAGAACCTACAAATACAACAGTGATGATTTATATATTAGGGTACATAAGCAGTTTGTACTCCTCTGCTTCATGTATGAGATATTTTTCTAAACCTCACTGAGTTGTAACATGCATTTTCTTTGCATACATAATATGGATATAAATAAACTGTGGTCAGATTAGTTCTGAGTGATGAAATCTAAGAAGCTTTTCAACTCTTTTAAGCTCTACAAATCCATTGTGTTTGCTAAAAATGTAGCACCAATCACTGAATTATGATGAACACCATAAAACTATGTAATGTTTTTAATTGATACTTTAATTTAATGCCTAACTTAACTCTACTGGCATTAGAATAAATCCATCTACCTTAGGTCCTGGTAGTCCAGGCTGTCCAGGGAGACCATCTACTCCTGGTCTGCCTGGTCCCCCTGGAGATCCTGGCTGGCCAGGAATACCTGGGAATCCTGAAGGAAAAAAAAAACAAGAGTGGGAAATGCGCAATTGAGAATAAGTGGCTATATTAACGGCAAGATGAAGATGTGGTGGTGTAAAATAAAATGCTACTGAGAACAATGCACCGCAAGGAAAAAGTCAAGGTGAAGATTTAACATCCGAGGAGGAAATGGTGGAAGAGACTGAAGAAACAGTTCGGGGAATTCATTCATTCATTCATTATCTGAACCCGCTTTATCCTCACTAGGGTCATGGGGGTTGCTTGGAGCCTATCCCAGCTACTTACGGGCGAAGGCGGGGTACACCCTGGACATTTCGCCAGTTCATTGCTGGTCTGACATATAGAGACAAACAATCACTCTCACATTCACACCTATTCACACAGCTCGGGGAAAATTAATAAAATAATAACAATGAGGACCAGGCAAAGAAAAGATGAGAAAACCTTATCCTTGTCTTTACCTTTGGCTCCTGGTGGTCCTGGGAGTCCAATTCCTGGGAGCCCTGGTTCTCCCTTTGCTCCTGGTAGACCAGGGAAACCAGGCTGACCGGGCTGACCTGGGCTACCTAACAACAGCAACAACAACAACAACAAATATTCATGTTAATCTGAGTCAGACTTTCGTAGTCTTTTTATGTGGTCCATGAAAATGTCAGTGTACCTAGGGCACCAGGCAGTCCTGGTTCACCATCCAGTCCTCTGGGTCCTGGTAATCCTTTCTCTGCTACTGTCAGGCCAGGTTCACCTTTAGCACCTACAAAGTGAGAAAATGAGAAGAGACAACATTGGATGGATGGATGGTCTTTGACAGCGTTGTTTTGTTTTTTTGTTTTTTTTTGCATAGTTACAATGTTTGCAATGTTTTTTGAATGTTAGAAGATTGTGTCAGTGTGCGTTTTGACTTCTGAATTGGACAAATGTAATGAGGTAGATGTGGAAAAATTATGGGTTCAAGGCTGTTCGACATAACAAGGCACTATTTAATTAATTTAAAATGATCCTCTTACCAGGTGCACCAGGAGCTCCAGGTCTTCCTGAGACACCTTGGATACCCTTCTCTCCTGAAGGTCCCTGAGGTCCAAAGCCTGGGGGACCTGGGGGTCCCCTGTCACCTGGGATACCCACAGGACCTGGCTCACCAGGAAGCCCGCGCTCTCCTTTAACAAGTAGAGAGCCCTATCGGATGCAGTTATCAAATAAATCAGAAATGGGTTAAGCTCAATAAATACAGTATAACCTGTGATCAATACAGACTGATTGAAAGCCACCTACAGGAGCTCCTTTAGGTCCAGGAATTCCAGGCTGTCCGTCACGACCAGGTCTACCATCCAGGCCAGGCAGGCCAGGTGGTCCAGGGAAACCAGTGTCACCCTTCTCTCCCCTCAGACCGCTGACTGTGATGGCATCGCCTGGGTCTCCCTTCTCTCCAGGGAATCCTGGAGCACCTTGAGGACCAGGGAGGCCCTGGTGAAAGGAAGAGAGGGGAAAAGAGAAATATCAATCAATCAATCAAACAAACAGCCAGGATGGAACAAAATATGTCACACGTACAGTTTAGAGAATAGAGCTCACAGTCGTCAGATCTGTAGAATCATAAATCTGGAGTATCTAGCCCAAGAAAATGTGCTGCTTGACAATTTATAAAACATCAAATGTGCTTACAGGGGAGCCAGAAAGACCAGGTGATCCTGGGTATCCTCTCTCTCCTTTGATACCTGAAGCTCCAGGAGATCCTGGTGGAGAGGAAAATGAATTAGAGCAAATGGGCAGTCACAGTGTTGTACATAGCTTTGAGTTTGTCTTTTATAATACTGAAGACTTCTATAGTTTCCACATAGAACTCTATCATTACAGTCATTCAAACAACAGTCTAATGCTGACAACAAGCTGAGAAGGAAACTGTCTTATCAGTCAACGATGGCTCATAGACTAATTTGACATCTGACAGATAATGAATAGATTCTAAATTTGATAATAAATTTGCTATTAATACAATCAACTGATGTTTGGATTAACACAAATCCCTGCTAATTTGGCATGAATAAATCTAGACAAGTCACAATCCAAGGATGTAATATTACTGTGTATTACTGCATTTATTAGAAAGAGACGAAGTGTGTTACCAGGGAATCCGGGCTGTCCTGGAGGTCCTGGGGGTCCGGGGATGTTACTGGTGCCTCCAAAGCAGTTCACACATGTGTCACCCTTCTCACCTGAAACAGCAACACACTTATTGTCTGTGCCGTTCATGACTTCTATGTGATTTCATTGCTGTGCCTCATGAGCACCTCCTCTTTTTATTTTGGCATTGTGTGTCTACATTCATTTCGTATATTTCTTAAGTACTGTTGTTCAGAAATCTGCAGGTAATACAGTATGTGTTCCATGTCCCCTTACCTTTCTGGCCTGTTTCTCCTGGGTACCCTCTCTCTCCCTGTACACCGGGACGCCCAGGTTCTCCAGTGATACAGTTTTGTCCTGCAGTTGAAAAGCCTGGAGGTCCAGGAGGTCCTGGCACACCCTGGGGACCAAGTGACCCTGCTCTTCCTGGTGGACCTGGTAGGGAGATTCCTGGAGCACCTGGTTCACCCTTCTGACCTCTTTCCCCTGGGAAGCCTGGTGATCCAGGAAGACCACCACCACCAGTAGCTGGAAGCCCTGGTTGTCCTGGAGGTCCAGTTAATCCTAGAGAAACACGGTGGCAAAGTTAAAACTTAATTCTTTTTCCTGTTTGCTTGTTTGTGACCATATTTCTTAACACAGGTGTTAAGAAATATGGCCCCTGTAGGTGCTGATTAGATCTTAAACATTACATCTTAAAACAGCACATCTGAGATTAATATATGGCTAACCTGGAGGTCCTCTGTCTCCTTTGAGTCCAGGTGCTCCAGGGAATCCAGGTTCCCCTTTAGGACCGACTCGGGTCCCTGCCTGCCCTCCAATCACCTGGTTCAGAAGAAAGTCCATACTCTATTAACAGCTTAAAAGGCTCAGCATATATCAGCATCCTTTTAAACAAACAAGTAAAAAATAAGAAAATAGAACATTTACTGTTTAAATATGGTACAAAAACATGAATACAATGTATCACGTGCAGTTAAGGGTGTTTTCATCTAAGTCTTCATAGGACCGCAGTACATAATTTATATTTAACAGAGCAACAATATTCAATTTCAGACAAAAATGATGTGGCAAAAAGCAAGAAAAACATCAAATACACACCACTCCTGGTGGACCTGGGAATCCTCGGTCACCTTTTAAACCCTAAAAATCAAAGAAGGATATCCATCCATAATGTTTATAACCTGTTGAATATATTTTACAGATTGATTCCATGAAGAGAAAACCTACCCTCTCTCCGTCCCTGCCTGGAGGACCTGGCAAACCTGGTTCTCCTTTGATTCCCTGATTAAAAAGGATAAGAAACGATGACAAAATATTACTGATATGTTTCTCTGTATGGTGTACAGTGTTAAGTTTAATCTAGGGTTTTGACAGAACTCACAGGGAAGCCTGGAGGACCGGCATCACCATCTTTGCCTTGCTTTCCCTGGAAAAAACAGAAAGTATGAAGGGTGTTTTTTAGTGTCTAAAGATGCACACATTTGCAGTATGTTCTTATCTTAAATATAGCCTGAGCATGGGAAAAGTACAAAAACTTGGATCCCAATGTTTTTCTGAACTTCACTTTCTGTTTTTAAACTAAACTGAATTAAAGGTGCAAGGAATCCTTCTAGAAACACCAGTTCTGAGGGTTTGTGTTCTGACTTTCAGAACCCGTTTATGTCAGCAAAGAAAATGAACTTTTTTTCTGTAAAGTGGATGTAATCAGCTGACTGTAACCTGCCTCCACTGTTGTTATGAAATTTTTTTAGACACAGTTAAAACAATCAATAAAACACTTTGGTTAGAGTTTGGTTCTGTCCAAACAGTGGAAATACCGAGTATGTAAAAGAAGTCCTCACAAGAAATATAGTGTGCGATATTGACTCAACTCACTCGTTTGCCGGCCTCTCCTGGTTCTCCCTTCTCACCTTTCTGGCCACCAGAGGGACCCTGCAATCGCAGCCAATCACACATAAACAGCATTACTTATATGTTCATAGGCTTCCTAAAAGGAAACTGAAAGGTTTTTTGTAAAAAAAAAATTTGAATAAAAACCAAGAAACAGCACCCAAAGCAGAATTGACAATCTCAATTCACAATAATGATAATATTGACAACAACGGCTACAACTTATCAACAGTAGTAGAAGAATCTGTGTAGGGCATGCTTGTGATTTGATTCAGTCGTGATGTCACCAGTTTCTGTTGAATGTTTTTATGTTGTTGGGGTTTTTTTGTCTTCTGCATCCATAGTTTTGGACCTTCTTGCAAAACTGGTGTTACCGTTACCTGTTACTGCAGGGAGTCGTCTGCTGCTTAACCAGTAATGATATGAATTTTGCATACACATGTGGGATCAGCAATATTATGATACTTAGGGATGGTAATAGGTACTTACAGGAATCCCTGGGGCTCCTCGATCACCTGGTGGACCTGGAAGACCTGGTTCACCCTACAGTGAAATCACAAAAAACCCAGCAGATTGGTCAAAAATGTCCACCACTGAAGCCATATTAACCTTACGAGTACAATCACATATGTGATAAAATGTCTCACCAGTTAAAAACATACTTACAAGAATTAAACAAAACTATGAGGAGATTCAGAATTCAGATTAACACATTTTTATAAAAAACAAATGTAAAGGACAAATTTAAGTAACATATGAAAAGCTGTTCTGTGATAGTAATGAATCTGCTGTTCTCTGCTGCCATCTAGTGACAAAATAAGATGTTGCAGCCTGAAGTATTTTGTAGAGTTCAGCACTGCACTCTGCTGTTGAGATTATATTCAGCAGCTTCAAGTTAGGTCCGAAGAAAAATAAAGACGTTATTGATACTAATACACTTCCCAAATTTCCACACCTCTACTAGAGTCATTTGTTATATATTCTTTTGCATTTATTAAAAAACTCTGTATTTTACCCATACTTTGTCATGCACCGGACAAAAAATAATCAAAGTAGAAAATAAATGAGAACAGAGGAAAAAAATGCTTAAAATTATAATAGAGCTCTATTTATGAATGGTGTTGATTTATTTTATGAATGCACTTACATTGCATTCAAATTGTTTGAACTTTTTCCTTAGTTTTAATTGCGTTTTCTCGTTTCTCTAATCTATTTCAAGTTCACTTCCATTACCTTTTGCAATTTTTCTTTAACATTTTGTTATTGTCATCTGTAACATGAGCTGTGGAAGTAACTGAAAATGTATCTTTAACAAACCCTTGTTTAACTGTTCCACTTCAAATACACCTGGTGTCATTATTAAAAGAATGGTGACTTCTATCAGCCAGTGGCAATACCTTGTCTCCTCTCTGGATCTCAGTCTCAGGTGGTCTCTTCTGTTCCCCGACCTGACCCGGAGGCCCGGGAGGTCCCGGTAAACCTGGTTCACCCTGTGTTCCAACCCAGATGCACACAAAGGACAAAGCAAAAGTAGACATTAAAATAAAAACACTTAAATGCAAACCCCTGTCTTAATGTGGAAAGATAAACTTTACCTTCAGTCCTTTGGGTCCTTGAAAGTTCAGTCCCATGTTTCCCTGTTGGAAAAAGACATCACATTATAGATCAATCCAGCAACAACCTACACGTTCTTAACTTGTTAAACCCTGGGCCATTTGTCTCCAGTTGGAATCATTTCAATGTAACATAAAACAATGGATTAACTGATAGCTTAAGTTTCATTCATATAAAACCAGGTTATGATCAGAAAACAACAAAGGCAAGACAAAGCTCATGATCACCCCCTTTATTTTTGCTCGTTTTCATCTTCAGTAAATTTTAGCGGTAGAGAAATAAAACGAGTACTGTTGGATCTGATTTAGTGTTAGTTTAGTGGCACAAAAGTACATTGGTCTGTTGTTTTATGAAATTATTTATGACATACACTGGTCACTGTTAACTGGTTTTAGATATTTACCCATTTAAGTGCTTGTTGTTTGAGTTTTTTCTGTTGTCTGACAACTGGTTTTGTTGAGCTGTTAACTGATATTCTTCTGGTCACACTGATATGTATCATGTCTATATTACAACAAGCATTGTGTAGCATGACCATTATGTAAGAGGCTACTGATCAATGGCTTAAAATACATAAATAGCCTTTCTTTCATGGTCTTACCTTAGGTCCTGGAGGACCAGGAGCACCTGGACGACCCTGAAAAAAACCAGAGAAACGTTCAGTAAACTATATCTAATAAAGGACACTGTGAATCTAATGTTTAACTCAAAAGACTGACATCATATCCTCTGGGTCCTGGAGGGCCAAGAGGACCTGGCAAGCCGGTGGGTCCAGGAGAACCCTGTGACACACACAAAAAAAGACAACCCCTCATCAAAATACAGATAAACCAAGCTCTAGGTTGTTGTGCTATGTAATGTATCTATCATGCGTTTTCTTAATGAACTCTAACTTTAAATGTATTGTAATTTTAAGTCTAATCTGACAAGATCGATTTATTTTGTTCCTATGCAAACCTTTTTTTTCTCTTTATGTAAAGCAAAATCCATTTAAAATGACAACATGTATTCAGGATGTATTCATGTTTTTCAATTATATATCTAATTCTGTTTGTCATCTACACTGGTTTGTCCTCTGCCCTTTACAGAATGCAATCTACTCTCTCTGTAGCATGCTCTTTACATCTATCCTAAATTAAGCCTTAAGCATTAAAGTTAAAAAATTAGTTATGTGATTATTTTCCACATTTTACTTCTGCCTAGAAGACTCACAGGAATCCCTGGCAGTCCAGGCAGTCCCACTGCTCCTTTTTCTCCAAATCGGTTGGTGGATATCACATCACCTGGGTCTCCCTGAAGAGGAGGAAAGGGACAATGTTCTTAGAAAGTAAACACAATGAATACTGGTTTAATGTGATGAAAAGTTTGATTGTACTCACCTTAGGTCCTGGGAGACCAGGTGGACCCTGTAAACAACAAGAAATAGATAAGAAGAGAAGGAACACATTAAAGAATATTAGTATGTTAAGAAGGCTGATAATAAACAATGTAGACTCACCTGCAATCCCGGCTGTCCAGAAATGCCTGGACTTCCTGGGAAACCTTGTTCACCCTGAAGAGCAGAAAAAGAATAAAAGTTTTTTTTTTTTTTGTTTTTTTTTTTACATTTGTCTGATATGAAAAGCTCCTCAGAAAAAGCTGATAAATGGACTGTAGGTTGAGATTTTCTGCCAAGCATTGACAGCACTGCAGATGTAAAAAAAAAAAAAAAAAAAAAAGATTTCCCCAATCTTCTCAGCTGGTACCTTTGTCCCATTGCAACCTGGCACTCCTCTGGGGCCTGGGGGTCCATCCTGTCCTGGCAAACCCTGAAGGAAAAAGACGATAAATGGGAAACTACATCTGACAAGGAAGGAAGGGCAGAGGGAATTACTTCAGGATGTTTGATGACTGAAAACTCACCGGAAGTCCTGATGTTCCTGGAAATCCTGGTAACCCAGGAGGCCCCTGTTAGATGTACAATAAGAGTCATGGGTTAGATTTGGAGAAATGCAATGGCAGAACATGTCAAGTTGGAGAGTTGGAGATTGAGTCTTTAGATAGGGAAAAATGTGGACATCTGCTGGTCAGAGAAGGTATTACAACCAAAGGAAATGACCCTGCTAAATCAACAGATGAAGTTAAACTGCAGGTGATCACTTACTAAATTGTAGTTTTATTGATATTCATGGAGAATTGAGGAGAAGAAAAAAAAACTGAACCTGTTTTGGACAACAGTGTTTTCCTCAGCCTATTACCAGCAAATCCTAAAACTTTTTAAGAGAGTAAATAGCAAAAAATTAAACAAATAAAAAAGAGATGCACTCACTCTTATTCCTTTTAATCCCATTGGTCCTGGAGGTCCATCACTTCCCTAAGACAGAGAAAAACAGGCCAACAGGAGGCATTATGACATGTACAAACTGAATCAGCAGACCATGACCTCCTCTATCCCCTTCCATGTGACTATTTATATGTGATCAACAATCAACTGACCTTCTCTCCTCTGGGTCCAATCGGGCCCTCAGGTCCGGGGAACCCTGGGACTCCTGGCTGTCCTGTGAGACCTGGAAAACCCCTCTCACCCTGGAAACAGTGAGACAAAGTTAGGTCTGCTATTACACTACCACAAATAGATTAAGAATTACAACACTACCACACACACACAAAATAATCTAAACCAAAATCAATTGTTTCATTACTTTTACTATTTCATGTATGTCATGACATACTATGTCACTATGTACATAAGTGTTACTATGCACAAAAAGCTTTCACTGTTGGCAGTGACCATAACTGAATATTCATCTTCATGTATGTGTCCCATTTCACCTACTTTTTCTCCTTTTACTCCACTGCAGTCACATTTGGATCCCGCACATCCATGACAAGCCTGTTACACAACAAGAGAAACAGAGATCAGTGTTTATAGCTCATACTTTTTATATTTACTCTACATCGATCAAACAGGAAATATCTTATCCAAGAACGACGTGAGCTAAAAGGCAAAACCTAACACAGATCTGAATCAGAAATAAGTAGTATCGTATCCCAGCTTTCACAGTCTTCATAGATGGCCAAGTCTGGAAACCATGACACTGTAATGTCACTGCATAAGAGTCCAGTGGTAGGATTTAAATGCAAGTCCTTTGTGGGTGTCACCTCTTTGCAAAACACATTTACAAACAAAACTTTATTCCAAACCTGTAAAACATGATATATCACTATCAGAAATCACATCATTTTTGCAAAGTTGTCTTTTTACATTGATACAGTACAAGTACACACAGACCGTCAACTGAATGAATGATAACAAAAAATACTAGTGCGTTTTGCCTTTTTTTTAATACAGTTTGCAGGGAACTTTTGTCATGTATGTACTACAAAGACATAGACACAGGTATCCAAATGTGTCATGAATAGATGTGTACTGCAAACATAACACATTAGCAGCACAAATTATAGGAAAAACTGTGATTTTCCTCACAATGACACAACTAAACAACCTAAAAAATCAAATGTGCTGTTCTCTATGACTTTCTGCGTGGGTTTGGCTGCAAGACTTTGTCCACGATACATGGATAGCATGGCATGAAAAATGAGCTGAGTGCTGAGTTGTGTTGTTTTGCATGATGTGTTTTCAGTTTGGTATTGTAAATGCACTGGCTACAGGAGTTGATGGATTCAGAGACTGAGCTTCAAGAATTAATATGCTAATTGCATAAGAATTCACATAGAAGAAACTGTTTAGATATGCATAGGATTGCTGTCAAAATCCTAGTAAACTCTACTGGGAGTAAAAGGGAATTTCTAGATTTTGGCAAACCAAATTTTCACCTCCTCCTCCTCGTTATGAGAACAAATGATTCATCCTGATTGTGTTTGCAGGTGCTTGGATGATACATAGCTCATCACTTCAGCACTCTCACCACTAGGGGGCGCTTCATTATTACGCCACTGCAGGTCTCAGGCTGCATTCATTCCCACATGAAGGAGGAAAAGTTGGATTCAGCTGCTGGTTTGTTTGATGTTGAGATGATGGGTGCAAGGTCAGTGAGGACCAAACATCAGCTTCAAACAAGACACTTCTATCTTGAGTAAACAAATTTATCTGACAGAAAACATGACTTTTCTCAGCAAAGGTGACCTGATAACTTGTGGAAATGCAGATCCTCCTCCTCAGAGGCTTAAAGAGTGAGAGTGAAGAGTGGAGATGAAGACAGTAGGGAAGGGGCAACAAGGGAGGGAGTGGGAGTGGGAGTGCCAAGCTGCTGATTAACTTTTCCCATGCTTGTTGACACAGCGAATGCCAGACGGGCATCGATTGCACGCATGCCAGGCAGTCAGGCAGTGAGAAAGACAGCGAGGGCACGGGAGAGGATGGATAGACAGACAAGTCAGCATTCTTCTCTGTCTGCAAACCTCCTGTGCTCACCGCACACACTTGTTTTGATGCTTGTCTATTGATCATTTGAGCTTTAGTGGTCAGTGCACAGAGGGCAGGTTGCAACTAATTCTCATCAACTATTTCTCAGGACATTATCGTGAAATCGTTGATTTTGTCTAAAATCCAAATAAATTACAGTGGCACAAATGAGAGAAACAGCAAACCTTCAGCAGTTTTACTATTATTTTGCATTCAGGACTTTGACTTGTAGTGCAGTATTTCTACTACAAGATGTGCAACAATATTTGATTACTTGGTAAATATGGTTGGGAGGGGTTTGGAGAAAATTTATGTTTTATCTCATGTACAGGAGAAACTAATGTTTATGGTGGTATTTCTGTGTGTAGCTAACAAGAGACTAGACTAAATGAAGTGAATCATGCCATTAATTTACTTAACTGTATATGTTAATATAGTCAGAAATAGTGTTTGAAAGTATTTTTTTAAAAATAGTTACTTTGAGTACATGTTAATGATGGCATCATGACAGCTTGACTTGATTATTATATTCTATTAAATATTTATGACCTTAGAACGTTAAACATCTCTGCAGTGATCCTCATCAAGCTTAGTTACTGTGTTTGTTAAGGTAACTGACAACATAAATCTAAGAATATTCTTTTACTATTCCATCCATACATAGCCTAAAGCAGTTTGGCCCATAGCTTTGTAGCACCACAATTTTCAGTACTATAGTAGCATGAGGGATCACGAGAGAATAAATAAATAAATAAATGGCAGCATTCAATAGAGCAAAAAGAAATAAGTAAAGAAAATATGTAGCATATGAGTGTGTAGGAGCAAAGGATGAGTGGTATGTACAGTAAGTCCTGGAGAAACACATTTCTGTGGACATAATGTTTTGTACCTGCATAGATAAAACCATGTTTACCTGGAAACCAACATCCAAATCGTGTATTTCCATGAACTGTTCTGCTCCATTCTTATTGTTTTACAGTAGCTGAGATGGTTACAAAGGTGGTAACTAGCTGTAGCTGGAGGAATAGTTAACATGGTCAGCAAAAACTCTTGCTTAGATCATTTTCAAAAACACAAATACATGGAAAATGTCTGCGGGATCATCATGCTCAACTAGAAAGTTATTTCATCTAAAATTTCTAAAACTATGGTTTGTCCAACCCATAATAATAGTGAACAACAAGGTAGTTAAATCTGCTACCTGGGGATCATGGTGTTGCATTCAAGAGCCTGCCGTTTCACATCAGTACAGACCAAAATCAGACATATTATAGATGGTTCATAAGACTCTTGAATTGCCATAAAATGTTTTTATTGAACTAATTGCAGCATTTTGCCAACAAGTCTACAATATCACCTTAAAAGCAGTAATGATGCAGTAGTATCGGGTTAACTGTATGTTTCTGCTGCAGTCAAATGGTCAAAACATTTAGTACAAAACTAGTTTACGAGCAAATGCTTTTAGAGCCATAATAATTGATAAATGTTGGTCAACAGCCATGTTCATTGAGCTGTAGCAGTTAGGCTACATTATTAATCAGTATGTGGTTTAATAAAAATCAGCTAATACTTTGAGTCAATTATCAGTTATTAACAATATCAGGTACAAGCTTCATAAATGGGATAAAAATTCATTCATTCATTCATCTTCTGAACCCGCTTTATCCTCAGTAGGGTTGTATGGAGGGATAAAATTAGATAATTACATTTAAATAATATTCATTAATCAAGATTTTGTCCTTAAAACTATAAAAAAAATGCCTAAATCACAAAATTGAGACTTTTCTTTTCTGTTTGTTTCTTGTAATATATTAATTGAGAATGTGTCCCGTTGTATATGGCATATAGTTCTGTAAAGAAAAAAAAAAGAAAGAAAGAAAAGTGTATTTTGAATCATATTTTGTCTTCAGTTCTTTTAATGCTCGGGTCCTGACTAAAACCAGGAAGTACGACCATATTAGTCCTATGCTCAGGTCTCTGCACTGGTTTCCTGTGGCTCAGAGAATAGACTTTAAAATAGCTCTGCTGGTCTATAAGTCTCTCCATGGTCTAGCACCAAAGTACATCTGTGACATGTTGGTCTCATATGAACCATCTCAGACCCTGAGAACCTCAGGGACTGGTCTTTTGCTGGTGCCCTGAGTCAGGACTAAACATGGTGAAGCTGCATTTCAGTTCTATGCGGCTAAACTCTGGAACAGTCTTCCTGATGATGTGAGACAGGCCTCTACTGTGACAATGTTTAAGTCCAGGCTGAAAACGGCTCTGTTCAACTGTGCCTGTAACAACTGAAAGGGTTCTATCTGCACTCTTCTCTTTTACTTTGTTTTAATTGATTATTAGTTATGTTTCATTGATTATGTTTTAATTGTAATTGTGTGTTTTATATATATGTATATATATATATATATATATATATATATATATATATATATATATGTATATATATATATATATATATATATATGTATATATATTCATTTATTTATTTATAAATCACACCTGCAGTCTACACATGCTTACATGCCCTCACATGGTTGTGTGTCTGTATTAAGTTACAGTACGTGCCTGTATGTGTGTTTCAACACATTGCAGATTGAGTGTCAGCCTCTAACACTCTGACTGACAGCATTATAACTACTTCCTTTGACCCAAGAAGGCCAAAGGTCAACAACATACCAGACTACCACTTTTAACAACAGTGACTAGGGGTGACAAAAGGAATGTAGTGTAAATTATTAGATGTTAGCATTTCTGTTGCATCATCCATTTAGTTTTAATATTCTTTAATTTCTTTAGTTTTACCAAATATTTTCTGAGGTAAACTTCAAAAAACCTTAGAGTGTGGTAATAATGTAAGAAAAAAATGATAGATATTTGTTTAAAATTATATTAGCAGCCTGTAAAAAGGCTATTCCCAAAAAATGGTACAGATTAGAACCACCTACAGCTAACGACTGGATACAAATTGTTAATGGAATATTTGAGATGGAGACTGTGACCCATAGATGAAGGAGTCAAGAAGTGCAGTGTCATGATAAATGGAAGAAATAAACAATTTTCATTTCAACGTCACATTACTAAAACAAATTGTTAGTCACAAAGGTTTATTATGGTCAATGTATCCCAAATGTCCCTCATGTTTGTTTTGTATTGTACAGAAATCAAACAAAAATAAAGTGTAAAAAAAAAAAATCTCAGAGTGAGTGTATAACTCTGTGTGGCTTGTGTTAGTGCACACACATGTACATGGAGGGGGAGTGTGTGCATATGTGTACATTACATTTGTCACATTCCTGTGTGTGTGTGTGTGTGTGTGTGTGTGTGTGTGTATACAGGATGTGTCCACAGTTTTAAACCAGGTGTTTACCACAGAGTGTCATGTATCCTCTTCCACCTTGTAGCTCTACGTTGTGGATGATGTTGGGGAGGTTGATTCCTTCCCACTGAGGTTGCCATGGCAGGAAGGCAACAAATATTGCACATCAACAGCAAACACAAAACACATGCATAATGTTATCAGGACCAAAGAGTTGAAGGGTTATACACACACACACAGATCTGTGTCTGAATACATTTGCACATGGCTAGTCAGATGTGTATGTTTTCACAAGCCCTGGATCTCCAGATTAGCCTCTGGTCTGCTTCAGCTCAATGCAGTCTGCTCTCCCACGCCCAGGCCTGCAGCTCACACTCTTTTCTCTGCCATCTCTCTCAGTACATCTGCTTTCCTCTCGTCCATGCATTCATCCCTCTTTTCAACACTCCTCTTGTATTATTTTGCAGGAACACATGACAAAACTCTTACGAGATCTTAAAATATTCACAGTTCACACAAAACTGGAGACTCCCAGTTAATCACCTTTCTACTGTGCTGTCACAGTATTAGCATCCTGCTAAACCTCATGTCTGTAGTCATAACTAAAGGATGTAGAATTAGATTGTACGTCTTAAGCATTTTAAGGTTGTTCTTGGTAATTCGTCTCACTTCAACTGGACTGCTTCAGCTCTTTTGAAAATGTTTAATCTCTTATCCAAAAGACTTTTTTAGTTCTGAACTGAGGAACTACTAAGAAGAATGATGATCTGGGCAAATGAGAACCTACACATTCTAAAGTTGTGAACACTCTTGTCAACTATGAGGACATATAGTGGAGATGAAGCGTGCAAACCAGATTAACCAATCAAAGCTAAGAATAGAAAGACACTGAATTCAGAATCATCCCACCAATCTATAGAAAAAAATGCACAAACATGCAACAAAATTAAAAAAATAACTGCACCTGAAAAACATTATCCTAGAGAATATCATAACATCTCCTACATCCCAATATATGCATCGCATTTTCCAAACCAAACATTTTCTCCAGTTTTTGTACCATTCTAAAGAAGAATAAGAAAAATCTGGGGTTATAATGTTAAAGTGTTCATAAAATATTTTTATAAACTGGATTTAAGTGTAAATAAACATATTATTCAGGCTATAAATGTGTCAGAGTAATGACTTTCAGTGGAGTCATACATTAAAGAAAGCTGCTCATGTTCTGCTGTTTGGTTATTTATTCATTATTTTCTGATGATTTATCTATTTTTTCTTCTTTAAACTTCTTTTTTTTAATCTTCATACTGTTTCATTATCCTTTTGTGTATTTTCCTCCATGTTACAGGTTCATACAATCAGATGGGTATGGAAAGACCATGAGTGTGATTTTATGGATACAAATATAATACAGGACTTACTTCGAGATCATTGATAATTATCATTAATATTAACAAATTCAATGTGTATTTGAGGCAGGGATGTCCAATCCTGGTCCTCGAGAACCATTATCCTTCATGTTTTAGATGTATCCCTCTTCCAACACACCTGATTCAAATGATAAGCCTATCATCAAGCTCTGCAGAAGCCTGATAATGACCGTGAGGTATGCTGAGAGAGGGAAACATTGAAAAACATGCAGGATAGTAGCTCTTGAGGAACAGGATTGGACAGCCCTGATTTAAGGTTTAATATTTTATAAAGCTAAATATTTATACTTTGTCTTTCTCCATTATCATGCAAAAAGGGAACATGATAGAATAATTCAGAGATCATCTTCAGTAGAGCCAGACTAAATCCTGAATATTTAGGGCAAATACTGATCGAAAGGAGTAAAACATGACTATTGACACGGTTCTGATAATATCTTGTAGTTTTATTGCAGTGATAATTCCATACTGATAGGAGATGGGGTATTTTAAAGTTTCAAAATAAGTAAAATAAAAATAAATAAGGATGTGACTCCTGTATGACTTACAGAAACACACACCCTAAAGTATCTAGTCTGTTATCACTGCATAATAAAGATAGATAATGTAACTTGGGCTAGGAGATGTGGCCAAAAATGACATTATAAACCACATTTTGATATCAGAAAATATGAATAATTATCAGAATAAATCAAATCATTATTTTTAAATGCTGATTTTTAAGTGAACGTTGGAAAAAGACATGCAGTTACAACTAAAGATGAAAACAGCATAACAAGATAAAACAAACAAAAAGGTGCAATAGACATGTGAAAGATGAAAAACTAAAAACAATGTAAAAGATGCAACAAGACAAAAAATTACGTAAATTACATGAAACAATGTAAAGGAAAATACACACCTGTAATCTGATTTTGTGTTTTAGTGTGTGTTTTCTTCATTTTCTTTAATTTGCTTGTTATGATTTCATATCTTTAG
Organism: Sphaeramia orbicularis; assembly: GCF_902148855.1. Lineage (NCBI taxonomy): Eukaryota > Metazoa > Chordata > Actinopteri > Kurtiformes > Apogonidae > Sphaeramia > Sphaeramia orbicularis. The sequence continues at coordinate 7,603,694 of NC_043974.1, read as the reverse complement.
CTGAAAATAAATAAAATGAGCCCTGCAATGAACTGGCGATACAGCCAGAGCATACCTTGTCTTCAACCACCGGTAGACAGGATAGAATTCATCATCCCTGTAACCCTTTAAGGGGGCTAAGCGGTTCAGAAAATGTAGGAATTTAATAATATTTGTGGTTTTAACCTCATCTTTGCAGTCAGAACATGTCAACATTTGCCAATTAATGGAGCAAATACAGGTAGAACATTTAAATGGATTATAATAAGATCAAGATGATGACCAAGAACAGAATATGCTTACAAAAATATTACAATAATGATTGTTATTGATTTATACCCTGCCCTGTATATACCTGTAAAAATGGTGGCATACCTATAAATATAAAACACTCGACAGACCTAATGACAGTGTAATTAGTGGTGTGAACAGCAGTTTGAGCAGTTCAGCTCATCTGGTTTGGTTGTAGCATCACACTGCTGCTTGTTTAGTTTAGCTGCAGATAATGGTATTACACTGCACTGTATTGAAAACAAAGGTACCACATCTACCTAAATGCATAGTTAAACTGCATCGCGCTCTCGTCATGCTCCCTCTTGTTACCCTCTGCTTTACCCCCACAGCACTGACGGGGCATGAAATCCACTTAGGAAGGTCAGTGAGCTGCAGATATGTGCTCCATTCTTAATGTCTCCCTCCCCAGCACACTCTCACCTCTCTTTTAGCTCTCTCTATCATCTCTTTCCTCACCTCCGTCCCACTTTTTCCATCATGCCAACCCCGCCATCAGGCCCGAGGGGAAGGTAAAAGCCATCAGCGTGAGCTGACAAGCCCCGGCCGGCCCACTCTACCCCACTGGAGGTCCGTATAGGACAGAGGATAACAGTAAGAGTAACGACTGATAAGGAACTGCTCTGGAAAAGGGGGTCAAAATGTGATGTAAATTTAAAAAAAAAAAAAGATATGTGAAAATGATCAGACAAATAAGTTTGAGTCTAGGGCACTGATTCTTGGAGAAGCCATAATACACTAACATCAGTCACAGAAACTACCAGTGAATCCAAATTTGCTGCAGCCAGAGAATATAGTGCATTTAATGTAAGTGCCATCGCTGCTTATTTTCCAGTTCTACAATCTTCTCTCTGTAGTCTTATTTGACTTTTTTGTAAACATGAACATACCTACATACATGCACAGTATATTTACTGAACTTAGCTTGCTGCAAACATTCACTACTCTTTCTCTGCAGAATATTTGCAGCACACAGTATATTATACTCCTTTATCAGAACAGGTTTTTATTTGCCAAAACCCACTGGAGAATGAGACAGATATGCATTAGGTTAACCACAATGTCCTTACAATAGTTAGATCTTGGGCAGAAATTAGCGACAAAGGTCATTAAATGAAACTGCTTCCCATCCTAATCAGGTTACAAACTGAGAGATGATCAAGGTGAGGATGGGTGAGGTGAGAAGGGGGAAAAGGAGGAGGAGGAGGGAAAGCGAGCGGAAGGCATGCACCCAAGGATTAGACTGGCGAGACTGGAATTCCCCTGCTCATCAAAGACTGATGATTAGACACCTATACACACTGTCCCGCACACATACACACATATGAAAAAGACAGTACATATGCATCCATGTAAGGAAGACTCAGACATGTTAATACTGTTAAATACATAAATAAAGCTGCAAAGGTAAGGTGCACTGCCCTCACTTGAACATTAATCACCACACACACACACACACACACACACACACACACACACACACACACACACACACACACACACACACACACAGCTTTTGAACAGCCCCTGAATTAACCACAACCACAACTAATAACTTCTGCTTTCCACTACTGACCGCAATCTGAGACTAGAAACATGTTCACATCTGCCCTGAAAAAAGCCCAGCACAGACACACAGTGATGCTCACAGGTAAAGGTCTTTTAAGGTTAAATTACAGGAATTGAATGCATTATTAACAGATTATAATAATGGCACTTACCTATAGCACTTTTCAAGGCATTCAAAGTGCTTTACATTATTGAGCCATTATTCATTCACTCTCATTCTGTTGTTAAACTATGTGGGGCAGGCTGACGGAAGCATGGCTCCCAATATACACCAAACAGCCCCTCCAACCACCACCAAACACTCATTCACATTCATACACCAGTGTGAGTGCCACTGGAGGCAAGGTGAGTGAAGTGTCTTGCTCCAGGACACAACGGCACACGATTAGGAGAAAACGAGATTCAAACCACCATCCCCTCAGTTATTGGATGACCCCCTCTACTTCCTAAGCCATGGCCACCCCACTTATGGTTATGCCCACTTACAAACTCTGTGGCATGTTTCCAATCAAAAGAGCACCCAGATGTGAGTGCAAACATACAGAATATCTGTCTGTCGTCAAGTATGTGTTTGTTTTGGTTTTCTTATGCTTAATACCAAATGGGATAAGGAAGAAATTATTAAATTTTGGTGGTGATCGGGGGTGGGGGGGCCCACGGGGGGGCCCATTTCCAACAAACCCTGAAAATTTCATCAAAATCTGTCCATAACTTTTTGAGTTATGTTGCACACTAACGGACAGACAAACAGACAGACAGACAGACAGACAAACAAACAAACAAACAAACCCTGGCAAAAACATAACCTCCTTGGCGTGGGGGGGCCCACGGGGGGGGGGGGGGGGGGGGGGGGGGGGGGGCACTGATCAGCCTTGGCGGAGGTCTGCGCTCTCCGAGTGCTTCTAGTTTTTTGTTTTTTTTTAATAATACAGGTCTATGTGCTTGTGAAAAAACTAAGAGCATATTTGCCTCTATGATGTACAAGTGATATCACACATCACTGTATGAGCAGAAACAACTGTCCAAACAAAACTTAAGTGTGTGTTCTACTGCATGTGTTAAATATCAGTGTGGTTAAAGTATGCGTGTGTTTATCCTGTTCTGCAGAGTGGCACTCCAGGCTCTGAGCCGCTGCGTCAAACCTCTGATCCCTTTCATCGCAGCTGGACTTTGACTACTTCAAGGTAGCAACGCCCTGAGAGCGACCACCAAACTAAATATTTTCACTCTGACAAAAATCTGACCATGTGTGTTTTGACTCACAGGCTCTTTGGAAGAGGAAGACCCCCGACCAGAGGACCCCGTGTCTCACACTCACACAGATGCAATCATGCCACAGCACCGGTCCAGGAATTCCATTGATATTCCCTGGATTTCTCTTTCTTCTTTACACAATTTTCTTTCCTCTCTTCTCTTTTCAGTTGGTCTAATGAATGTTGACCCCTGAGACCTCCCACCGAGAGATACCTGCAGGGAGAGCACTTAAAGATTCTGAGTACAAAACAGCTGCTGCTTCAGATTGTTTCATTCAAGTTTACTGTTAATGGGAGGGTTGTACGTAGAATTCAATATAATTACTGCACTTTTCTTTTGTGTACTCATTTAATGAATAAAATCTACAACAACTACATCTCAGCACTGCCCAGACTGTAAACAGATGTATTTCAAGGTACAGTGTGCAAATATATAATATAATAACGCTTTATTCACCATTTCTAACCTTTATATAAGAGGGAAAATTACAAAGGTCTTCAACAGGAACCAGGAAAACTAATGATCATGAGTAAAATAAGTATTCAAAACACCACCACAGGCATTTAAAGATGGGTAAAATGCACCTGAAATTGAAAATATGTATGAATTATTGTAATATTACTACTTGTCCTGTGTCCTGTAGTTCACGGCAATATTAATGAAGTCATTTTTAAATGTATTTAGGTCATTTCTGTCAGACAATCCAACCTGTCTCTGTAGCACCACAGAGCTTCATATGTAATGTTATGTTAATATATTAATTTTATCTTTGTCACAGAGTTGCACCTGCTATGATTTGGATATTGTACTTGTACTGTCCAAATAGCAATTTCAAGTGTTTTGCCTTACCTGACAATACAACAAGCAAGAATACGAATAAACAGACCAAAAAAATCTGATTTTTTTTTCTACTCGCAACCACTTAGATTAACTCCTATCACACTTGTTCATAAAGAGAAATAAAATTGTAAAAAGCCACACTTGCTTTAACAAAAAATTAGTAGTTTCTATGAGTGTTTGCTCCAGATCAAAATCATCACATGAAGGGGTACAATTCCTTCCTCTAGGTGACATGACAGCCAGGCTTAACCCAGCTTGGCCCCTCCCGGCCCGGCCCCTCCCAGCCTCACACAGGTTAAAACATGCCTCTCTATGTCCATGTGCTATGCTCCACATACATCACCACTTGGCACTGCACGATGTAGCTACGGGCAACCAGAAATTAGAGCTGGGAGTGGCGGGCTGCCAGCTGAATACCTGGATATGTGTAGCCCGGGGATAGACTGAGAGAAGTTAGACAGGTAGGAGGAGGGAGGGGAGGGAGACTGGAGGGAAGGAGGAGACAAAGAAGGAAAAAACAGAATGGAGGTGCAGATAAATATTAGCACCTTTGCTTTCAAGGAATGCACTGATAACATCAGGCCTTTGTGATTTAGACTATGTGATGCATTGAAGTTCACACAACAAACATGAAAACAACAATGCAGCTGCAATTTTTTAGTACTCTGGAAATATTTTTCTGCTTTACACATGGTTTTGTGTGTTCATACACTTGACATTGCAATAAAAGAAATGACCCTATTTATCTTTGCACATGTCAAATAGTAAACGTTAGTGTTTAAACATACATGTAAAACTTCAAGGAAACAGCGTCCTGCTCCATGAATCCATAAACCTATCTCTGTTTAGATGAACTGCAAGTTAACCTTAATATTTACTCAGAAGCCTCGGCTGTAGACATAACAAGATAGTGCAGTTTATCCTCATACCGTATTTGCAAGAATGTGGGACAGAAAAGAGGGAGAAATATGACATTTCTGTGATACTGCGACAAGTTTTTGGTCAAATGTTTTACACTTGTTTTTTTCGGAATTTGATTTGGGAAATTAATCTGAGCAGATTCACATTTGAGGACTACACTACATGGGTATAATATGCAGATCCTTTTGCCATTTATTTTCCCACAATTCTGACGTAGTCGTAACCCCATTTTATGCAGATTTATGCTTAGTAGTCCACTGCATCTATTGTACTTTTTACTCCTTTTTTTGAGAACATATTTCTCATATTACAGGTTTCCATTTATATCCAGTGAAAACCATACACTGGTATAAAATGCATTACCAAAGAGCTGAAAACAGGCCTGTTTTTCCAAGGTACTTTGAAAAAACAAGTTATGTTCAGATGATAGCGATGCTACAAACAATTGAAGATATTATAGATATTATCATACATTAGTGTCGATTTAACTAACAGAATAAAAAGTAGTTTACATGGGCTGAATCATTTCACATGTACTAATTTTACTTTCCATGTGTGTTTTGCAGATAACACTACATGTTTTTTATTTGAGTAAGGTTTTGAATGCAGAAGTTTCACTTGTAGTGAAAGTTTAGTATTTTCACAGTGTTGTATAAGTACATTTACCTCAATAAAGGTTCTTAATACTCTTTCCACTACTGACAATAACGTCTGGATCATAGTCAGCATAGCAGATCATTCCAAAGAGATGGTCAGGGCTCTGTGTGCAGACCAGTCAACTGCAACCTTTGAAAATATTTTTCTTAAGAGACCTAACTTCGCGCATGGGGACTTGACCTCACAGCATTTACCATTACATTAGATTTCATTGAACACACATAATATTCATTTACAAGAATCTTTTGTCCAAAGCATCTTACAATAAGTGTTTTTAGACAATGAAGAAGTAATAGCTTGACCCTATATAAAGTGGTAATGTATGCCTTTCAAACCAGGCTTCTACTTGTCCTAATGTAGTTCCACATTTTCTCCACATGTGGGCAGGAACAAAAGTGGGAGCCATGCAAGTAAAATGATGAACCAGAGTCTGGAAATCTGGAGAAAATACTTCCAGCTGGTGCAAAAAACTATAAAAATTATCTTTCTACATGTCTGATAATGTTGGCTCAGATTCCTGAATATTATGAATATCATATATTTTAGGTTCTGCCTGTGTTCTCTCGCAGCAGTTTGATCCAGATCCTTAGAGTTAGAGTAGAACAAACTTCCTCTTGCTTCTCCAATCCTCTGCATCTGATCTGATCTCTGAGAAGGCAGGTCACAGCAGGCTCCTGCCCTGCCTGGATTTTTCCTAAATATTCTCACTTAAAAGCCTTTAATGACAGGCTGTATGTTTACTTTGCACATAAAAAAGAAAATGTGAGTCAATTAATAATAAAGAACAGATGACATAAACCTGAAAACTGTAGGCACAATTGACAATGAGACAATATTTAACTTTAGGGGTTGAGTTTGAGTCATGCACCACCTAAAGCTGTAATTGTTTTTGTTTTAATAAGTATAAGAAAAACAGCCCTGCTTTTGGCTTGGTGGTGATGCTTTAAGATAGAGACACAAACAATGGTTCCAAACACAAGTCATTCTTTTTTTAACTAAAGTTTATTTAAGTTGCTTAATTAAAATAGTTTTCAAACTTTTCTCTATTTCTATTTCAGCCTTCATATATGTTTTGTAAATGTTTATCTTCTTTCCGTACTTTTCTATCTACCCCACTACCCCTCTATCTCATCAGCTATCTTCTCCTCTTTCTGTGTGTCCCGTGAGAGATGAATGGATATTTCCCTTTGTTCTGATGGACGACTGACTGTTTGTTTGTCTTGAGTAAATGGACAATGTCATGCTTTCAGTGTTGACATGCACAAACCCACTGTGATCTGCACATTTTAAGCCTGCGGAGAAAAACTCAGGTATGTCTCGACCTCATGTTTTACATCAACAACAAAGGAAAAACAACCAAAGTGGATAGAAGATGCAGTAATGGAAAGCATGACAGACCCTGAATGGTCTCTTAAAACTTAACCTCAACCAACTGAACAAAACAAAATCACACAAATGCTCTCTGCATTTTAGAACGACACTTTAGAAATGTAATACCATTGCAGCATCCTGTGGGGAACCTTCTTTTGCAGCATTAACATCATGTGACCCCCACCTCCCTCTGTGTCACTCAGCAAATATAAAAAATGCTCCAACACACACATACATACACCGTTCTGTTGCACACTGTGCTCCAACTGCATGCTAAAGGCTTAGCCACATACCAGCCACCACACTGACCTGGGATTAACTCGAATTATTATCCAGCTCTGCTTTCATTTGGTGATACCTGTGTCTGTGTTATGGATTTCAACTTAGATATTTTCTGTCTGACTCACAACTCCACGTCTTGTCCTCCTGTTGAACAAAGCCATTGCACACTGCAACACCAGCCATCAGACACATTTACACACACAACCTGGCGAGTACAAAAACAGAGGTAGAAGATGATTGATTTTGGGGGAATCTACTGGAATTGTATGCAGTAAAGCTTGTTTTAAGCCTTTATTTGATAATGAATCATGATGGACAAGAATAACTGGTCAAAACTATCTTTATTTTACAACACAAAACCCACATTAACAGAAATCACTATGATTCAGACAAATAATCAGTGTCAATAAAACCATCAATTCCCATTTCTACTGCATATTTGACTTATAAGTTCAGTGTCTGAAATTTAGTGGCTTCTAGTGGTGAAGTTTCAGAAGGCAATCGACTGAATACCTCCCCACACTCTGCTATAGTGGCCATAAAAAACTCAGAAATCTCTTGTTTGAGCCAGTGTTTGCTCTGCACACTCTCGAAAGTCTGTTCTGAGATGCTATAAAAACATGGCAGAGCATCTCGAGGTAACAAAAGCACAATTCTCATTTCAATGTGATTAAACATAAATGAAAATTATGAATACTACACACTGCACTTAAATCCTCTTAACGGCAGGTGGACAGTGGCCTTCCATTAGGCTAAGATCCGACTGCTGAGATGCTTTGACTGAGAGGAGTCTCTCTCTTGCTCTGTCACTCAGTGGAGACAGAACAGGACAGGTTCTAGTGCTACATACACATACACGCACACACACACACACACACACACACACACACGTACGCACACACACACACACGCACACACACACACACACACACACGCACACACACACAAACAGCGCTGTCCACGGTGTTGTGACTGGACTCCTGAACAGCTATCAGCTATATAAGCCCTGATGCAGGGGGTTTTCTATCATGCCCACGAGCTTAAAAGTTACAGAGCGACATACAGAGAGAAGCTATTTGTTTCACTAATAAAACACTTTACCACTGATAAACAACAACAGAGAAATCCCTATCCAGCCCTCTGTGTGGAAAAAGAACTTCATATTCATGAGTGCTGCAGTTTGTTACATAAATTCTTATTTCCAATTTCAAAAGACAGACTGTTGTAGCAAAGGCTACTTTTCCACTTGATCTGATGATTGTTATTAAAAATATGCACCGACATTAGGCTACAGGGTGACAAAATTATGTGCACCTGACAGTTGTTCAGTTCAGCAACCCCCACGGACCTCCACGGACCCCCCACCTCTAAAATGAATCTGGCGCCACTGGTCCACAGTGTATCTGATCTTTGCTCAATAAAGGCTCCAGTCCCACCTGCAGTCCTCCAGTGGATTAAGTGGTTTGGAAAATGAATGAATAAATAAACTCATGAAATTATTTTACTCAAATGGCATCATTATAGAATGTTACTTAAAATATTGATATCAGCAAATTCAAGTTTTATCTTGCAACCATTCATACAGTAGATTAAAAACAATGGGCCATGGAAAAAGGAAAATAATTACAACCAAGCACATCACATTCATCAGACTGCTGCAGTATACATAAACTGCGCCATCTCCAAACTCACAAATCTGTTTGCCTCTACATCACACTATGTTTACTTCTAGGAGTCATAATCCTCACAACACATGGGTCATTTAAAGGTCTACGGGAAGGAAACAGATCCAGTAATTTGTAGACGCTGTCCTTTACTTGTGTCTGGCAGAGTATATAAAAGGTGGATATGTGGTAAGTCTACACTTTGAAATGTGTAAATACCACACGTATAAACACAGTGTCAGCCCACCTCTTTCCCATGTGGCTGCTGGGGAAACCCTGTTTCCTCTTTGGTGATAGAAGAACCAGGTGTCAAAGTAAGGAAGAGAGAGGGAGAGAGAAGGACAGAAAAACAGCGAAAAAGAGAAAAACAGACGCCTCCCACGCTACCTGAGTTTGATTCAGCGACAGTGAGGTGTGTTTTTGTGTAGGTGTGTTCACTTACATAAAGTGAGTGAATCAAAATGTATCTTTTTCACTTTTAAAGCAGCTTTGATGACTTCATTCATTGTTTTTATAATAAACCAAAGACTAAGCACTCTGACTTCTGTTTGTAATATATCTGTCTATAAGTGAAGGAGGTCTTTCTTCTGAAATGAGTGAAAGAAACCACCAAACAGGAGGAAAACTTGTCTCAGGAAAGATTATTTTATGTCTCCCCTCAGACAGCAGAGACATAAAAGAGGTGAGAGGCAGGTAGGATGAACAACAGATAATAATAATAAAAAGGAGCTGAGTGATGTAAGACAAGGTGAGCCATGTGAGGTCAAGCCAGCCATTAGGGAAGAATATCAGAAGCCACATTGATGAGATTTTATTGATAGGAGCTTATCAGTCAGATTTTTTGGCAGATCTTATTGACCCCTGAGGAAAAAAGTAAAAAAAAAAAAATTGGTGCATTTTGTTGGTGTTTGCATTCTGTTGTTGTTTCTTGCTGAGAACTGTGGCTCCTTCTACTTCAACTTTTCAGCAGTGGAGCCATAAGATCGGACAATATGAATGGTTTTGCCCTGGAAATCTTCAAAAAAGCAAGATTTTCCTTCTGGAGAACTTTCTTGTTCAGTAAAACTTAAAAAAAAAAAAAAAAAAAAAAAAAAAAAAACCTGCTGCTTGTTTGCTTCTTGTAATACATGAATGATTAATGTGAAGTTGAATATGAATATAGTTTTAGTTTATTTTACTATGAAGTTTGGTATTTAGCTCATGTTGCTGAGACGATTGATTGAAGTTGTAAATCGTACATAACATTGATGCATTTTTTGTCATATTGTCCAGCATCAGTGAAAACACACGAGTCGTGTTTTACAATGCACTACTGTCTGAAAAGTTCTGTTGATGAGGAGCTTGCGTGTTCTCCTCATGTATCATTTCTCTCCAGATAATCCAGCTTGCTCCCACTGACCCACCATAAAGACATGCACCTTAAGAGGTTTACTAATCAATTTGCATCACCCATGGATGTGAATGTGACAATGAAAGGTTGTTTATTTGTATATGTCAGCCCTGTACCCCAGGACAGATGGATGCATGGATGGATAGATGGATGGACAGATGGAACAGATCATGGTTTGGGTCAAAACACAGTGTACCTTTCTGCCAGGACATCTTGAGGCAAAACTTTTCCATGTGCTTATATCACTAGCATTTATGTTTCAACCACAGTTACTCAGATGAATCCATTTGAGAGGAGCAACAAAAGCAGATCTGTAGCCAAAAGAAGCACACACCTTTGAGAAATCAATCCACATATACAAAACCATATATGCCAAAAGTCAAATAAGAAAGCAGAAAACAAAAACACTGTAATAGTCAGTGATGTACACTGAGTTTTAGTTAACTCTCCAGACAAGGAGGTAAAGAGAAGTAGACATCTGTACATCACCTGATCTGAGACAGATTAAAAGCTCCCTCTCCTCTTTTTTCCTCTTCAGAAAGTAAGAATGCAAAACAATAAAGGTCCCAGTCGAGAAGAGAAATGTGTAAGGCATTTCCAACTTTTGATCAGCCACTTTTGATCCAGTTTTCTTTTGCTCTATGTAGCTGTTTTTCATTTGAGCTTTGTTGTTTTGTGGTTCCCACTTGAAGCCACATGTCTGCCATTTTCAAAGATGTCTGTTCACCCCACTTCACTTTGACCCCAGTTGTCTCTGGAGACAAAATGAAAAGATGAAGAGGAGAAAGGAAATAAACAGGTTTTATTGTAAAGAAGGTCAGGAAAACAGAGGAAGAAGGGAGGGAAGATGGGATGTTTTGTGACTGTTTTGTGGAGGTGGACTTGTAAGGTAGCCTGCTGGGTTACAGCCACACACACAAATACACAATCAGATGATAATGTCCAAAAACAGAACAAAACACAGTGACACAGACAGAAATTAATCATCATTGTCCAGTGTCTTCAGCTCCCTGTGACCCATGACCACGTAAAATGCGTTTGTCCGTAAAACACATAGACAAAAAAATTCTTAAACACATCTTCAAACTGAGGATGTGTGCCAAGAGCTGATGACAAAACCAAAACCTACATCAGCCCACTAATGTTCAACAAGAACAGTGGATGTCTGAAGCACTTTTTCCACTGGCAGACAAACTGCTAAGTACAAACACAAAAAAAGCATATTTCCGTCCCACATACGATACTAAACACTAATTAAGAGAAGACACAAGAAACTCCATGTATGCACACTAAAAAACAGATAAGAACAAAATGAAACATACAGAGTGAGAAACTTGCACACTTATGACTGAAGTTTATCATTTACAAAGTCCTGCTGTAGATAAACCTATGTCCACTTATGCAAAGCTCCACAGGACATGTGAGACAGGTCAATTTGCTGCTATAGCTACATAAAACATAAAACTGAATGTAAAATGGTCAGAACAAGCCAGTGTCTAACCATGCACTGAAGAATTTCTGCACTTGTTTAATCCTCTTTTATGAAGCAAGACTGCCAAGAATTTGCTGTCTAAACCTTCTTGCACTGAGAATTTGCATGAAAAGCTGCCACAGTTAGTTTATTAATCAGTGAAACCAATCATTTCATTGGTCAATGGTCTTCTGTATTATATTAAAACATAACAGATTGAGGATATAACCAACAGATAAATCATGCATATATTCTAATTGTAATTACTGTATTTTTACATAGACAACACTTACATACAGACTTCAAGCTCTTATGATTTCTATACAATTATGACAATGACTTTGATGTTTTGTCGTTACAAGGAAGTAAAAGTATATTTAAACTGTTAGGTTCATAGTAAGTTCAATAGCTAGCTCGATCCATAGACTGGATTGAGTGTAAGTGACAGAAACTGATATTTTGTGCATAAAACTGATAGAATGGGATTTAATAATCCTGCAAAAAGGCAGTAGCAGGAGATGCCATACCACAACTGTTACCACATTAATATTTGCTGGATGCAGCTCTTCTGAACCCTGGCCCCCCATCTGCTTGATACACTGTACTTGGGTGAGACACTGAACGCTGCATTGTTTGGGACTGACAATTATTACTTCTCTTATAACTACTGCAACTCACAGCGCCTGTCACAGCTGCAGGATAACAGTGGTCTACAGGCAAAATACTTCTAGAATAACATTAGTGAAATTTTACCAACAAATAAAACAAATTAAATCAAAAGTGCCGGTTGGCTGTAGTTTTCAAGTTAAAGTATTATGTTAAAATGTAACATCCTATGAATTAATGAGAGAATATGCTTTACTCAAAAGTAGGGCTGAAAAATTTTGGCCAAAAATAAAATCCTGATTTTTTTCCTCTAAAAACTCGATTTTTGATTTCGATTTTTGGGTAAAACTCTAAAAGAAAACAGAAGTCGGCATGTCGTTTTCGTGTGCAGTCCGCAATGCAATCCACTGCCCCTACTCTGGCGTGTGATGATGTTTGCGTTGCTGACATTTATTTATTTTATTTAACCTTTATTTACCCAGGCAAGCAATTAAGAAAAGATTCTTATTTACCAATGCAACCTGATCAAAGAGCAATGGCTCCTGGAGGGGAAGGGGGTGGGGGGGCTAAAAGTAAAAACAAGGTTAAAACAATTACAGAAACAAACAGTTGATAAATAAGTACATTAAAACAGTCACAGTGAGACATGTGAGAGACAATTACTCAACAGGTGCAACAGTCAGCCAAAATTTAATAAGTTGGTTGAGCTGCTGTCTCTGACAGATACCGCCTTCAGGCAGAGTTTGCAGCAAAGAGAGTTTGCAGCAAAGAATGGTTTGATCTTCATTGGAAATTTCAAAGCTGTACCAATTCCACAAAACCGACTTGCTCTTGCTATTTTTAGTTACGAACTTTTCACTCTCCTTAGCAAATGCCATTTGTGTACTGGTGTGTGGAGACCAAAGATGTGGAGACTGCTCTCACAGTTAGGAGGAGGAGCCTAAGGTCACCCGGAGGCATGTGGCCCGCAGACACAAGAGAGATGAATTTCAATTTGAGGATTACCCTTTTTTGGACATCGTCCAAACTAAATAATTGATTAATTGATTAATCGTGCAGGTGCAGCCCCATTCAAAAGGAATGTTTGTCTCTGAACAACAAAGTTCCACTTCAAAACACTATCTGCACAAAGAATACATTCACTTTTCACATTCCTTCTAGTGCAGGATTTATACATTCATAATCGAAATATTCATAAACCTATGTATTTAATAACACTTTATCATATATCTTGAAACACTCACCTCCAAGTAATTTTAGAATTTGTTTTAATTAAAGAATGTAAGATTTTGTACATTTTATCGTTGAAGCAGACATCCAAACAGCTGAATGTCACTAATTTCCACATCACTTTGACTGGCACTCTTACTGTAGTTCCTCTTCTTCTACTGTGGTGTAAAGCAACCTGAGGGGAGAACTAGCACCACCAACAGTTCATCTCAAGTCACTTCCCTTGTAATATTCAACTTCACTACATTCAGTAGTCATCTAATGACATTAACTTTGTGGATTTAATTATTTACAGACCCAAAAAGGCAAACAAAATGGGATTGTTAACTGAAATGTTCAAAGCCAATAGAAGGCTCTATATCTTCTGTGTAATGCATTGGTGCATTAGTAAACTAGCAACAGGCTCAAAGACAATTAACCCATGAAGACCCAAACATCTATCACCGACCAAAAGCATCTATTGATCTAAACTGTTTAATACCTGTTGATCCACTAATCCTACCAATACATGTAAATAACTGGTGTAAAATACAGTTTGTTATCTTTTCGTGGTCATCAGATATAGAGCCCGACCAATCAATGAGTATTAATCGGATCGATTATAGCGTATGACCAATTAATCAGCATCGGCCAATATGTAGCTGATATATTAACTTTTTTTGCTGCGCGGAGATTCTGTCGCTCGCTGCTCCGGTGTGTGTGCTGCCCGAAGAATAAGAGGAACTTTAAAGTGAGTTAGTTTCACTTTCACTCCAGCTCGGACAACGACGCTATCAGCCCCCCACACACAATCACATAATCATGGAGCTACCCCCGAACCCCCACCAAGGCGAAAATCACGCGTGAGCACGCACGCTACCGCATGCTCTCACAAGATTGGACCGCTAACACCCCCCCCCCCCCCCCATTATGAAGTGTTCACCCCCCACACACACCCATGTCCATGCACTTACTGTCTACCTCACAGTTTCATTCTGCCAGAAGCCTGGGTGTTAATAGTGTAGGGGAGACTGGGGACAGTTGTAACACAGGTTAGCTGTAACTCTTGCAATTGCTTCAATCAGGAACAACTTAGGACTCACGTAATTCACTCTGCACATGCTCAGTTTAGTCCTTAGTCCACATAAGAAGTTGTAGTGCTGTGAGGCAGACACATCAAAATTTGTGAGTGAAAACATAATTGCGTGGTAAGTAATATTTTTTGCTCTAATTATTTTTGTGATTGCATAGTTTGCATTTGTAAATTATATTTGTGAGATAAGCAAAGATTTATGCAATTGTAATCTACCTGTCCACAATTATCTAATATAAGATTATTATATCCTGTGTGGATCAGTGTTCTTATTTCATATATCGGCCAATATATCGGTTATCAGCCAATATCGGATATCGGCCAATATATTGGATACTGGCTTTTTTTTTTAGCCCCCAATATTGGTATCGGCATCGGCCCAAAAAATCCCATATCAGTTGGGCTCTAATCAGATATGACCCATTTGAACATTCAGAGGTTGCGTAGTGAACATGGAAACACCGTCATCTTCTACAACATTGATTCACCAGTAAAACCCATGGAGTTGGATCAATGACAGTGGATGGAAACACCTGATTTATGTACAATTAATGATATATTTTACAGAAAATGTCACTGTTTCTGCAGTTTTCTCTGTTTTGATATAATAACCGTGACTTTTAATCTGAGCTTTAATGAACATCTACACCATCAGTAAATTAAATATCGGAAAATACCTGATTTATAATGATAGCATACAAAATACAGAGGATACTATTAGAAATAAATGACGATAAATCACTTAAGAAAGGTTAGATATAGAGAAAATTTCATTTGGGAACTGACATAAAAGTAGCACTGGGTCTTTATGGGTTAAATCGGTTATTGTAATCATCTTTATGCCAATTAATTGACAACAAAAATGCCATTACCACATTCTAACTCTAAGTCCCTGTAGTATTTTGCAATTCCGTTTTACTCATGCTATTCCTATAATACAACTACTTGTGCTTTATTTATTTCATTGACTAATACCACTTCAGCTTCCACTCTTTCAGCTACAAAAGAAGAGGAAAGAGTCCCAAGCAAATGAAGAAGAGGAGGGGGTGATGTGTGTACTGGATAGGGGTAATTAGCTGTCTAAACATTTGGTGTTAGCTCTCATTGACTTTTGTCCACCTGTTAATCCTAATGGCATCCCTGGCTCATTGACACCACAGTGTGAGTCCTCTCCGGAAACACACACACATACACACAGGCGTTTATGTAGATACACAACAGTAGACACACACACACACACTTCTGTGTAGTGCTTTAAGCCCAAAGAACTGTGGAGAAAGGAGGCAAATGTGATGATGATCTGCATGTGGGTCTTTGGAGAGCTGCCTGTTTAAGGAGCCCTTCTCTCTGGGCAGGTGAGATACAGAAGGAATTTGCCTTCCACAGCCAACACAAAGGAGAGGGGAGGGTGAGGGAGGAAAACCTGAAGCAAAGAGAGAGATACAGACAGCGGGAAATGAGGATGACAGAGGTACGCTAAGTAAAAATATCAGGTCAGGTTTATAGTAGGGAATCAGACTAAAAAAAAGTCAGGATGTGAAGGAACGCCTAGCAACAAACAAATAAGACACAAAAAATAATTTGGAGCATTTTTTCTAAAGTATTATGCTATAGTTTACATTCAGTATATCTGCATGCTAGAACTTACAAACACTTGGACATTTTCCCTGTGATTCCAGACTAAAGGTAACTCTTCCTGTTCTGCCATGAAGTGCTGCAAGCAAGTTCTTTGATCAAAACTGATCTAAACATCCTGACATGTCGGATCAATTAGAAGAATATTATCAGTCACATCTGTGTGCCTCCCCAAAAGGCAAGTTATATCAAAAAATAAAGTTGTGTTGGACCTTTGCAGAGATTAAACCTTTTTTTTTTTTTGGAGGGGGGGGGGGTTATTTCTTAAAATTTTTATTCAAACAGAAATGATTTTGTGGCATGATCACAACTGTTTATTGCAGAAAAAGGTGTAAAGAGTTAAATTCATTGAAGGGTGTTGTAAATTATTGCAGGAATTTGTTGAATTGGTGCTACATCTGCAAATTGCCAGAGGGGCAAACTGATACTTGTGCGTGCATCAGGGAGATAAGCAAGACACTTTAAAAAGAAGAGAGAGGAGGAAAAAGAAAATCTTGAGAACACACACACAAACTAAGACAAAGGACACTTTACTCTCTTGCTGTAAGATGCTGCTCTATCGTCTAACTTGGCAGATATATCTCAACAGTAACAGGATGTTTTGGCTAAAGCTAAACCCCTACACAACCACACACAGCCTCACGGGTTCCCTCACCTTTCACATGACCCGTGTCACAGGTGGAGTTTAGAGTGGGGAATCTGTCTGCTTTGTGCGTATGAGTCAATGTGTGTGTGTGTGTGTGTGTCCGTGTGCACAGGAAAGCATGCATCAAATTAAGTGTGTGTTTGTGGTTGCGCAGCATGACGGGTTCAAAGGAAAACCTCCAGGTATACATTACCGCTGAACTCCCTCACCTGGCTAAATGGAGATTCATATCTGGGCAGGGATTAATACCATGCACACACACACACACACACACACGTAGAGCCAAATAGCAATGAAACAGTGATGTATGAAAGGCTTTATGCAGAATTAATAATTAAAAACTATGTTTGTGAATATGTGTGTTTATTCACACTAAAACTATGACAGTCTATTGTAAATCTGAAAATTCATATTAGAAATATGAAAATCTATTTTAAAAAATGCCTTAATATTAGTTGTGTGTGTTGCTCTTTAACCATTAAAAGTGGTGGAATTTGTACATTACCTGCACAAAACCACATATAATAATACAATAATGTGTAAAATTTAGAGTCAGTGTATTTGGAGATGCATGTTTTTCTTTTTTAATGGACACTGATGACTAAGGTGTTTGAATTCCAACAGACACGTTTGGTACAGACACACATTCTCCACTAGGGGGTGTTGGTGAGAGCACTGGGACAGATTGGGAGGGAATATTGGGAGTGATGGGAGCTGGAGTGTGTTTCTGTTTGAGACAGAAAGTGAGGAAATAAAATAATCTTTTGTCAAATTTGAAATGAAAGAAAATCAACCTTGACCAAACGCCCTCATCCTCACTGTAAATGTTTCTAAACCTCATGAATGACCTTTCCGTCATCTGTAACTGCTCTTTTCCTCAACTTTAAGATTCCTCAGCACTTTCCCCTCTCCCTCTGTCCTCTTCATCTTCTGACAAACTCCTGTAAAAGAGGGCGAGGTCAACCACATTCCCAGGGACACACTGGCCCACCTTCACCTTTAGCTTTATGTCTCCATGGCAACTAGACTTTCTGCTCAACAAACCAGTAACACATGGGCATGACAAAGATCTTAGCCGACCGTTTCAAAATTCAAAACACTTTCACCCATTGCATTTCTTTAGCATTTTCCTCATACATCATCACTTGGATCGGCATGCATTTTTGGTTTTGTTCCAGTGACTGATTAGACTTCTTACTGCTCCTGGACCAGATATTCTGCAACTCAATGACTACTCTAATGGTAACAAATAATTCCAGGTCTTTTAATCCCTGGAAAGCAAATAATTCCTCATATAATTAAATCTAAAATGGGGAAACACCCTGTATCGGCTCAGACATCTCAAAGCTCACCTGCAACTTATTGAGACAAGATACATTAACTGTATCAGGCGGGTTGCCCCAATGTGAGACATTTTTTGTATTTCGGACTTCTGTAGTATTTTACAATGTTAAGTTAACATGGTAATGTAATAATAGTCTTAATAAAAATATATAATGTAAAGCTTAAGTGTCCCACATTGGGCAGTGTTCCACATTAGGACAATTCACCTAAAGGAAGCCACCTGGTTGTTATTTGTGTATGTCTCTTTGTAAACAAGTCATAAATGTGCTAATACATGCATATTGCGTCCAAGAAAATACTGGATGGAGATATAACTAAGTGTTGAGGATGATTATGGATCCACAAAGTCAAGAGGTTCATGCCTTCCATAGCTGATGTACAAAACTTGTGACAGCTATTGCGCAGGCCTGATTGGACACGCCTGGTGAGCGGGCGGGGCCACGGGTCATGAATTATTAATGACATATGAATATGCATCATATGGAGCCCAGTAGAATATTAGATGACTGAGTGAAAGGCTTGCACTGATTTCTGAATTTCAACCTGCAGAGGATGCAGCGACACAGAGGTGAAAATAAAAAGGATGGCACATGTGCAGGATGAAGAGGAGCAAAGTATGCGCAAACGCCAACATTCGCACCCCTCCTGCTCTTAAACGTACTTAGCAGTGCAAAATGAAATTCATCTACACATCAAGTCATGGCAGAGCAGCTGAAGTAATGCAACTGCTCTTTTCGGCTGCAAGGTGTTTAACTCAAAACGAATCAGCATCTCTGCGCTGTTTTCCTAAAGTTTTCTAATCAGATTATAGCTTAGTAAACATGAGTCAGAGAGCAAGTGCTGTCACCTGCAGAAAAGGATAAACGCTAAGAAAACGCCTGTCCTCTCTTCTGCTGTGACTTTATTAGGACATGACCAAGTTATATTACGCACAACGCCTTTATGGGTCAGGTAACACAATGTGTTATCAGTGACAGAACAGGCATGTTGTGTCCTCAGTGTTTTAACTACAACTCAACCCGCCTTGTGGAAAAAGGGAAAAAAAAAAAAAAAAAGCCCAGCGCGCACCATCGTCGCGCTTTCCCCACGCACAGATTAATTTAGTTTGAAGCTTTCCACAAAGATAAAACATAGATGCAGGCTAAGAAAAGTGCGCCGTGGTTGGCATGTTACTACAGGTTGGCTCCTGTTGCACGGAACCTGGAAGAAGAAACGTGATGCTCAGAGAAAAGGAAAGAAACCCGGTGCGATCTTTCACGAAACTACAAAAGTAGAGCTCATGGATCCCCGTCGTTAAATGTGCCATAAAAGCTCAACGCAAAGGTGTATAATTGGCTTAATTACATGCAGGAGGTTATTATTTTCATTGCAACAAAACGGAAACGCCAACGAGATTATTATTAGAGCTGGAGTATAAGCACTTGTTATAAAGCAGCCTCTCTATTTATAAACTTTAGGGGAGCTTGCTGAGAGCCGCTGGTGTCCCGGCGCCGGCTCAGTGTGCGCGGCAGGTCTCTGGGTTTTCAATCGGATAAGTTCAGCGGGAGAAAAGCGGTTAGTCAGCTCCGAATCACTGCACAAAAAGAAAGCGCACTTACCGCAGAGTCGGATTGCTGCACCGCGACGCACAGGGTGAGGAAGAGCAGAGCCACGGAGAGCTGTCGCAGGCTGTTCAAGTCTTTACTCATCTTGGGGATATAAAACAAGGATCCGCCTGCGTTAACACTGACAAACTCTTGGGCTGCCTATTCGCATGACATAGCCCTGCTCCCCCCCTGCACCACTGCTCTCAGTGAAATAGAAATAAGAAGAAAAACAGTACTTCTCGGCAGGTTGATTGTTGTTGCGCTGGTAGAGGCTCCTAATGGTCCTGGCACCGAGCGCCTCTGTCGTCCGCCTCTCTTCGACTTCCAAACCTGCCCAGACGGAACTACTTCCCACACCCAGAGCGCAGTGATATCAGCTCTGTGCACCTTCAGCAAGACATACAATTCATTAAAAATAAACATAGAGGACGAGTTTCACCACAAACATTGCTCTAAAAAAGAGGAGAAGCGTGCGTAATTTCATCCTAATGTATAACGCGCTTCTGCTGTTTAATGTCCCCATCCATTTTAAAGAATTCAACAAAGTTAGGACCTAGTAAGGGCGGATGGATACGCAGTGCCTTCCTCCTGCATGCCTATCCAATCCTACCCAACGCCTGAGGCTGTGCAAAAAAGGTTTGACATTAAACCTTTATTTGACATTTTCTATATGCCCAGACATGTCGCATTCCTGCAAGATTATTAAAGGTCAAATACTAACTTTTTGACTTTTGACTCCTGACAGAGGGATGCTTACCCCAGAATAGAAGAGTAGACTTATCTTTAAAGCGAACTACATCATCATTTAGTTCTCATTTCAGTGGTGTATACATTTTAATGGTTTGTGAAGAAGGAATATGAAAAGTTCCATCTGAAAGAAAGAAGCATGTCACACCTATAAATGGGAATATAATCATTAAATGTTTAATATCAGAGAAAATAAGTCCATATTAATATGTATACCAACATCTGCAGTGAGTTGAAAAATGATGAGGAGATTATGTTCATGGATCTGTTTGCATCTACGTGCTTTCATTTTCTTTTACAGCCGCTTTCAGATCCACTTCAGATCATATGTTTCAAGCAATACAACAATAAAGTCATTACGTTCTTACATATAGCCTAAGTTTAAATTAAATCATGGCTTATGTGAAACTCTCAGCTATAGAAGTTAGTAGTTTGTTTTCTTTTTTTTTTGTTTGGTTTTTTCTTGCCTAATTTGGAGGACATTTTCAATGATGATGTTGGTCCAAATTGTGTTGGTATAACTGAAATTATCTCATCTTGAACCAAGAAAAAAATGCATTCACCCCTGTGAAAAAAACCTATGTGCAACTCTCAAACAAAGCACCATTCTGATGTTTTCATGCAGTGTGATTGGGTTATGATGGTAACAATGTGATTATAAACATACAGTTTGATGAAGCAATGGTTTGAAGATTTCAACTCAATTTTTCATCTCCTACAGAGTCCTATGCTTCCTAACTTAGCATTTCCTTTTGCATGGGAAACATCCAACTCATGTATCAAGACAAAGGAGTCCCATGTAGACCTTGATTCTGAATCAATAAAGACTGATAAGCAAACTTGACAGTAACACTAGCACCAATAAGATCTTAACCATAGTAGGATTTCTTCAAATTATCTTGCAAAGTGTGAAACTGGCAGCATCCCAGAATGGATCCATGTGCCACTCCAGACTGGACATTTAAGTATCTGAGCCAACACCGTAACTGCATTTCAGCAACGTCCATCAGAGGGTAAATTAACATGTTGTGATAGATAGTGTTGAAGCCTCACACGGGTTCAAGTAGAACTAAAATAGAACATTCACAGGCTAAAAGAGAACTGTTTGCAACTTGAGTCGGTCAATGTCTGTACTATATTTAGAACGCAAACCTGAGGAGTTGTTATAACAATCAAAGGTTTAGTCATTTTATCTCATAGATAAAATGGATAGAGCTGGGATGATGTACTTGTAGAGTTGCTTAAGGGTAGGTTCAAAACTTTCTGTAGGCTTATATAATAGAATGTAACTACATGAGATCAGACGAGCATTTAATATAACACAAATGTACATTGAAATAACATTGAAAGGGAATAAATAGATATAAATAGAAAACCCTCACAAAAAAATCTTTTCAAGTTGAAATTTACAATCACCTTGTGAGTAGTTTGTAATTATTATGTTTAAGGAACCCAAAGTATGACATAACTGTCTTGAATATATGCATGGTTTGGTTACAGATAATATTGGTGGATGTATGATGGTATGATGTAAAGCCAAAAAGCATCCTTATTTTGAAGAGATACTTAAAAGAGAGACTAACATTTTTCATGAAGAATGCTATGATCAGAACCAGGCCAATGACAGACATGGCCTAACTGTCTTTATGTGATATGAACATTTCTTCTCTGGTGCAATTGGACTGTTCGAGGAGATTATGTAGTCTGTGCTTGGTAAAAACCCGTTAGAGCTGAAGGTATGGAGGCATGAATGACATGTGTTGGCCCCTCCTCCCCCGCTGCTGTGGTGCGCTGCTGAGTTGAAGCGCAACAGCCCGGAGAGCGCAGCAGCGATTTCACTGCTGCAACTTTGGTGAGTTGGATAAGCTCTTATTTTATGAAAGAAATCACCCATAAAGTGCATTCTGTACCAGTGTGGTTGTAGCGGTCGGATCAGTGTGGTGAGATGTCCGGGTTTGTGTTTGGGACTACTTTATCTCTCTGTGTCTCTCTCCGGTAGATGACAGGGTTTTTTGAGCCGTCGATGAGCGCGTTTGAGGTTCCTTGCTGGTGAAGACAAGGGAATCGAGTCTCGACCCTGCGGTTCCCGATCTGCCAGTCGGATCACAATGAAATTCCCGTAAGTTGCTTTTTTCTCCTCTTTTTATATCGCGCTCCAGACTTATTTACTCCATGTTTCGGCTTTGCAGAGTTGGCGCAGCGCTGGTCGAAGCCGCTGCGGGCTCCGGTGCACTTTACCTGCCTGGTAATCACGGCAAAGCACACTAACGAAACGTATTTATTTCTTTTTACAGGATTTGTTTGCTTGCACTCGTCCTTGTGGTGAGATCTGCGCTCGGAGTAAGTCCCATTTGTTTACTATTCCACTTCTTCAAGTGAAGTGTCTCTCCGTTTGGTTTATTTAGAGCGCAGATCCAAGCTGCACAAGACTTTTTTTTTTTTTTTTTTTTTAATGTGGCTAAGAACGATTGAGCTACTAACCATACATTTCTTTCCATGGCGTAAACGGTCCATATTGAGCAACTGTCAGTTTGCTATGGCCAAACGTAGAGGCTACTGTATTTGAAAGCATTTTAATGTTAAAACAGAAGCAGACTTCTTGCATTCGACACGTTTTCGTGTTTATAGTGGGACTTGGATGCAGCAGACTCTCCTCTCTCTGTACATGTCTCCTATACGCCTTTATTCCCTCATGCGTCATGCTGTTCGTGTCTTAAGTCTGCCCACAAATATTTCTTTTTTTTTTTTTAAATTTGTTTGTTTTTAATTGATTTTCCTAAATTTCAACCACAGCGCAGCTTAACCAGTAAATTTTCCATTTCACTCAGTGCCGTTAAATAGCAAATACACTTCCAGATGCGTTTTTCTATTTCTCAACCGTGCCAAACTTCTTCTTTGTTTTCTTGTTCAAGTTTCGGGCTCAAGTAAGTATTTGATGTAGCCTGAGGGAGTGAAAAAAGCAGTTCATATTTGAGTGGGCCCGCTCAGAGTATTTGCAATTCAAAGCCCGCCCTGCTGATGAATATGCAGGATAAGGAGAAGAGGAGACACGCCCATGCGTGCAGGGTATCCTCTGCCCAGATTTACATCTGCTGCGAAAGTAGAGTGCTTCCATTTCACAGAAGTAATGACCTTTCGTACTTTTTAATTTCACCTATGATTATTTGAAGTTGGACAGTATTAAGTGTATATGACTCATCTAAACTCACCATCCATATATCCACTTGTTTCATTTTTCGAACATAATCAGAGATTTTATTAGACGTTGTCAGGACCCAACATACACTCCAAGCAGCTGCTCATTAAACTTATTCAAGCTGATTATTTAACATATTAGCTCTTTAAGAATGTGTAGAACAATTGTATTTGAATGCAGTGAGAACTTTAAAAGGAAGACGTCCTCGTTTCCCATGTAATAATATGTGAATTAATAAAAGCAAAAAGAAAGTAAATTAAACAAGTATTGGCATCAACCCACAATTTTACAGTCACTCAAGTAATGATTAATTGATTAGTTGTTATTTATTAACATAGTTGCCACCTACTTTAGTGCAGAGTTATTTTTTAATTAAAAAAAAGCCATAGTTCTTTGGTTCAGTACCGTAAACATCAACACCATCAACTGCGAGAAAAATGTGCATTCATAAAGATAGTGCAAAAGACAAATAAAACAACAACCAAAAAAATACTAATAATAGTAAGTAATAAAACTCTATAGCAGGGATGTCAAACTCTGGTCCTCGAGGGCCGGTATCCTGCATGTTTTAAATATTTCCTTCTTCTATCATACCTGGAAGCCATTACATCATTATTAGGCTCTGCAGAGCACAATGATGAGCGGATCATTAATTGAACCAGGTGTGCCAGAAGAAGGAAATATCTAAAACATGCAGGATACCGGCCCTTGAGGACTGGAGTTTGACACCCCGTTGTAGAGTTTTATTAATTACTACTATTATTTTGTTTTGGTTGTTGTTTTATTTGTCTTTGCACTATCTTTATGAATGCACATTTTCTTGCATTTAATGCTGTTGCTGCCTTGACCAGTGAATTTCCCCGTTGTGGGATCAATAAAATTTCATCTAATCTAATCTAATCGAGTTTGACACCCCTGCTCTATAGGCTGTATACATATTTATGTAAGAGTAGAATTGCAAGTGATAAGTGCTTAAATCCATCTCTAAGAAAGCTCAAGCTGTAATATTTGGCATATAATGTTAAATAAAGGTACCACAGAAGAAGAGATGGAGGATTAAAATAAGAGGCTACCTTGTTGAGACTCTGCCTGTGATGTGGTGACAAGGGTTAAGATGATAGCAGCAGGTCGGTTCATCTTTATCACTTCCCCCAATTAGAATGAGCAGCCTGCTGCTTTTGATGAGTTGCAACTCATTAACATTACTTTTCTTTTTTGTACATTTGGTGCAGGAATGTCCAAAATGAGTGTCTGTACTACATGTTAGTAACTTTGCACAAAACAGACAATACTAATTCCACTGCATAGTAACTAAGTGCACCGCTCAACCAGCTTAGTCGTAGGAAATCTTCCCGAGGTTGTCGTCAGATGCGATGGAGTCATTAAAGCGAATCAGCGCTAAAAAGCTTCCTGCAGTCTCCAAACAAGTCATCTGATGGAGCCACGTTGACTCTGAATGGCCTCCTCCTCCTACTTTCCTCCTCCCTGTTGTTTTGTGTCGTATGTATGGATGACCGGGTGGCTGAGTGGACGGATGTGTATGTTGTGAGTGGGTTGAGTGAGTGACAGATGAGTTCATTGGGTGGTCCATGGTGTCGTAACCTTGGTAACAGTGTCTTTGATTTGAGTTTGCCTGAATTTGTGGTCTACGTCAGCTCAAACAATGTGGAGTTCATCACGATGACTTCCTGCTGGTCTCTGACTGCGAAATTTTTGTGTAACTGTATACTAATCACAGACAATAGATCTTTATCTGGTGTTATTCATGCAAGCGGGTAAGACATTTCTCTCACATGCTGCATTTACATCTACTAATATTCCACTAATAATGAGAGTAAAAGCCTAATGTAAGTACCTCCATCCACAGCGACTGGACCGATCAGGAGTTCCCAGGACTTGTGCAAACCTTCAATAATCCATTCAATAGGAAACTATTAGCATGTAACAACCATGTAAACACTTAATCTGATCACTTCACTCTGGTTGGAATACATCTATTAGGGCAGTGATTCCCAACCTTTTTTGGCTCCTGACCCAATTTTAACATCACACATTTCTGGCGACCCCAGACATTCAAAACAGAGACATTTTTTTGCTAAAATTCATTTGTTTTTGATCATGTCATAGTCTGCTATACTATGTTGCAAATAAATGTTAATTTTAGACGACATTTAGGCTATATAATATATATTATTATGGATGGAGGCAGAAAAGCCAGGTGTAGATTACTGCACAAAATGAGAATTTTATTTTCTTTGGTCAGGATATGTACAGTCAGTCCAGCTTTTATTTACAAGGCTGTAAATTAATACTGAACAAACAATAACTCAAACTATGAATTATGAAAGAGCTGTAGCATCTTAAACCGGCCACAATGAATATTTGAAAAATAAACAGTACCACAGTGCTTCAGTTTCAGTTTCAGAACTTTTTTTTTTTATCAGTTACTAGAAATTTCAGGTGACCCCACGTGGGGTCCCGACCCCAAGGTTGAAAAACATTGTATTGGGAGGAGGGTTAGGTGAGGGTTTTACAACAGTGAATATGTACTTTGAAACTGCAGGGGGGTTCTCCATATAGAAAAATGCTAAACAGTGAAGAAGAGTCAAAATGGTAGAATCTTGCATAGTTCCTCTTTCAGTGACAAGAACAGACACAAACATAGAAGCAGGAAAAGAGGAGTAGTTTGTGGTACATGTACTGTAGGGAGCAAGTGAGTGAGTGGCGAGGGCCCGGCCATACCCTGTATGCTTGCGAGGCGTGTATGATAAGCCTACACAATGACATATTCTGAAAATGCCATGAAACTGATGTCTAAGTACTGTTTTTCATTATCACACTCCCCGTATTATAAGATGACAATTGACTTACAGTGACTCCTTCCATTTCCTCTGACCTGGTAGCATCATTGCTTGTTGTCTCCATGTTTGTTGCTGCTGCGGCTGCAGCTGCAGCTGTGTGGAATTCCCATTCTCACAATGCTCTTTGTGACAAAATTTCCTAAAAGGCCCGAGTGACGTATGGATTTGGATTGTAAACAAATGGACTGCTTGTGATGGAGTCATCTTGTTCACTGTGAGGGAAGTGATTTAGGTGCATAAGCACGGAAAGACAAATGGATTAGTGATAATTAGGCTATCATTCGGGTTTTACAAATTTGAAGAAAAATTTGTGATGAAAGTCATAGGCTGCTTTAAGGGTCAATTATACATGTTGTCAAATCAAATCGTCCATGTAAACGTTAATTTGGAATCTCTAACAATGATTTCCATTTGGCCAACTGCAGCTACGGGCTACTGACTGGAAGTTTGTTTAAAGCATATGTGTAAGTTTTTATATCTATTTGAAAGAAAAGTAAACTCATTCATCATAATTGTATTGTAATTTATCAAAAAATGGGTGGAGTGCAAAGACATTTGGATTAATCTGAATATTTCATCATGTTACAGCTCTGTTCTACTTTGTCTTTTGAAGCATCCCTTTCTCTTATACTTTGCATTTTGTTTAAAGACCAATCTGAGCCAAGCATAATGCAGAGATAAAAGTTGAATGATGTAAAACTTGTCTTTCAGTTGGCAGCCACATTTGGATTACAACTCTTGTGCTAATAATTTCTCAGGTTATCCACACGATGATGTTTTTACACTAAGATTTGTGAAGTGACTGAAGAGCCGTTGTTAACAATAATGTTTTAGTGAACATACTGTACAGAGTGGATGTGTAGGAGCTGATCCAGGGTCTGTGATGGCTGACGCAGCTGTTGGCACAGAGAAAACATCGCACAGGGGTGAGGAGGAATGATGAGGAGAGAGGATGAGGCATGACGGGAAGTTTAGTATATCTGAACTGAACTGGGAATATATATATATATATATATATATATATGTATAAGGCCTGTAATGGTACACAAAATTTTTGATTCGCTACGTTTTCGGTTTTCAAAGCCACGGTTTGTTTGTTTTTTTTTCGGTTCGGTACGGGAAGAAAGAAAACCCCTCAAAATGTCTTACTAATGTTTAAAATACATTTAGTACCATTTTATTTTCTATTTGATTTATAGAAGCAGAATTATATTATTCCTGTTTTTCTATATTCTATTGTCTCCAAAAATTTGTGGAAGAATGTTCAAAAATTCATAAATGCATTAATTGCACTTTTCCCTGAAAGGGAGTTTTGAACAAACAACAAAAATCAAATCACAGTTCTGTCAGTTCACATTCTGCATAAAAATAACAATAAAAAAATTCCATATAAAGTGCAACATATGGAATTTGGAAGAGGGCAAACTGGTATTCTCTTTAAACAAACTGAAGAACAACATTGACAAATAAATTAACCTAATTATTTATTTTAGGACAGCGAAAAAACTGTTTAGGACACTTTGTGTACTTGTGTGTGTGTGCGTGCGTGCGTGTGTGCGTGCATGTGCGCAGGGCACAACTTGTCAAAAATACAGAGTTTTTTTTTTTGTTTGTTTTTTTTCCAACTCCCAGGTTCTATTCCTCCATTATACAGTGTGTGTGTATGTGTGTGTGTGTGTGTGTATGTGTATGTGTATGTGTGTGTGTGTGTGTGTGTGTGTGTGTGTGTGAGAGAGAGAGAGAGAGAGAGAGAGAGAGAGAGCTAGTGTCAGGGTTTTAGAACTACCGTAGTTCATAGGGGCCAAACAACGTTTGTCTTCTCTTTCCCCATTGTCTTTCACCTGAACCCGTACTGATCCCAAACGGTACTGTAATGATGGTGGAGGGTCTTCAGTCTCTTCCCTTCATGTTGACATCATATTTGTTGTTTTTTTTTAACCTTATGGCAGCAGCTATTTCATATTTCGGGTCGTTGTGCGCTAGTTCCATATGTCCGTGTGGAACTTGCGTGGATTTAAAGTTCTGCATCGAACGTCTTCCGTTCCTATTTCTTTTTGTCATCATACTGTGCCTTTTCGGTACAGCTGTGCACTGAACCGAAATGGTGCGTACCAAAACGGTTCGGTTCAGTACGTGTACTGTTACAGGCCTAACATATATATAAAAAAAAAAAAAAAAAAAAAAAAAAAAAAAAAAAAAAAAAAAAAAAATATATATATATATATATATATATATATATATATATATATATATATATATATATATATATATATATATATACAGGGTGGGGAAGCAAAATTTACAATGAACATTTAGTTGTTTTTTCTCAGCAGGCACTACGTCAATTGTTTTGAAACCACCAAACATATATTGATGTCATAATCATACCTAACACTATTATCCATACCTTTTCAGAAACTTTTGCCCATATGAGTAATCAGGAAAGCAAACGTCAAAGAGTGTGTGATTTGCTGAATGCACTCGTCACACCAAAGGAGATTTCAAAAATAGTTGGAGTGTCCATAAAGACTGTTTATAATGGAAAGAAGAGAATGACTATGAGCAAAACTATTACGAGAAAGTCTGGAAGATACTATTAAAGAAGAATGGGAGAAGTTGTCACCCCGAATATTTGAGGAACACTTGCGCAAGTTTCAGGAAGCGTGTGAAGGCAGTTATTGAGAAAGAAGGAGGACACATAGAATAAAAACATTTTCTATTATGTAAATTTTCTTGTGGCAAATAAATTCTCATGACTTTCAATAAACTAATTGGTCATACACTGTCTTTCAATCCCTGCCTCAAAATATTGTAAATTTTGCTTCCCCACCCTGTATGTATGGGTGCTTCTATAAAACTGGTCCCTAATAACAGGACATGGGGTTAAAATTTCAAACCAGATGTAGGCCAGTGTTATGAAGCGTTTGGAAGCACTTTGGGTCTATTTTTAAAAAATAAATACTGACTGAGATGAAAGAGAAGCTATTTTTCAGATAAAACACATTTTTATATTATTTTCCATCATATTTAATACAAAAATCTGCATGTAGCAAGGTAAAAAGGACACGAAAATTATGAGCTACTTTTTAAAAAAATATCTTTTTATTCTCTCACAGGCACATTTTGGGAATCAAACTAATTATGCAAGGCAGAGTGTTTCACAAAAAAGACCGCTGATTTATATGCGTTTAACTGGCCAGGTTCTGGATGTAACGCAAGTGGACACGATTGGTTACATACAAAACCTGGAATGAGACTGCCAATTCAAGGATTGATACATTTAACACAGTGTCATCATTTATAGTGGTATATAAGACCATTTCAAGCCATGTGGTCCAGATCAAATGCACTGACACCTAGGTAGCCTTTCATGTCCCAATTTTGGTCCTATTTTTTGACCCAGTATTTAATTAAAAATTCATTAATTTTGGGATGGCTCAGAGCAAGAGTATCATTTTTTGCATTTATCTGAGGTCATCATTAGGTACATCCTGGGAGGAAATACATCTAAATTTATCTTTTATTATTGGGTCTAAAAAGCTGCCAAAGTGCCAGGTACTAGAATGTACCCAATTTCATAGAAGCACCCATGTATAATTTGAATATGTATATTCTTTTACTTAACTTTTTCTTTTTTGTGTTGAGTTTTGATTGCAGCATAGGTTGGTTTTACATTGGTACACGCCTTTGGTGACAAATGAGGGGATTAAGTGTTTGGATGAAGCTGGACAGTCACAGATGTGTTTAAAAGGACTGGTGGTGTAATACAGAATATTCAACCAAGGCTTTCCCCTTGGAGACTCTCAGGTTTAGCAAGATAAGACGTGATTATAGCTGCAGTTTGCATATGCATGTATCCAATTTTAACTTTTCTCATTTTCTCACTTATTTTTACCTCCTCCAGATGGGATTTATGTTGCAGATTTTGCAGACATTTGTTGATCAAAAGACAGGCCTCAATCAAAGCTCATTTTCTCCCGATCTGTGTGTCTGGGAAATATTCTGTCAGAATATTCAGAACATATAACTTGTGAAAAACGGGCCTAATCTTTACTTGGATGATTTTGAGGTGAAAAAAATTGGATGAAATCTGTTAATTGTGTTCACTTTTCCCTTTGGAATGAATGGAATAGCATCAGCTGCTGATCTCCAGAAGGAGCAGGGTAGTGAAGAAACCCACTTGACACTGAAACAGGGAGTCATTTCCACTGAGCTGTCTTGTTCTGTCTTGTTCATTGATAAGGATGCATTTCAAACTGGGGCTGGGCAATATGAACAAAAATGCTAAAAGATGATGATAAAATGATCTTGATATCAGTTACTGATTGTCACAATTGATGTCAAATCATTAGTTATTCCAATTTTAAAGGCTGAGTGTTTGTCCATAGACATTATTAAACAACAGTTATGCCAAAGACTGAGTGATTTCTTTGTTGATGTGGGAATATTTGTGTCGAATATTTGGTCACTTTATCACATAGTTTATTACCTCCGCCAAGGAGGTTATGTTTTTGCCAGGGTTTGTTTGTCTGTCTGTCTGTTTGTCTGTCCGTTAGTGTGCAACATAACTCAAAAGTTATGGACAGATTTTGATGAAATTTTCAGGGTTTGTTGGAAATGGGATAAGGAAGAAATGATTAAATTTTGGTGGTGATCGGGGGTGGGGGGGCCCACGGGGGGCGCCACTGATCAGCCTTGGCGGAGGTCTGCGCTCTCCGAGTGCTTCTAGTTATCAATACAACTCTAATCTCCACAGCAATTGTCCTCCTCTCCTCTCCTCTCCTCTCCTCTCCTCTCCTCTCCTCTCCTCTCCTCTCCTCTCCTCTCCTCTCCTCTCCTCTCCTCTCCTCTCCTCTACTCTACTCTACTCTACTCTCATTCCCCCTCCCTCTCCTCAGCCAAATTCCTCCAGAGCTTGGCAGGACTTGTCAGGTTGTCTCTCCTCTCTCCATTCCCTGCAGGTGCTATAGGCTGGAACATTCCAGAAGTCCTAAGTGAGGGGACTGATTGCTGCTTGATTTGTGGTTGTTAGACCCTCCCTCCTACCCCAATACTACTGACTCCCCCTCTTCTCCTTCCTTACCCTTCTGCCCGCCTCCTCCTCCTCATCTTCCCCCCTTGTCCCATCATTACCCTCATTCACCCCTGATCTTTTCTATCACTCTCAGTGCTTCCACTAGTAAGGTAATTCATTAGTTGATTTGTGGTTTAATTTGTGAGCTGTAACCCTATTCCACCCCTCCTGTGGTTTCACGGCTCTTGGTTCTCTTTGTCTTGAATAAATCATTTGCCAAATCCATTCCAAAACAACTTCCTAAAACAAAAAAAAAAATATTTTACTTACTGTCGATACCATGAAGGGACTCAAAGGAGTAAGAGCTCTATAGTATTATTTGATAATCAGTTTGCTTTTTTGGTGTTTTATGTCAGTCAAAATACTGTTACCTGAATTTTGGCACATTCTTAAATGTAAGATTTAGTTTTTTGTACTGTGGGTCTGAATCTTATTTATTTATTAATTTATTTATTTTGCATTTAAAGGGGAAAAAACAGATTTGTAACTTTATTGACATTCAGATTTTTGTCATTTTGCTTTAGTTTTGTTTAAAAAGTAAATGGAAATGGAAAAACATGAAGAAAAATGGAGGATAAAGCTAAAAATTTTAGACCCTTTTTCTCACCCCTCATCACCCATTCAGAATTAAAAAAAAAAAAAAAAAAAAAAAGACAAAAAACACCAAAAACGGTAGTCAGGGTCTCTTGATTCAGTAACAGCTGAAGATTTAATGATAACACAGGTTTCCAAATGAGCTTTATACTTCTAGATATACATTTAATAAATTGGAATTATGAGTTATTGTACTGAATTCTTGTTGTGTCAGAAAAAAAGGTGACAACCACCAAATCACATAATTGTAGGGCAGGGATGGTTGTCAAATGTAACTGAACATGATTAATGACTACACTGTTGGGCTAAAATATTTGACGGGTTGCATATGCGTGTGTGGCGAATTATCAGTATGTATCTGGATTTTTAAGGTGGCAGGAGCCATACATAAGACTGCAGCTTACATTCCCCAGAGGCTTTGGAATAGAAATGAGAATGAATGCTTATGATTTGGGTCAGGATGAGATTAGTCGCGTTTATGAAAAAGTTCTGACACTGTTTTGGAAAGTGGGAGATGTAGAGGAAAGAGTTGTGTTTGGTGTAACTAATCAAATTGTATCGTCTGCTTGTTGAGTTAAATACTGTCTTTTGCCACTTTGTGCATTTTCTCCTTCATGCACTATGTCCTCCCTGTCACTTAAAACCCTGACTCCATTAGGAAAGCTATAAACCACACAGCAGGTTTAACATTCAGCTGAAGAAACCCCTGCTGTTTTTCTCCCACGCCCACAGTTAAGACTCTTCTACCTGTGTGGTGCTTGTGCATTTCTGCATGTCTTCCCTCTCCTATAAACCCATAGACTATGCCTGTGTTTGTATATGTACTGCCATTGGAGGTGCATGCTTGGAAATACCCTCACCCAAAACAAAGACGCACTGGCTTTTCTGCCATATATAAAATACAGCACCCATTATATTATATTTATCCAAACCCTGGCATCTTTTTCTAACCTGTAATCAAGTGTTTTCAGTGCCTAACTCCAACTCTACCTAGTAGTGCTGTCATCACAACCAGCAGTTGAGATGGTGGTTCATGTGACAGAAAATAAGTGACATTGTCCATGAACAGTTTCCAGTTACATGCAGGATGAATATTTTTCCTGTGTCGAAATTATGCCAATAGCAAAGAAACACATTGTCAGCAGCATTACTCGTATGTCAATCACAAAATGTGATTGCAATAGCAGTTTACACAAAAACAAACATCATTTTTGGAGGGCAGGTTTGGTTCAGTAGCTCTCAAAGACAGTTGGTTGTCATCTGTCTTTTCTATTTGTGATGCATTCAGGTTTTATTTGTGTATTTTAGGAGTTGATATAGCACTTGAATCATTGATAAAGCCTTGATTTGGATTGGTGTGAGCCATCACTGCTGTGTTATGCTAGGAGAAGCTGGAAAATGTGATGCTTTTAACAAAACCATTACATTTAACAATTTGCATTGCCACTTCTAAAAGGTTGTTGCAATGAATGACAGGACAGCACTCTCACAGTCACCACATCCTCCTCCCTCTGCAATGCTTTGGCACAGTCACTTTCACATATCAGACCCCTCCTTTTTTTCTTCTTTACCAAGCACACGCTGTCAGTTTGTCCCCCAATTGGTCACGGTGAACTCCGGAGGTCAGAGGTCGCTCAAGCACAAAGGCAGCGAGGGCTTGTGGTTGCAGCGATGGCTTAACATTCCACCGCTCTCCAGATTTGTTTATCACACTTGGTCCTTTGGTTTTTAGACATGCATAGAAGAAAGATGAGCAAAAACAGTGGAGCTAGAGAGAGGAGTTGAAGAAGAGATGGAAATGAGGGGAAAGTGTGTATGTGTGTGAGTGTGGGTTTGTTGTACTCTGCTCGCCCACTTGGGGGGGTGGGTGGATGGGGGGGGGGTGATGTTTGTGAAGGTCTTTAGGCCTGTCAGAGTGGAGCTGAGGTGGGGCAGTGTTTGGCTTGATGCTCGGTAGGAGTGCTGTCTTAGCTTGTTCAACGTGCCTGGTCCCTTCTTCTTAATGCCATCACTCCCTTCAGGGCTGTTTGCACTTAGCACACGTCAGAAGGATTAGACCTCCAATCTACGTTTGTTGGGTTTTCTCCTCTGTCCGTCTGTCTTTCATCCTTCCTTTTCTTACTTCATTTTATTTGTCTTGTCTCTCCTTTCTTTACTTTTCCTTCCCCTCATACCTCACCTCTTACTTTTAATACTCTGTTATCTTCATGCCAGATTTGGACAGAGTCAGGAAAAGAGGTGTGCTTTTTTTGACCTTCTCAACTACACCTTAGCTTTCTACCTGTAGAATCCCAGCTTTTATTTTGTGTAATTTTGGTACAAATACCTTTTATTCCTGGGACAGAGTTTAATACCGAACCCATGGCAACTTAACCCCCCCAGGGTTTTTTGGCTTGTTTTGAAGTTAGGAACCTTGACAGGTTCAATTCCAGCTTTCCTTTGATGCTCCACAACATCATTACTTTGGCATTAGACACCAATTCAGCCCTTTAAGTGAAAAAAAAAAAACCCCAAAAAACCTCTTCCTCTTCACTGCAATTATCATATGCATGCCTGTGCAGTGGGAACACATCTTCTTTTGTTTGTCCTATTACTGTGGTGGTCTGAAAAAATGCACCTGCAGGGCCAAATGTGTCTTTGTTTGTCTTTCTAATTACCATTAATGTTCTTGAATCGAGACATTAATTACAGATTCCAGTGAATGTACCTGATTGTTGTGGGGACTAAAGGTGCACACGTACATATTTGTCCATTTTAAGGCAGTCTGGCAGATCTGGCTGACAGCAAATGTAAATAAAACCAAAACAAATGTGTGCGCAGCTCTAATATCCTGTTTAACTTTACCCTTAGCGCTGCAGTGCTAAGTTTAAACGCGTAGAAAAGCTCGACTAAAGATCCCTTTGTCTCTCTCTTACTTGAACAGAAACTGTGATGACTATAAATTAGTTTGCTCAGGAATTACTGCCATTATTTATTATCTGGAATTTTGTGAACAAGTCACTTTTGTTCTCTTATTGTGATGATAGAAACAACTAATGCACAAAACAATGAGGTTTTTGATTCTGAGCATAGTGTCGATACGGTTTATTATGGACAAATTTCTGAACATCACAAAGGAACTCATAATATCTTTATATTGGATTTTTCTTTGTTTATTTCATTCTTGGCACATAAAACATACAGAAAGTACATATACACATAGACAAACAGCATGTATGCATGCACTGTATGTACATGTACTGTATATGCACAGATAAACAATTATGTATTTACATGCGGAAACATTGCGGTGCTGAGGATCAAGACATTATGTTACATCAAGGTCGCAACAAGTGTTTGTGATTGTTCTGTACAGTCAAAAGGAGGTGTTGTTCCACTTCTTCCACAATCAGAATATGTTGTGATTTCAGTTGTTACATTTTCTAAATTTTTTTTTGTTGCTTTTTTTTCTGTCTTATTTTGTGATATGCTACATTTTCTCAGATGTATTATTACCCTCAAAGATATCATAGACACTTATGAATAATAAAAACTGATAACACATTCAAGGGATGAAAAAAACTCCAAATGCAAAACATTTAAATGTGCATTTGTAGATGGTTTTTATTGGAAAACACAAATATGTTGCCAGTTATTTTGGATTATTTTCTTCCCCTAACTTTCCAATATTAGGGACACCCCTGCCATGCCCCTGCTTGTAGCCATAGTTACTGTATCCGTGGCAAGGTTACCCCGGCCGCAGCCCACTAATGTCCCACTGTGATAGGAACACTATCATTGGCACATCAGATGTGTCAGTTATTGTGTGCTATTACCGCCTCACAGTGTCTCTGCCTGTCCCTGTAATTACGTATCGCTCGGCTCTGTTTTTCCACCTCTTTGTCTCACACTCATCCTTGGCTCCCTTCTCTGTGCAAGCCAGGTAATCTGCCAGCTAACTACCTCATCCATACCTCTTTCTTCAGTCCTTCCCCTGTCTTCCTCGCTTCTTTATATGTGACATAACTTTGGGACTTGAGTTACTGTCGTTATTGGATTTTTGTCCTGTGATGCCATCTTGTCTGTGTTTGTCTAACGTCGCTGAATCGGCTGCCAAAGTTAATGATGCCACAGCTTCAAGGAAAACACTGCCCGAGGCTATGGAAGTGCTTCAGCTTATTGGCTTTATGAGCAGACACATGTTTGAAGGCAATAACCTGCAGATTTCATGCCTGAAGACATATTTTTATAGAAATGGCTTCTTGTCTGCCCAATAAATATCTTATTCATTTGTGAAATCCTGCTCTGCTGTATTATATTATTCTAACAGTTTGTATATGTTATTTTAAGACTTAGAATACTGATTTATGGGCTCATACAAAAATAAACCATGCTTATAACTACAGTAAAATTACATGTTTCTTAGCTACATAAATAACCTTATTACCATATTGTGCAGGGATGCAGTCTAACATAGGTTCAGATTTCAGGGGGGTGTAGGAGGAATATGAAAGATGTTAAGGACTTTTATTTGATTGAAATACTATACCGTTTTCACACTCATGATGCTAGCGTGATCATGGGTTTGTTCATCTAGGCTATGTTTTAGCCAACAACTTCTCCAAGCTGCTTTTATGACCTGATTCACTTCTGAAGTCTTCCTTTCACTAGAATGTCTAAACAAAATGTATTTTAGACTTTTGTTGAATGTGCAATAATGGGTAAATGTCCTAGTCCAACAGTACATTCTAATGACCATGCAAATGTATTTTGCAGTCTCTGTATTTAGATCAAATCTGGATTTACAGTATGTGAAGTTTGTTCAGCAGTAAAAATAAAAGCTTCAGCGAAAAAAAAAAAAATATATAAACCAAAGTGGTAGTATTTAGTGTGACCTTCCTTTGTACAGGTGGCCACGGCTCAGGAGGTCAAGTGCGTTGTCCAATTATCGAAGGGTTGACAGTTTAAATCCCACTCTGTCCTTGGGCAAGACACTTCCCCCACCTTGCCTCCATTGTCACTCACACTGGTGTATGAATGCGCATGAATGTTCGGTGGTGGTCGGAGGGGCCCTTTGGCGCATATTGGCAGCCACGCTTCTGTCAGCCTGCCCCAGGGCAGCTGTATAGAAATCTAATCCATTATTATTATTACTTAACATGTCTTTAACCCTTTGTTCAGACAATATGAGATTTATTGTATTAATTTTCTGATGATTTTTACCAGGTTTCTTTCATTCAATTCATCATTTCATTGAGATGTTCCTAACTGTTTGTGCTGCTTCTTGTCATGGGGTCAGAGGTCACAGTAAATAGTGATTCTAACCTTTAGAACCCATTTAGTTCAGTTTTTGTGTGTCTTTTAAGGCTGTATTTTCTTGTAGTATCTGAAGAAAAGAGAATGAGGATGAGAAATGAATACGTGTGGGCATTTCAAACCTGCAAACCTGCAAAACCATAAAGCTAAAGGTGGATTAAAACTTTTGCAAAGTATGTGTACTATCTAGGCTTCACTAGAAATATAAGACTCAAATTATGTCCCATTAAATAAAAAAACATGGATTTCTAGTGTTGTGGAATCTAATATATTATGCAAATGAAGTAGAAGATTAATGACATTTTGCTTATTACTTAAATAAACTTGGGTTGTGGTCATGAAGGTTTTCTCAAAAGCTCAAATGTTTTACTGAACACTAGTTGCTTCTAGCTGTTTGTTTCCTGCTGTTAGCTCACAAGTTTTCCATTGTTAATTTGATAATATAATTTGCTTAATTTGTCAGCTAATTTGACTTTTTGAAAAAATGTCATCATATATTCTTTTCATTCATTCATCTTCTGAACTGCTTTGTTCTTGAGAGGGTCACAGGGTGCTGGAGCTTGTCCCAGATACCTATGGACGAAGGCGGGGTTCACCGTGGACGTGTTGCCAATTCATCGCAGGGTTGACATATAGAAACGAAAAACCAATCGCTCTCACATTCACACCTATGAGCAACTTTTTAGCTTAACCAGCTAACCAATTTGTGCATGTCTTTGGATGGTGGAAGAGAACCCACGCAAACAAGGGGAGAATATACAAACTCCATACAGAAAGGTCCCCCCATCAGCTAGTGTTGGAATCAAACCCAGGACCTTCTTGCTGTAAGGCAACAGTGCTATGCACCACCTTGTCACCTGTTCTTATATTCCATAACTACTAAAATCATCTATATCATAATACTCGAAGGTCTCAGAGTGTCTGTGTGTGTGTGTATCTGCACAGTTCTGAGAAATTTAGAGGTTTTTAACTGGCGAATTTGGTACCTACAGTTGACGAATAATCCCATCTCAACATTAACTATCTCAGCAAGTTGATAGGACCAATATTTTGGGAGATATTAGTAATTTTGGAATACAATAGCCTTACAATCACGTTGCCATGGGCAGAACGCTTTGGCGGTGACTCCTGGACAAATGCAGTACAGCATGCAGTACACACACACACACACACACACACACACTTGTGCGCGCACACACACACACACACACACACACACACAGAAGTGTCAAAAGTATTCATTCATTACTCAGGTAGAAGTACTACTTCAAGTATAAAAGTAAATGTAAGGGAAATAAATGCCATTAGGACAAAAGCTTAGGCTGTGCCACAGGGGCCTATAGAGCACTACCTCACCCCCCCAGAAAACATTTTTCTAAAGGCCATAATGACTATAATGTTATACTAAAATGTTAATGTTGAAAAATTTGGGATGCACTAGGCTACCTGTTTCAGCCGCATAGTATATGCCCATTGATAATGAACCCCTTTTTTGTACAATGCAAATATATTAAAGAACCATATATATGTGCTACTGAGCATTAACGTGTTTCATGGAGCGGAAGATATGAGGATTAGTATTGTAATGGTGCAAATAGTCAGGTGCTATGGATCACGTACAAACCAATAAGGTGTCGGAATGGTATATGTTTATACTTCTCATCCAAACACAATCAAAATCACTATCTGGGTGGCGTGATTTATCTGGATTTTTTTTTTTTTTAAATTTGAACGATGACAAGCTGAAATGAAAACTAGCCAAAATGAAATAAGAGTAACAAAGCTATTTTTAAAATGTAAGGAATGTAAGGAGTAGAAAGTACAGATAATTGCACGAAAATGTAAGGAGTAGAAGTAAAAAGTAGGTAAAATATAATTACTCCAGTGAAAAAAAATAAAAATAATATATATATATATACACACACACACACACACACACACACACACACACATATATATATGTATGTATGTATGTATAGTCTTTTTTCCACAGACTGATGTAATTAATTAGTATTAGTGACAGGACTCAGCATTTTCACATGGAATCTTTACTGCATTATATTCATTTTTTTAAACTGCCCCCATGTGGCTGAATTTTATATTTTCCTGAATAAAGAAAATTCCACCATGACCTGATACTGTCACAGGTCGGTGCATGAAAATAATGAATGTATTTGAAGCTAAAAATTCAAATAATATGTTGTGGCCAGTGTTTGATAAACCTCCGAACATGCAATAGAAGGAAATTGTTCAACAGTGACACACGGGAGTTTGTTCTACTAACATGGCGGTCAAGTTAAACATGAGGCTGTTCTTACCTTGGAACCTTTGACAGCCATAAATCAGAAAGGTTTGTCGTTTTGTCCTCTCAGTCTTTCCAGAGGGAGAATACCACATTAGTCAAATGTCACTTACTGTACTGTGTAACTCAGCGTGAAGCGACCACCTACGCCCGGCAACTGACCCCCCTACCCCACCAGCTCTATATGTCATATGTGACAGGGCTAATGAGCAGCACTCAGTCTTTTTGTTTTAACTAGCATGCAAGTAGTTTGTGATTTCTTTTCTATGCAAAAATCAGCTATGTTGGAATGAGTTTTGTTATTATTGGCTTTTCTGACAACTCCTGTCATCTAAAGTGTTTGTCAGATAAAACATTCAATGATCATAACTTGTAACGTGTAAGGTGTGAGAATCTCAAGACTTTGCCAGTGAACATTTGTGTGCATCTTGAGGCAGTTCAGGTATGTCAGAGAGGAACTCCCACAACAATACAGAATCTTGTTTACGAGGGAGTAGTGGCTGTTTTTAAAGGCCTTGGAAGGGATATTTTCAGGGTCTGGGTCACTTTGTCCTCTGGCACGTGCTTATAAAACAGCCTGAGCTCGCGAAATGCTGGCCATTTCTCCTCAGTACCTGGATGTGTGAGGACTAGAAGAAGACCTTTGGCAGGTGTCATATCAACATCAAGCCAAACAGCACATATCTGTTGTACCATACACCATCTGTCCAATCCCTTTAAATGAGGTATGCCCCCATTATTCAGAGCAAGATATTAAAATGTATTTTGGAAAACATTTTGAATTAATAAAGACACCAAAAGAGGTGGTCTATTTTGGTGATTTTAGTCTGCTCACAAAATTGCAGTGCCAAAACATAACTAATTGGACTAAATGTATACTGTAACAGAGTAATGAACTCATGAACCTTGCTTCAGACTTTCAGTTGTGAAAGCACCATGAGTGGAATAGGTATTCTGTTTAAGTCCAATAAATGAAAAAGTCAAATAAAAGACAAAGAATATTCATAATTACAAATTGAATGCAAAAATGTGAAAAAGGCTTTTTTAGCTTCATCAGTGGTTGAACAAATATCAAGACCTTTCACTTAAGTAAAAACACTACAGTGTTTTGGGATTGGTTTCACAGAGTTTGGCTCAGGGTGCAAGAGCACTACACACAGGCCAAATTAAGACAAAACATCTCACGTCTATGTTTAAATAAAAGTATGGAAGTAATCAGGACTTAATAGTCATTTATTAATGGAATTTCATCAGGTAAATCATCCACACGTGTTCCGCTTCAATGACTCTGAAAGCAGCAACAACACAATAATGTCATTTATGGAAATACAGGCTTCTGTGAAACACAGTACATCTCAGAGACTACATTAAAAGGATACAATATATTTTTACTACAACAGTAGTGTGTTAAAATGTATTTGCCCTCTAAGGTGTAGAAGAAAAATTTGAACAAAAGTTTTTGACTAAAATTACTTTCTACACAGTGTTCCACCACCTCGTAAATATCCCTTCAACCACTTAATAAAGGCTGTCCTCTTCATGAGGATCTTCACCCCCTGCGTGGTATTCACTTGTCATTGCACCCCTGACTGAAGTGTCTCACAGTTTAGCACTACCTGGCACTGCTCCCTCCATCTTCTTTCTGAGCCTCGTGCTCTTAGTGTTAACTCAGTTCGTTATGGAGCTTTATGAAGGGCCTCAGCTCCTGCTCTGCTCCTCTGGCTCTGTTCCCTGTTGCCCACTATGGCCCCAAATGGCCACTAATGAGTGGGGACAGATGATCATTGTGCAAAGTTACGCTGGAAAACATGCCTGCACCCCGGGTCGATCTAATCATACACTAGGCTTCATCGTCTCAGTTTGCATTAGAAACAGTTTAAATAAGACTTGTGGTGTTAAATGGTCATTTTTGCTCCATAAGCCGACACATCCAGAGTGTTTGTCAACACAGTGCAGTTTCCCCACTTGTTTATTTTACTGGCTCCTCTTGTTCCCAAAATAGCACAGGGCTCACTCACTATCTAGTCAGCGAACAGTTTCAACTGTGTTCGCCAAGTAGAAGAGGGTACGGCTAGATTTCATTATGTCATTGAATGGCCAAGTGAATGTGTGTTGCAGATATATAACACAATCTTGCTATGAATACACAAGCCAGTACTTTTAGTAGAATACAAAATAATGCAAATGAATATTGCAGTGATGAAAAGGGTAGGGAATTCTGCACTGTAGCCACATTGGAAGCATTGAAAAAGCAACAAAATCTTTGACCACAAGTTGTCTCTTTTCCTGATCAACATGCCAGCTAAACTTGTAAAGCAAACATGCATAATTCAGTGTATTCTTTGTGATCTCTGAGACGCAAACTGTCACACAGCAAGCAGTGAAACAATTAAAATTAAGAATGCACAAAAAAATCACAGAAATCACAAATTTCTCTGGTATTTAGCGTCATAAATGTAGATTTGACATGCTTCCTTGAGCATTTGCAATCAAGTGCACAGAGATATTTTGGAAAACAAATGTTATGAGGACAAATTGTTATCTCAGATTGTAAAAATAGTCAAATTTGCATTGTGTCTGTCATTTTATGGCCTTAAGTTGCCTTGTCAATGTATGGATGATGTGTTAGGTAACGGAAGAGATATTTATCAACACTACATAGCCCATCAAAGTGTTACAGTTGTTGAGACATTACAAAACACCATAGGTATGTGCACTTAAAGCTCTGACATGGTGTGACAGTATGTAACTGTTTAGATATACTTCTACTTAAGTATGTACTTGACTTTTTTTTAACTTTAAATATTGACTTTTTATTCACTTCAGCAAAGAAACGAGCAAAAAAAAGATGCTTTGGAAAGCAGAGTAGAAGGTGTGTTGTAAAGTCTGTGCACTAAATTTATTGCCTTGTACCACTTGAGAAATATCTTCCATTATTGCAAAAGACTGTGGGCTTCATTAAAAAGAACCTGTTGCAAATCTTTTTAACCTTATTAGCTGTTTGACAGTGCTTCAAGATTCATGGCTTGGGGCTCAGCGTTTGAACATAAGGGTCTTAAAGACTAAATGACACCGAGGTACACACATTCAATATCCCTGAGCCAT
The DNA here is from genome assembly GCF_902148855.1 of Sphaeramia orbicularis. NCBI lineage: Eukaryota > Metazoa > Chordata > Actinopteri > Kurtiformes > Apogonidae > Sphaeramia > Sphaeramia orbicularis. Next base: position 7,560,712 of record NC_043974.1, on the reverse strand, counting down.
AACTTTGAATTGAAACCTGCAGGCCCAAACACTGATAAAAGATGGTGGCGTGTGTTCTTTCTGCAGGGTGGAAGATGAGCAGATACACAATTTGAGTGGTGTTTCGCAATTTTCGAGGTCTGCAACAGCATGAACTGCAGGGTTTTGGGTGTTTGACAGAATGCTTTTTTATCGCAAATTTACAGTGGGAAAGAATATTGTCCGGGTAGTTTTTTGTAGCTTACTCACATTGCAAAATAGCACCTTTTGTCCTTTTGTAAATTTCAGCTGTGCACGAGGTTTACACATTGGACTGCGTTGTCATGCCCGAAACTCTTTAAACAAGGCGTATCAGTAAGAGCTGATAACTTCCACGCACATTCACTTTTTCAGTCTGTGTTATGGAAGGAGCAGACGTGTACTATTTTGTACACACTATAAGCTTATTAAGCACATACTTCAAAACAGTCTGTCCCATGGTAAAGAAAATCTCTTTATGGCAAAGCTGACCTTCAAAGTGTCTGTTAAAAGCCACCACGCTTCTTAGAAATCAGTCATATATAGTTGAACTGCAGCAGCAAATATGTTTTGTTTTTTTGTTTTTTTTTAATGAACGCAGCGGCTTTATGTTGTACAGTATGTGAGTAAATGTACCCAGGTATGTCAAAAAATGACATAATGCAAAAGTCACTTCAACCTAAGCAATAAAACTGTGGCATGTTCTTCAGTTACACTTTATATAATAATCTAAGCACTAATTTTTGTGAGTATTTTATGTATTTTTACTTGTAATTGAGTCATTAATTTAAGTGAGACAGTGTTCAAAAGCCTCACCAGTTCATGTAAGTGTAGCCAAATATCCTAAGGATTTGGCCGAAATCAGGGAAATCACATTCAGTCATCTTCAGTGTTGCATATTTCTAGAATTAGGTCACATAATTTTTTACTTGAAATGTGGGGGTTTTATGGGGTGTAACTGAGAAGCTATTGCCATAACTCTTGATGTTTCAGCACCTCAGGGTCCTTTTCCTGATTTTCTCAGCGTGACCTGCAGGCAAGCAATGCACGTTATTCTTCAGAAACATCCTCCTTAGACATGGGCATTCCCAATCCCACCGACATTCCTGATGACATTTAGGAATCCGTGACAGACAGAGGGGGGACAGGTCTGGGCTTAGGACCCAACAGCCTGTGAGGGCTAATAGCTAATGAACCGTTGCCAGGGGCGACATGAACATTCCATGTCATCTCCATAGCTACTACCCCCACTCACTCACTACCTCTATGTTGACCACGACAACCTTCCCCCGCTGCCCTGCAGGTCCTTGAAGGGGTCGCACACCTGTCTGCACCTCTGCTTTCCTTTCTTCACCTACACCCCCACCCCTTCACTTCTTCACCCTGTCTTTTCTTCTTCAACATCCCACTCCCCATTCTTCTGATTCTTTAAAAAAAAAGGTTTATCCAATTTTTGTGGAAAACTTTTAATTAAATAAGCAGTGTAAATGTGGTGGTTATTCATGTATGGGAACACAATATCCACTAGTGGAATATAAGTGCTTTTTACTACTACATTTATAGGTCAGTTTTAGATATTAGTTAAATAATATTTCTACTAAGTTGATTGCATGGCTAAAACATTCACATTCACATTTATACCTGTTTAGATGCAGCATCCTGCATCATTCAAAAGTGTCCATATAAATGTCATTCACTACAATTACATGCATGCTTACTACATGTCACGAATGCAGCATATTCAGTTTGTATATTTCAAATTTGGCCATATTCCAAATTTAGCATTTTAGAATTAAGAAATGCACTGATATTATTTGTAATTTTTTGGGCATGTGTTGGACTGTAACACAAACAATCCCAGACAAGCCCCAAATCTTACTAACCCAGGAAAAATCGAGGAAAAATCTGGGTTGTAACAAGTAAAGAAAAAAGTCATCAAGGCATGGATGTATGAACAAAACAAAGATTTATTTGCAATTCAAGTCAACTGATTTCTATTACAAAACAAAGTTGAGATCGAACAGAAAGTTATGATACAAGAAAAAGTAACTAAACTAATTCAGCCAATAATCAGCTGGGCCTGTGAAGAGGTAACATCGGAAAAAGAAAGCACGCAGATGAAAACAAAAAAAGAAGAAACAAAGACACTGGGCTGTAACAACAGCAGTGAGAATGAATTTGTCGTGAGCAGATGAGCATATTTAGTTGGAGGTTTATGCTGAAATTTGAGAGGGAAGGCCTGTTTCTGGGAAACAGCATTATACGTAAATCAGCTAGTCACCTGTAGAAAAGCCAGCATTTCTGATCAGTTTCTGACAATGCAACACACTTACTTATAAACATGAAAAGACTTGTATATTGACAGATTTTTAGATATGCACATATGCGTCACAACTGCTGAGGTTTCAATAGGATGTTTTCACATGGTTCAATAGGTATTACCTGTGGAAACAGTGAATACTACTTTGATACAAGAAAGCACAATGGTACAAGCAGGTGTAGTCACAACAGCATGTTAGGGTATGTAGTGTTGCATGTAAACAGGAGTAGCAGTGGAATAGTAATTTTGATTTGTCATGTGAAAAGTTTATTATTACCTCCGCCAAGGACGGCGGAGGTTACGTTTTCATCAGGGTTTGTCTGTCTGTCTGCCTGTCTGTCTTTCTGTCTGTTAGCAAGATAACTCAAAAAGTTATGAAAGGATTTTGATGAAATTTTCAGGAAATGTTGTGATACTGGTACAAGGAACAAATGATTAAATTTTGGTGGTGATCAGGGGATGACTTTACTGCCTTGGCAGAAGTCTGCACTTTTCTATTTAAAAATATTGTCTTTTCCAGAATCAGGGCAGGACCTAGACTACTAATGTCCATACAAATGTAATGAGTCAGAGGAACCTGGACTTGAAGGTTAGTCTTGAAGATGTTTTGTCTCCTCTTTAAAGACACAAACAGGTCTCTGTAAAGTCTCATGAGTCACAAACCTTCATTGAGCCAACAGAGTCTGGCTGTGTTTAACTTACAAATAAAACATCAGAATAACAGAGACTTCTACAGACGTTTTCGCTCTACATCTCCATACTTCCCTCTTCATCCTTCCAAATTATCCTTGAGCAGATGGTGACCCATTTCTCCCTTGAGGCAAAGGAGAAAAAGTCATATTCCCATAAAAGCTTCTGTGTGGGAACATAATTCCTAGGTCACTGAAAAGAAGCTGTGAGGGTCAGAATAGAAGCTGGAGGTCAGGGGTGACGAAGCACCAGCAGGTATTACTTTGTTACTAACGGTGTAAAAGGGTCACCGTTAAAAAAGCAGGTCTTCAATTACGTCATGTTACAAGCTACCTTCAGGAATTTGTACATGGGACAAGAGCACACACGCATGTAGATATGTGCACACAGACACACTAGGAACATGTCATAAATGCAAACAGCCTGCCATGACCTCAGCACAGGTCTCAGTTTTATCTGTTTATTGACTTAAATGTTTGTTTTCTTTGGGTTGTAACTGATAAGAGGAGAGATGACAGATGGACATGGAGGCGAGTCCCCTGTGGGTTTAAGAAGTGACCACAGATTCACCTGCTGACTATGCAGATAAAAGAGCATGGCTGGGTTTCTGCACAGCATAATATAAGCCAAAATCCCTTAAATATAACCTAATTGTCTTGGAACAAGAAAAATTTAATGTGTCAATGGGATAAAAATTGCTTGGCTACATTTCTAGAGAAATAACTTTATTGTGCAGTAGCTGTCTTAGTTGTCAAGTGAGAGAAAGACGAGACTCCTATAAACTCATATTTTTCCTTCCTGAAAGTCTTGTTTTGGAGTAAGATGCTGGTTGATCTTGATTTGAATGATCTTATATCAAATTAAAAAATAGCAACATTGAATTTTAATATATGCCCTTTTTCCCCAAGTTAGTCTTAAGCTTATATAAAAGTCACTTCTGCACAATTGAAAGTGCTCATTGGTACTTATTCATGTAAAAAGTTCATTAATTTACTGCTGTGGGGTCACTTCGTACTTTTCACATTGATGATTTTAATATTTCATTAGGTTAGACTGTTAACAGCTTTATTTCTCTAGCAATTTCTCTCATAGCCAAGAATATTTAGTAGTGTAATTGATATTAGATACGAAATTATACCCAGGTGAGATATAATTCAATGTGCATCCAACTGATTTGAGAAACTAGCTCTTTATAACAGGTTCATCTTGTAGTCATAGGTCTAGAAATATGACTATCCACAGCTGGACATTCACAATGAACTTTGAAGTAGTTGAAAGAAGATACCTCATCACAGACAGATATTGAAAGTGACAGTTGCTGGGTGTTCAAGAGGCTCTTATTTTGTGAACAATAGTCCTTAATTACCCTGCATTCTTTCAAAAGCACCATCATTTGTTTTAGTACTGTGATTTTTCTGCTGTCAGTCCTTTTTTAAGTGGATGAGATCTTGTCCACTGGACCAAGAGAGTAAAAACAGACATAAAGAAGAAACTAAGACGAGGTAATGACCACTCCAAATGACTGAAGTGGCCGTGGATGACCTCATGAGAGGTAAAAATAAGGCCAAGACATGTCGAACACCTGGAGAAAGTCTGATCTCTTTTCCAACCATTAGAAATGGTCATGGTCTGATCTTTAGCTAGAGGTCTAGAGATAGCATCAGCTGAAGATGACAATAATGAGCCTGTGGAAATGATTTAAGGCATTATGACTCACGAGAGAAAGCTCACGGTTGACAAAGTGGGTTTTGACAATTGCACACTGAGGTCTCAGGAGAGTTATTGCACCCAAATGGTGTCTGTTGAGCAGCTGCCTTGTATAAGAATCTGTCAGTAATTGAGAGGCTTGGCACTGATGCGTTTTTTACTTAATTTGAGGTACTTTACTTGAGTGTTTTCATTTTGTGTAATGTTATACTTCTATTCTACTTCATCTCAGAAGTTATCAGAACATTATAGTTTTTCTTCCACTACATTTGTGTGACATCTTATAGTACATTTCATATTACAATGTTTCACCCCCTTCCTTAAATGTGTTGACTGACTGTGATAAACTGAAGCATTAAGTTTACTCACAGGTTGAGAACAGTGGTTAAACAGAATATGGGGATGTACTGTATCATATTCTTATTTATATATATATATATATATATATATATATATATATATATATATATATATATATATATATATATATATATATATATATGTGTGTGTGTGTATATATATATATATATATATATGTGTGTGTGTATATATATATATATATATATGTGTGTGTATGTGTATATATATATATATATATATATATATATATATATATATATATATATACATATATATATATATATATATATATATATATATATATATATATATATATATATACATGACTGATACACAGGTGTTGATGTACAATATATACATTTATGTTAAAAAACATGTAAAAGTTGTGTGAAGCTAAAACTCTGCACTTTTTTAGACTTTGCTTAGATGTCAAATTTGTGAAACTGACACTACAATGTCATGGCTAAATAACCAATCTTTTTCCCTATTCAGTTATACAACTATTGCAATGTATTATACATAATTGTAAGGAAATGTATGAAATATCACAGAATTACTATTTTACCATCAGTGATGCTATAATGTTGTATAGTACGTTTGAAGTATCTGTTGAAATTTGGTTTTGTGGTGACGTTAGCTGTCTCCATTACTAAGCTAATGATGTCAAAGCTCATTAGGTCTCATTCTCAAATTGTTCAGCAGTTTGCAATACTAGATACTGTTATCTAAAAAATGCAGTCAGGTAATAGACACACAGACCCCAACAGACTCCAACACAAACTTTACATTAAACATACTGGCACTCACAAATATCACGTAGAGAAACTTTAGGCTAAATAAACTCTCAGATTCACTGGAACATCCATTACCATTAAGTTACAAACAGGCCTGTGTATCAGAGCTAATGAAAAGTTGACTGTTTAGAGATGTGGGTTCTCACACAACAATGACACTACAAGCATATAGTGATCTTAAAGAGTGTGAATTATTATTTTAGATGAAATTACCACTGATATACAAAGATACTCAAATGATCTCAACCTTAAACATAGTAAAATGCAACATAGACATGAAAGCAGCAGTAAAACATCTTACAAAATGGTAAAGCACTGTATTAGACTACTTTTACTTTTCATATTTGAAGTACATTTAGCTGATGATAATTGTATTTTTTCTTATGTACAACTTTTATTAGAGTACGCATATTCACAGTGTAGTAATAGTACTGTGACTGAAGTAAAGGAATACCTCCATATTTGGTAACAAGGAACAGACCTGTGACTGTTTTGCTGAGAAAAAGGTTTAAATAAATACTGCTGTGAAGAAAACTCCATGTGACCTCACAACCTCATGTGTCTGTCAGTCCTGGTCACACCTTTAGCCTGTCTGTCCATGGGAGTGGATCTCTCCTTCACTGTGGTTGTCCCTGAGGTTTCTCTTTTCCCACTGGATTTTTTGGAGTTTTTCTTGCTGAGAAGGAGCGTCTAAGGATGGTGGATGCTCAGGACATTAATCCATTTGCTTCATCGGCTGTTTACTTAACTAATTATTTGACTGCTTATTTTCATACTCAACAAATTCTACAAAGCCCTGTGAGACGACATTGTTGTGAGATTGGGCTCTACAAATAAAATTGAATTGAATTGACCTTTGTCACTAGTGTTAATCCATGTCTGTGTTTTTGATTACTTCAAAAGCCAGACACATGGAAGATGCTCTTTGGCAACAATGACTTGAACAAAATAGATCTAGACAGGAGCTGGAGAGGAAGAAATCAGACAAAAAAGAAGAGAAAAATAAGATTGTATATTAATAGAACTGCTAAATTGTTCTCCAGATATACAGAGGGTGATTTTAAACCATCATTCTTTCAATACCCTAACCTTAAAAGATAGAAAGAGTACGAAAAGAAAAGAAAACGGGGCCTCATCCCCATAACTCAGCCCCTGTTTACAACCAAATTAAACCAACGGTCTGCCCTCCATCTCCTTAACAGCCTTTCCCATGACACTCTTTCACACTGCAACCCCATTGTTTATGCCTCAACACTCACTATACCAACCAAGATGGCCAACAATGCTGCTTCCTCTCTGTTAAGTAAATCACTGGACTCAGTTTACATGCTAATGATTGAGGTTCATCACTCCTTGTTAAGCTGCTCACTCCAAAATCTTCAAATATTGAATGTTAGCTCCAGTGTTTGTTACCAAGTGTAAATATTGGTTTAAGGAAGTTAATGCAGTCAATTACTTAGCCATTTCAGAGATTAAAGTAAACACACTATAGGTGGCTTCAGGGAGATTGTGGTCTGTTCAGAAAGACAAATTTATCTCAAAGAGAAGGAACAAGATCCTGCATTCTATCAATATAAGACGCTCAAATGCATCCAGCGAAAGACAATGGTTTCTCATGCTTTAATCCTGAATTTAAAGCAGCAGGTTAATCTGAGACAGAGCTTTAGCTGTACATTTACTCTTCAAATGTTAGACCCGGCATTCCTTTTCTTCCAATTGCCTCAACCTCTCCACAGATAAGGTCAAAGGTCAGCCAGAAAAAAGAGAGGGTAAAAGGGGAGGGGAGATGGTTGTTGCTGGTGTAGGGAGTATTCGTACTGGGTGGATTCCCCCTGTGAAACTCATTTTTTTAATCCATGTTTTAAAAGTAGTAGAGACAAGTAAGTGAACAGTGAGCCAAGGATGTTTGTCTTTACTTGAACTCACATAGCATGTGGGTGCACTGACATGCAAGGTTTCATGGGTAATTAACCCAAGCAGGTGGGTGTGTTACTGATTTGCTCCATAGAAATTCACTGGATATTCATTGACTGCAGATGAATGTGTTTAATGAGCGTTTTAACCTCAAGTCTAATATTTGAACCAAATGAAGACAGCACTTTAAATGTGTTTTATATGAGAAAAAGTAGTTCCATCCACTGTTCTTCCTGCACAGATGAAGTTTTTTTCACAGTTATATCTACTTTTCAATTAATGTTATTTTGCATCTTTAGGTAAAGTGTAAATATATAAGATGCTGTTAGAAGCCAACATTCCTGATTGTAGTTGTTCCGCAACTGAAGCACAGGGAAGATAAGAAGTTCAGCCAATAGCAGGTTGCATTTGAAAGACAATCATCACATGTAACAAAAACCTTTTACTAATATTGGTAGTTTATTGTAGCATGTCTGAATGGATCGTTCTACCATCATATATTTATTGGGCAGTGGGTTCTTAGATTGTATTGCTGGTGAGGTCTATGGATTATAAAAAGGCTTCTCGGTCAGATCAAGGGAAAGTAGACATGTGCTAATGCTAATGGTTTTAAGCCTGCCAAAGACACTGAACCAGTAAATATTCACTTTGTGTTCACTGATGTTGAGACACCAGCACCATCCTCCTCAACCAGAACCAGTCTACTGTAGTTAACAAGGACTGATTTCAAGAATGTGCTGCAGAAATTCAAATGTTGTAAGGTTAAAATCATGAGACTGAACATGAACAATTAAAAAACTGTAAGAGCTAATCACACGCTGTATGATAAACACTTTGAAATGATCAGTAATGCTACAGCATTAGGCATAATTGGAAACTTGATGCTTTGTTACTGTATATTGTTCATTATTTTATCAAAATTATGACCAAAGTATATTTATTAGTATATTTTGTTATTGTTATAATTTTTATATATAATAAATACAAGTGATCAGGGATTCGTGAATTTTTATTCAGTGTTGGTCATTAGGCCTGTGGCTACGTGACCAAGGCACCTTAATTGTGACTACGTAACTGAGGTTTTTCACTCTAATTCATAAGGCAATCAATATTTTGCTACAAAAATTGGCAGTCTTGTAGATAAACATGTTATGTAAAATGCCAATGTCCATTTAGAACAATAGTTGAACGGGAACAGCATGCACTTTTGCGTAAACCCTAAAAAGTAGATGTACTTTTTCAGCAGCTACGTGACTGAGGATATTTTTTTGTAATTTTCACATGATAAAGCTAACTCAGGCAACTTATCATTCATACCATTTTAAAGTACTTGGTAATACCTACAAAGAAATATAAAATAAACTTATTTGTGTCATTTAGTTAAAAAGTTACAGGTCATTGAACAGCATCTTTGCGCCTGCGTGACCGCTTGACCTGACCCCTCTGTTTTCCTAAAAGCTATTGGTATAGACATGGTCAAAACCTACAGGTGGAAAACCCTGTCTGTCTAACTTTCAGCTACAATGATTGCAATTGATTAGACTATAAAAAAGATGAGTAATATTCAGTTTAGTTCATTTTTCAAACAAATCAGACAGGTGGTTTGACAATTTGGACCTAAGGGGACCATCTGAGAGATAAACAGAAAATCAATCCACTATTTCCTAATATTTTAAAGATTGCTATTTACATGATTAATCTACAGAACAATCCACACATTAAGGGATAAAGAAAATAACCATTAGCCACAGCCTTGATGTAAAGCATTAGTGGATTTTATTCTGACAGGGACTCCAACCTGCTGTGTGTGAACTGACAAAAACAAATAAACAAAAAAAAAAAACAAATACATTATATCTCCACTTTGACCCCTGGCTTTCTTGTGTGTAAAGCACTTATCCCATCATGCAGCTTCACAAACAGCCATCCTGTGCTATTTCAACACGACCAAAGCCAAAATGTCCCATCTGTATGCCAAACACCTCTCTGCATTTTATCTGCTGCATTAAGCCTAATGGTCTCTCAATGGGGCTGTGGTTTCCTAGTCAGTCTGAAAATATTGTCTCTGCAGTACCCAATATTAATCAATGTCTATATGTCTGTTTGTCATCCTAGAGTTTCTCTGTAACTTGCTGCGATGACAGGTGAGCTGTAATGGTGCCCCAGTGGGACACTTAACCCAAAGTCAGCTCAGATTTTTTCAGAGCAGTTTGATCCAAGATGGCCACCCCTTTGGGATCCGTCACTTCTGAGCGCAACACAGCAGAGCGGTGGTTTCCTGTGGAGAGGAGGGAGCTGAGGGGCTGACAGCAGGCAGCTTGTTCAGGCAGGTCTCCTGTGGTGTGTGAAACCGTGAAGCCTGCCAGCTGTGTAAAGTTCGCCTAAGTCCCTGCATTTCTTTAAAAAAAAAAATAAAAAAAAAAAAGCTTTCATTGCACAATGCAAAGCTGTCCATCTGCACATTCTCCTGTTTTCACTACAGTTTCACTTGTTTCAACAGTGATGTTGGGACAAGTCAGGATTTTTATGTTTTTAGGTGCTCATCTTTAGGTATTAGTACTTTCTTTATGGTTGTCAGCAGAAAGTCTCTAAAAGGAGTTTGTTTGCTTTACAATGAAGCAAATTAAATACTAAGGATTCCTAGACAGGTCAGTGGTAGTGTTATGCAAAACACACAACAAATGAGCTTGATTTGTGCAAAAATACATAGCAGAAACTCTATAAACACTCTGAACTGTATTGCATGAAGTCCAAAATAATTTTTGCTGTATGAAAAGGTTCTCCTCCGAGTCTCATTTTGGTCATTATTGTCATTAAGTCATTATTGCAATCTTCCATAGTCAGATCTTATAACTTTTCCAAAATAGTTAAAAACATACAGCACAACTCTGGACTTATATTGATCAGTCATGAGTCCAGATTTCAACTCATATTCATCTAAATGGAAGGTTAAGGTGTTCTGTTGGTCTTTTCATGACTATCGTCTCTTCAGTTTTCACTGTCATTGCAGAAAAATATAGAGCAGCATAAAAAACCTCAGACCAACTTTCCTATATCATAGCTACAGAAACAACAAAAAAACATTAGGTCACACCCAGGGCATAGTCAAGACAAAGGTTGTGATTTACTAAAGCTTTGTGCATGTAAAATCATGAGCAAACTTGACTGCGCACACAAAAACATGTTGAAGCTTATCTACTAACAGGATGCAAAATAGCTCATGCAATCCATTTAGTGTGTTTGCCTTGATGAATATGCAATATGGGCATTTCTGCCAGAATATGCAAAATTACTGTGAAGAGTAGATGCAAATGTTTATTTTGGGGGGCGAATGTGATTTATCAAACCTGAAACTGATTTTGGCTGATTTTGCATTGATATTTAGCATGTCTGAAAGGCATGTTTTAACTGGCGCAGCTTCATGCAAAACTGGCTGCAGTTGTTGTGGTGAGGAATAGGGACAGGTGCGGCATAGGGACAACCAAAGGAAGAGACCAGAGAAAAAATCTTTTCTGCTTGCGTCAACATTTTTGGAATGACGGAAGAAAAAATAATTGAGTAATATTGCCTACCCGGCAATGCCATTTTAAAGCTTCTAGATGAACTAGGGGATGATTTAAGGCCAGTCACAAGGAGGAGTCATGTAATACCTTCTATGACAAAACTCCTCGCAATGTTACATTTCTTTGCATCTGGATCATTACAGTGCATTATTGCCATTAGTGCTGGTGTATCCCAGAGCAGTTTTTCCAGCATCCTATCTCCATGACGACAACCAGTAGTGCATGCAAAATCCTCATTTAAATAGGGCAGTCTCCAAGACTTTGCACCTGTTGTCATTAGCGCAGGCAGTCTTAGGTGATCACCCGTGGCACGCAAATCAATAGCACATTTTTAGCGTGAGCAAGCACATTTGCACCTGTTATTTGCGATCATAGTAAATCAGGTCCATAGTGTTGTGTAGTGCAAAGTGAAATATGGAGACAAATAGATGATGAACACAAAATGTAATTATAATTAAAGAAGATAATGAAAGTAATAAAGAGATGACATTGCATAAATTCAAGCAACCAGCAACAAAAATAATGAAAGGATAAAAACATAATGCTATTGGGGTTAGGGTTAGTGGTTATTTTGGCTTCCAGTCTGAAAAAATAAATAAAATAACATATAATAAATAAAATAATCAGAATTCAGTCAACTTTTGTCTTGTTAACTGCTTGTAAACCAAAAGCTCTTTTGAGGTTTGTTGTGGTCCCAAATGAGAGCTATTGCAACACAGATTGGACAGGCATGCCGTAGAAAACTCTTATCTTTATGGTTACAGTCATGCTAAAGTGGCTCTCAGCTGGTGGAGTGTGTCCGCATCAACACAGGAAAAACATTCTTTCAGCTACAGCCCTGAGGCCATGTGCCAACTTGCCTGTTAGAAACACGGCTGAAATGCTGTCCATTCATTTTCTGCTTTGTCCTTGTGAGGGATGTGGGGGATCCTCTCGCAGCTACCAACAGGTGAGAGTTGGGTGAACCATGGACGTTGCCCCCAGTTCATTGCAGAGCTGCTATATACAGACAACAAAAACACACACATTCACTCCTATGGGGATATAGATTGACCATATACATGTGCGTCTTTGGATGGTGGGAGGAAGAGAGGGAATATGCAGTGGAAACCCACGCAGACACAGGCATGTAAACCCAGGACCTTCTTGTTGCGTGTCCCAAACCCTGCATCGCCATGCCACCTTGAAATGTTGTTCGAGTTCAAATTTGTGTACAACTTTACTAAAAAGCATTATATTCTGAATTAGTGTTAATTGATGGAGTGTCTCATACTTCTTGTTCGAGCATACATCCACCATGCTCATATGTCTGCTCCTATCTGCAGTATTTACAATACATCCGCTTTTCCTTTCAAACAGTGCACTTACATGCAAACCATTAGACTGCGACTGTAATTCTTTGAGTATACACACTGTCACATATTCCAGGAAGGGCTTTAAACTTCATCGTTTCAGTAAACTCCCCCAGCTTTGTGTACATGCATGTGTTTATTAAACACCACCTCCCATAATGCAGTGCAGATGCAGCTAAGTCATACTAACAGATGTCTTAGTGCACAGACAGACTGCTCAGGTAGGTATTTTCCTCTAAAGCGTCCTTGAGGAAAATGTCTTCACGTTCAAAGGTTACTGTTCTGTCCATGACCTCTGACCTCCCAAAGAAGGGGTTGTGGGTGGGAAGACACTTTTTAACCCCCGAAGGAATGAGCTAAATGAGTAGTGCAAAGTGGAAGGCTTTAACTCATAATGTTGGGCTGTCTGTTCAGAGAAGCTCCAAAAATAGCATAATTCTGCCTGTGTCTTTGTTCTAGTTTCATTCATCCAGGTCCTGAGTGGCATGTTACATGCATTTTAAGAGTTGTAGCTTGTCTTTTCATTATTTGACAGTTGATGTAATTCTTGGCAGTGTTTATCATCCTCTTTTAGATCATGCAAATGTGTATCATATTTAGTATCATTAAGTTAAATCAGATACCAGATACTGCTCCATAAGATTTTCATTTCACCAGACAGCAACTGAATTATCTAGTGTGGCTGTGTAAATTATGTCTTATCACCCATCATATCAAGCTGCAGCATTTTCATGGCAGATATCACACTATATCACATTCATCCTTTTTTTCTATCGTTGATTCTGTCTTTCTCTACTATATTGCATTAATTTAGTTTCTTAAAACATCAAGTATCACTTTTCCACTGTAAAACATGCATTCATTTGAGAAAAAACATGCTGCATGCTGCATTTAGTAACTGCAATAGAGTAAAACAAGTGATTATGTGCTTAAACTGTTGATGCTTACAACTGACCAAAGAATCAGTGGATATTGACGTGTGGCCAGGAAACGACATTCTACAATCTATATGCACTGGACTTTGAGTCAGGGACATGCTCAAATGAAAATACAATGAATATTACATAAATGATATAACTTAAAGCCATAGGAGCTGAAATTGGGGGGAAATTCCAGAATGCAAATAGACATCTGCTGCTCTCGCCTCTTAGTCTGAATGAAAAAAGTACATCAAATAACATGTGATGCCATTTCACACCCCTGTGGAAAAGCGAAGACACTTTCCTAGGTCATGAAGAAGATCTTACAAGTGCGTCCACTGAATCAATTGATAATCACGTATTGAACCTCCATGCCTGTCAAAAAAAAAAAAAAAACGCCTCCCATCAGCCATTATTTGCTTGACAAAGTAGATTTCATACAGCCTGAAGAGTCAACAGGAGAGGTTAGAATTCTTGTTATTTGTCAGACAACTGGAATTACAATATGCTGAAAGGTAATTATTGAATCCTTACGTAGTAAAAACAAAAAACTATCAAATACTGCAGCTTTTTTGTTTACCCAAAAATTCAACATACATGACAATAAATGGCAATGAAAAATCCAGGTTTTAGGACATCGATTTTCATTGTTTCTGCAATTTCATCTACATTTGTTTCTTTTCTTTACTGAACTCTTTGTACAGTTATGTGCACAAACCTCTCTGTCTTACCTCTCACTGTCACTGTTTTCATGGCTTTTACTGGCTGACACATGACATATTGTATAAGAGAGAATGGTTGAAGAAACACAAAATTAAGGATTTTTATGATTAGAAATTCATTTTCATTAGGATCAGTAGGTGTCCAGTCGAAAGTATGTTGCTCCTGTAAAAGACGCCAGTGGTTAAAGTGTAACACTGAGGAACCTGGCTCTGCTCCAGATTGACTACATATATGAAACTAATGAGTAATTCTTTTACTGACTGACCATGTTACCGTTAATTTAAGTCATTCATTAATCCTTTAGGTTCTGTACATATTGAAACATCTACCAAGGCCTCATGAACCCACAGTCTGAAAGAAAATCAGGAAATCTTCATATTAAAGTCACAACTAGAAGCACTCGGAGAGCGCAGACCTTCGCCAAGGCTGATCAGTGGCGCCCCCCGTGGGCCCCCCCACCCCCGATCACCACCAAAATTTAATCATTTCTTCCTTATCCCATTTCAACAAACCCTGAAAATTTCATCCAAATCTGTCCATAACTTTTTGAGTTATGTTGCACACTAACGGACAGACAAACAAACAAACAAACAAACAAACAAACAAACAAACAAACAAACAGACAAACAAACCCTGGCAAAAACATAACCTCCTTGGCGGAGGTAACCATTAAATATTTGACATATTTTTCCACAAGAAATGACTCAGAGATGCAATTGATTACATCTTTTTTTTTCCTTTGGTCATTTGACAAATTATTTCATTGACCAACTACATTTTTTCCAGAGCGTCTGTCTCTTCCTTCTTTGGTATTGCAGGTAAGTAGTGAATTCTTCGAAAACTTGGAACAAAGTACATTATAATCCAGGTTATCTTGTCTAATGCTCATAAATTCATGTTTTTCTGTCTGTCATATCTAAGCTCTTCTTCCGTTGCTTGTGTCTCAATACTGGTTGCAGCAGCAGATGCCTCATGCCATAAATTACATAGCGGTCTATGTCTAACTCACTGAGACAAATGAGAAATATCTCTGTGGATTAAGCGGATCATAGCACAGGGCACTCTATGGATGATTTACTGTGTGTGTGTGTGTGTGTGTGTGTGTGTGTGTGTGTGTGTGTGTGTGTGTGTGTGTGTGTGAGTCAGTGTGTATTACAGGCCAAAAAAATGTATCTCCTCCTGTATCGTCTACCTGACTGTCTGATTGTCTGTCGGTCTCTCTACTTGTGCCTGTTTAATACCTGTAGCTGCTGGAAAATGGCCTGCTCCGCATACCTACCTGATGGCTTCTTGGCACAGATTGTGTGTCTGTGAATGTGTGTGTGAGCGCTCTGAAGGACTAAAAATGGACTGTGTGTATCGTGTTTAGGGACAGGCCTGAACAAAAAGGGATTTGTTTGTTCAAATAGGCATCATTGTGTGTAAAGAGACAAAACCTGTCATATTTTGCAAAAAATGCTGAAATTGGAGCTTATGCAAGAAGAAGAAAAACAGATACCACATAGCTAATTCAGCCTAAAGATGCAAAAAACATGAGGATATTTTAACTTCGACTTCCTGGGCTGCATGCATGTGTATATAGCGAAAACGTGTGGTTACTGTAGTTTAATTTGCTGTGTCACCAGGACAACTTGGTGTCTATGTTTCACTTTCATTGAATTTAGATTTCTCTCTGAGCCCCTGTTAGCCAAACTTTGCCTCAGCTCTATGTACATGGTTGCCATGGCAACAGGTGCCCATCACAAGGTGAGCAAGCAGAGCTGACGTTTGAGATTCCCACCAGCTGTCTGCTGGCCGCACACACCACAACATAGACATACACACCCAAGCCCACATGTATTTAGTAAAACACCATCCCCCTCGCTCTCTCTCTTTTCTCCATTGTTTGTCAGGGTCTCTCTGTCACTCGGCTGTCCTCTTCCTTGACATGTTACTGTGACATTGCTGTGGCTTTTCATGTCCAACCTTCACACCGCCCAGCAAACTTCCACAGCACATAGTTCAGCTTCTCTTCGTGTGTGTGTGTGCGCGCGCACGTGTGTGTGTGTGTTTGTGAGTGTCACTGCTATGGAAGTATGTAGCTTTTTTTGTCCTTGGCAAAATGTAAAACCTTTAGTTAACAATATATTAGGCCTTAGGTCTAACATTAATAATAACAGAGCAGAAAAAATACCATATAATGAAAACACACACCCTCCCCTCATTCTCCTCTCTTTTCCAAGCAAATTGGCAAGCCAATGCTGTTTATTGCCAAAAGTAAAGCCATCATATCACATTCAAGGGATCTGCCTCATCCTCTGCAAAATCCTGATATTAGCCAAAATCTTCCTGATAGACACAGGATGTTAAATTTTTTTGTTTTTCATATATTATCATACAGAAAATTGTGATTACTGATTTATCTTTTTTGGTTATTATATGCTACTAATATAATATAAGCCTCGCATTAGTATATTTACACACATGCAGTTGAACTAATGAAGAATAAGAGTCATTTATTGGCACTGAACAAAAAATGCATTTCTGTTTGCTTTTATGATGTTGTAAACAAAAATTACAGACCAGATGGATTATATTTCTACAGTACTTTTCAAGGCACCCAGTGCACTTTACATTACTGATCCATTATTCATTCACTCTCAGGTGGTGGTAAACTATGTTTGTAGCCACAGCTGTCCTGGGGTAGGCTAACGGAAGGGTGGCTGGCAAACGGCCCCTCTGAACATTCATATGCATTCATACACCAGTGTGGATAACACTAGAGGCAAGGTGGGTGAAGTGTCTTGCCCAAGGACACAGCGGAAGATTGGGATTTGAACCACCAACCGTTCGGTTATTGGATGACCCGCTCTATCTCCTGAGCCATGGCCGCCCCAAAACTTATATACATAGAAATTGCTGATAATGACAGGTACCAAAAGCAATTTGATGACAATGATAAAAAAAAATTCCAAACAGTCAAATCTCAAGCAGTGGAAAGTGATATGGTAATACTGATGAAATGCAACATTTTTGTTATTGTCAAACAGTTGGTGTTATACAGGTGAATGGAGACGATTATGTTTGGGATTTGTTACTTAAATAGAATTTAATGTTATCCCATAGATAACCAAAGGGGTGGTCTCCAATGTTCCCTCCCATAGGGTGGATAATTCACTGAATAGTTTAATATAAAACAAGTGAATCAAACAGTCACCAGATCTCAAACCAACACCTTTAGGAGATTTTGGACTGACAGGAGCATCCTGTGGAAGACCTTGTGGCATTCATCCCTGTAATAGAGTGGGCAGTGGCCCATTACCTTCAAAGATATTTACTTCTTGTTTATTTGTATAAACAGTTCAATGGTTTGTAGAGGTTTATTCCAGGTTTTGCATCCATACACCACCCTGCTATTCCAACCTGAGGTCACAGGCGCTGCAGTACTTGAGGAAGCACTATTTTAACAGCGGTGACGACCCCACTCACTGTAATTGCTGCTCTCAGTTTAAAATAACTAAGATAGAGTGATGGTCGGCTCTGGGGAGAGAGGAGTGTCGGATTCTCTGCCTGAGTCATTCAGAAACCAGAGCAGGAGCGGGTGAGGGGAGTAGCCGAAGATACAAAATGAAGGAGCATGCACTTCTGTTATCTTGTGTTTTCTAAATTAACATCCACCTCGTCCAATAGATGATAACCTTGAGAAATCAAGTCTCAGACTTCAGCTTGGCACCCAGAGCCAAGTCATGTGGCGACTTCTGCCCCAGATCCTGCATGACAAGATTATCAAAATGTGTTTTAATGAGTCTGGACTTAAGCCAGGGAGCCCGGACTCTGGTCCTAGGTTTGCGTATTCGATCCTCCCTAAAATACAGAGTGGAAAGCTTGCAACAGTAGCCTAATACGTCTGTGACTGAGCAGGATTTGTGGGTGTTGGTGCTACCCTCCATGTCTTAGATCTAAAATCAGACAGGGGTCAGGGGTCATAGCAGCAGTCTGCCCTCATTGCCTCTTGACTCACAGCTTAGTGTCTGCTTGTCTGCCATTTTAGACACAACTCATGAGTCAGTTTGGAGAGGCAAATGAGGATTGTTTTACTCCACAGTTGCATAACTCACTATTCTGAAGCTGTCAGAAAATTAGAACAAATCTCAACAGTCCAAGAATGTTTTCAAGCCTTTAAATTGATAGTTTTGTCTGAATAAAAACAGAAAAAGTCAAAGGCAAATGATCACACAGGAGCAGATTGATTATCTGGTTGCAGTAGGCTTTAATTAAGAAAAATGATGTTGAAATCCACAATGATGAGAGTTTAGTCAATGCAGAAGTTTAGCTGTTTTGTAAATTTTAACACATAATAGTCTTGACCATTGAAATGGCCATGTGATTAAAGGTTTAAAAAGTAAAAAGTACTGTGATTGTGGTTAAAAAAAAAAAAAAAAAGCAGAGGTGGAGTCTTAAATCACATGACGTAAGAAAAAGTTTTTATGACCTGAGACTTGACTTGACTCAAAATGATGAAGACTCAACTTGACTCAGAGTCAATATGGTTTTAATTCGAGATCAAAAAGGGCTCAAGAATGCTGTAGTGTATTAAATGCTACTCAACAATATTGATGTAGACCGGAACCATATCTTGACTAGCCTAACTTGGCTTTTAGCAGGAATTCACCTTGACTTGATTGTTTTTCTCCACAGAAACTTAGGACTTACTTGTGACTAAAAAGTTTGTGCTCTGGATTAAGTTGTGGCTTGCAGTGTGACTGACTCTTTAATTTACTTGGACGGTAATACTCCTGTTTTTTCAGTTTCACTTTTTATTTCTTTTTTTTTTGCTTCTCATCATTTATAGTACTACTCAGCACAACCTCTTTTAGTGATTTGCTCATAATGCAAATTTTTCCATCAATCAAAGATACCTGTGTGACATCAGTGAGTTTGATACAACTTTTAAGTACTTACTATATTTTAAAGTCACAAAATCTTAATAAAATCAAGTAGAGGTATCATATTCCTGACTTTAGCACCTCTATTCAGCCACGGTTCAACCTATAAATGACTTACGAGGTTGTAGAGGTGACAGATGAAGGTCCTGTCAGGTGAAATGTTCCTGAAAAATAAGCAACTGTCTCCTCCTAATTCTCCTGTTTCATCTCCCCCTCTTGTTTCCCCCTTTTTCCATTTTCTCTACTTCTTAATGTCCTCGTCAACTTATCATCTGTTGCTTCTTCCGTTCCTTTATCTCTTCTGTTGACCTCCCTCGTGACCTTGACCTCATCTTCTTTCTTCCTTCCTTCTCCTTTCATCCTCTCTTCCTTCCCCTCCATCTCCTTACTAACTTCTTGTTGTTTTCACCTCCCCCAAAGATATTCTTCATCCATCTGCTTCCTGGTACTTTTATTTGTTCATCTTGTTTTCCACCCTCCTCCTCAACAGAGGCATTCCTGTCTCAGGTCATTTGCAGCCTTTGAATGCTGTTACAAGGAACTGTAAAAGCAGCATGTTTACCTCAGAAAAGAAGGGGTGAAATTCATTAAACATCCTTTGTTGACCGTAAAAAGGTGCGGCTACATTCGAAGGACTTGACAAATGCCAGGTTAGGGCTCAGAGGAGTGTACAGTATGTGTGGGGTGTGTGTCTGTATAAAGCTGAGGAATGTAACCAGTGTGTTTGTAGTCCATAAGGCATGTCCGTCTACAACTCATTCACTGGAAAGCTTGACAAGCTGGGATGGATGGAGGGAGAAGGAATGAGAAGAAAAAGCAAGAGATTCAGGGTAAAGAGCAAGAAATATGCATGTAGATATACCTGAATACCATGCTGCCTCCTTCCCCCACCTCCTCCCTCCTAAATCCCCCTTTTCCTTTTGTCCTCCTCACATTCCTCTCATCTCGACATGGGTACAGCTGTCAGTTTGCAGCCCCGAGCGAGCACAGCAATGACAACTCTCCCTTCTTTTCTCCGTCTTCTCCACTACCACCAACATCAGCTCCCTCCTCCTCCTCCCCAACAGTATACCTCTCTTCTCCCTCTCAATGTATCCAAGTGTCTGGGAGTTTATTAAACATAAGTCAGGTGAGAGATTTTTGTCAGGGTTCCACCAAAATGGAAATGTACTTAAAATGTCAGAACATCAACAACAGAAAGTGTGACAAAGTGGGCTTGTTGAGTTTAATTCCTCACCCTGCAAAACATAAGTAAAGAGTTATTATTTTGGCTTATGTCCATCTGACACTGAACAAGTAACTAAATATCTGTAATCATTGAGCTTCTAATATATCTAGCTTAGATAAAAAAAAAAACAGCACGTGAAAAAAGTACTTCACTACTTTGCCATTTCTTCAGGAGGACAAAGGTAAAACTGTGCATTATAATTTCTAAAATGAAACACTATTAAGATTTTTTTCAAGCAAGATTATAGAGGCCATGGCTCAGGTGGGAGAGCGGGTTGTCCAATAACCGAAGGGTTGGTGGTTCAAATCCCACTCTATCCTAATCAGTCCGTTGTGTCCTTGGGCAAGACACTTCACCCTCCTTGCCTCCAGTGCCACTCACACTGGTGTATGAATTCGTATGAATGTTTGGCGGTGGTCGGAGGGGCTGTTGGCGCGAATTGGCAGCCACACTTCTGTCAGTCTGCCCTAGGGCAACTGTGGCTACAGATGTAGTTCACCACCACCAGAGGGAGAATGTGAAAGCGAATGAATAATGGATCAATAATGTAAAGCGCTTTGGGTGTCGAGAAAAGCGCTATATAAAATCCAATCCATTATTATTATTATTATTATTATTATTATTATTATTATTATTATTATTATTATTATTATTATTATTATTATAATATTCAAGGCAAGGCAAGTTTATTTGTATAGCACATTTCAGCAACAAGGCAATTCAAGGTGCTTCACACAGGACATTGAAATAAAAGAAACAAAAAGAAACACATTTAAAACATTATAAAAGTTAAAACATTATAAAAGAAACATGTAAAAGGTGATTAAAAACAGCGAGTAATAAAACAACACATGGAATAAAAAAAAATAAAATAGAATAAAATAAAAATAAAAACACACACATATTAAAGTAAGAGTTGCAGTGCAGAGTTTCAAAGAGAATATAAAGTTTAAAAAGTCAAAAGCCTTTTAGTCAAAGGCAGCAGTGAACAGATGAGTCTTTAACCTTGACTTAAAAGAACTCAGACTCTCAGCAGACCTTATATTTTCTGGTAGTTTGTTCCAGATATACGGAGCATAGAAACTGAATGCTGATTCTCCATGTTTAGTTCTGACTTTGGGAACACAGAGCAGACCTGCACCAGATGACCTGAGTGGTCTGGATGGTTCATACTGGACTAGAAGGTCTCTGATGTATTTTGGGCCTGAACCATTTAGTGCTTTATATGCTAGTAAGAGAATTTTGAAGTCTATTCTCTGAGAGACAGGGAGCCAGTGTAGAGACCTCAGAACTGGACTGATGTGGTCCACTCTCTTGGTCTTAGTGAGGACTCGAGCAGCAGCATTCTGGATCAGCTGCAGTCGTCGAATAGACTTTTTAGGCAGACCAGACAAGATACTGTTACAATAGTCAACTCGACTAAAGATAAATGCATGGACAAGTTTTTCAAGGTCCTGCTGCAACATCAGTCCTTTAATCCTAGAAATGTTCTTGAGGTGATAGAGAGAGATAGGTGATAGATATTTGCTCCATGCATTTACCCAGTGCTTGTATGGGGCTATGGTCACCTGGGGACATTGAAATGTAGAGCTGTGTGTCATCTGCATAGTTATGGTAATCTATTTTGTTTTTTTCTATGATCTGAGCCAGTGGAAGCATGTAGATGTTGAAAAGAAGGGGCCCCAGGATGGAGCCTTGGGGGACTCCACATGTAATTTTGGTCTGCTCAGATTTAAAGTTACCGATTGACACAAAATAATCCCTGCCCTTTAAGTAGGATGCAAACCAATCAAGAACTGTGCCAGATAGTCCCACCCAGTTTTCCAGTCTATCAAGTAATATATCATGGTCAGCTGTGTCGAATGCAGCACTGAGGTCCAGTAACACTAAAACTGAAGATCTGCCATGATCTGTGTTTAAGCGAATGTCATTAAATACTTTGAGCAGAGCTGTCTCAGTGCTGTGATGTGGTCTAAAACCTGACTGAAAGACGTTAAAGCAGCTGTTGACTGTTAAGAAGTAATTCAGCTGTTGGGACACAGCCTTTTCAATGATTTTACCTAAAAAAGGAAGATTTGATATCAGCCTGTAGTTGTTCATTGAGGTCTTTTCTAGAGTGTTCTTTTTTAGGAGCAGCTTAATAACAGCTGTTTTCAGGGTCTGTGGGAAGACTCCTGAGCTTAGAGACACGTTTACAATCTCTAACAGGTCAGATGCCATGACATGTGAAACTTTTTTGAAAAAATCTGTGGGTAAAACATCTAGACAGCAGTAGGAAGAGCTCAGTTGGTGTAGAATGTCCTCCAGATTTTTGTCATTGATTGGATTAAAGTGCATCAGGGTGTTTAAATGGTTTTCAGACAGCACAGATCCTGAACCTGGTGTTGAGGAATTCACGGCCTGTCTAATCTGCTGAATTTTCTCTGTAAAGAACAAAGCAAAGTCATTGCAGGCCCTGGCAGAGTGAAGTTCAGGTGCTATTAACACAGGGGGGTTTGTTAGTCTGTCAACAGTAGAAAACAGTGCTCGAGCATTATTTTTGTTTCTGGTGATAATATTTGAAAAGAAAGACTGCCTTGCATTCCTCAGCTGTTGATTATAAGTGTGAAGTTTCTCTTTGTAGATGTCAAAATGAATCTGGAGATTTGATTTTCGCCACCTGCGTTCAGCTTTCCGGCACTCTCTTTTTTCATTTTTCACTGCCATGGCATTTCTCCATGGAGATCTTTTCTTGCTAGAGACAACCTTCAACTTAATGGGAGCAATGGCGTCTATCACATTTACCATTTTAGAATTAAAGTTATTCACTAGCTCATTGACTGAACCACAAGGCAGGGTTGCTGTAGAAGAAAAAAGTACATTAAACATTTCACTGGTGTTTTCAGTAATGCATCGCTTCTTGATAACTTCTCTCTGATTACTTGTGTGCACAGAGATAGAGCTCTCAAAGAAAACACAACAGTGATCACACAATCTATGGTTGATTGTTAAGACTTGCCTGACTCAGTATACCACATCTTGATACAGCAATGATTCTAGCTGAGCCAATCTGTAATCAGCATGATAATATGTGCAGATGATGACAATATTGTCTTAGCCTACTTGTAACCTCAGCAAATGTGGTAGCAGAAGTCAGATAGTCCCTGCTGTCATGCAGTTGAAATGTCATCAAAGTCGTGCCGAGTTGAGGCGAGTTCAGGTGATACCATCAATTGGTATTTGAGTGCTGTGACTCTGTCAAACACATCAAATTCTGCTTAAATTTATTTACATTTTAGTTTCCTCAATAAATATCTAAAACACTGATATAACTAGAAGTTCAGCATTACCGACTTACTCACTGGACTTAATCTTGTGATAGTTTGACGCACCGATGGCGCCGCTCTCTGTCTAAGTCACACTTACATGTCGACTTGTGTAACATTTTAACTTGCTTATCAGGGAAGCCTTTTTAAACAAATGAGAACCTGAAGGTGTGCAATAAAAACAACAGTTTGTGTCTCCAAAAACATCTCTTCCTTTACTCCTCAGATGTGTCAACTCTGCTGCTAAAATACACTTACACTGTGCTAAACACATTGAACACTTTGCATATCTAATTGCGCATACATAAACACATACATGCTGGTTCTGTTAACTGATTGGTAGTGAGTGGCTGTTTGTTAGTGGTACTGCTTCCAGTTTGGACATTTTCACTGTGACTGTGTGCGTCACAGAGAGACAGTTAAAGACTACACAATATAGAGAGTGACAGGGGTTGTGAAGGGTTTGTATATGCTGTAAGTTTACCTGAGGTTTCCAATGTTGTGCAGTTTAAGTCTGAGGAATGCCATTTAGCATGTGGTGACAGATGGCTCTGTAAACAGAGGTATACAAATAAAGTTGGATTGAAGCCAGATGGAGGCTGAGGGTCTACTTGGAAAACTTTGTATGGTCGTTTGTCTTCACCTGGTGACTGCTGCAGTCTTGACCTCACACATGAAGAATTCAGCATGTAGAATGCTTTCTGAATTTCCACATTTTTAACTTGCGATTTGATATCACATAGGCCAGACCTGGATTAATGTTAATCAATGTTTTACAGGTGACACACAAGCTGAAGATAAAACAGTTGCAATGTAAACAGGGAAAGGGAACAGAATATTAAAGAAATAGTTTCATGCATTCAGAATCATGTTGATTAGAGTTTAACCCTGTCTATGATGTACAGTAGCTACAATCTCTAAAGCCAGTTTTTATAACTATTTAATTTTAATTATTTAATAACTTTTAACGTATTGATAGTTTAATTTGGAAAAAAAAAGTAGAAACCGTTCCAAAAACATTTAGTAGTATTTGTTGACATCAGCATTGACACACACACACACACACACACACACACACACACACACACACACACACACACAAATATGTGTGTGTGTATATATATATATATATATATATATATATATATATATATATATATATATATATATATATATATATATTAATACACACTTTTTTTCCCAAAATTCAACTGTCAGTACGTTAAAAGGTATTAAATAATTTTAATTTATTAGTTATACAAACTGGCTTTAGAGGTTGCAGCTACTGTACATAGACAGAGTCAAACTCTAATCAACACAATTCTGAATGCATGAAACTATTTCTCAAATATTCTGTTCCCTTTCCCTATTTACATTGCAACTGTTTTATCTTCAGCTTGTGAGTCACCTATAAAACATTGATTAATATTAATCCGAGTCTGGCCTATGTGATATTAAATCACTTTTTTTCCTCACTGATGGCAGTAGCAGATATTTACCTGTTGTGTTATCTTAGGTTTTTTCAGAAATTTGTATGTTTGAGCCTGTGTTTGTTCAAAGATAATGGAATAACTTGAAAATAGTAAATACTGTTATATTCGCAATGAAAATATAGTTGTTAGGGGAGAATAAATAACAGTAAGAAATGAAATCAAGAAACAGGAAGGATCATCACAATTATCACCAACATGTGTTGGCCAAATGTCATTTTATGTATCATTATCAGTACTGGCCAAGAGTTTTACAATCTGTGCCTCCCTGTCACAAACCAAAAACTGTTTGTGTTTACAATAACATCAAATGAATAAAATTAATTATCAGAACTTTCTCTCTAAAAAGTCTCATCAAGATATTCTAACTAAAGACAATCTATTATAGTTATTAGGATTCTACTCCTGGAATTTGCTATGATATACAGTATAATGATAATAGTGTAAGTTTGGATATCATGGCATAAAGTTAAACAGTGTCCTCAGTCTCAAGGCTTAGGTAACAACTAGAGTTATTGTGATGACGTCTTTGACGATTTGAAAGCATTTGCATGAAGCAGAGATAAAGACAAGCAGCTGAATGGGATTTGTTCCCTCAGCTCCTCAGGAGATCTGTGGAGAAATGACGAACATCTTACTAAAAGGGCAGTAATTATACTGGAATCACACACACAGATGCAGACACTCCTGTAGCTGCACTATACATTAGGAATGTAAGCGAGTGTATAGACTACAGGGCTAATTTGATAATTGGCTTCGCAGCATGCCTGTGCAGCATCCAGCATAGTTCACTGTCGGTTGCTCACATAACACACAATCCATCCATCTCCCCATTTGATTCGACTGCTGTCTGTTTTAACACACTTAAGTGGAAAATGTTGTTTTACAACTGAGCAACAGAGCTCAAAATGTGACAAGACATAACAATTCTGAAATATGTATAAAATCAAACATTTTCTTAATGTATTTGTACAGTCATTTAAGTAAACTTTGAAGTAATGTAGAACTATGAAAAAAAACTTCAGAAAAGTTAGTGGAAAGTCCATATTGTCTGTGTTGTGGATACAAAGACAACCTGTCTATATTTTTATTAGATTTTATTTAACCAGGAAAAAGTTACACACTGAGATTAAAAATCACTTTTGCAAGAGTGTCTTGGCCAGAATAACAGAAGCACAAGGTTACAGAAAGACTGAAATTTCAGCGATACATCCATACTAAAACATACATTACTTAAATACTTAAAACATACATATAAAACACCACCAATAATTCCCAAGGTCTTAAAAAGTTTCATCAACAATGTTCTTTAAAAGCATCTCAGACTGAAAGAAAGATAGAATATGAGTATTATGAAGAAATTCCTTGAGTTGACTGATGAGATGTTCTATAATCTTAGCCAGAACAGAGAATTTTGACTTTGGCTACAACTAGCATTATTTGGTTAGAGACAAAATTGAAAACTCAACAAAATGAACACTGACAAAAGATGGACCTAGTGAATTCTTAAGCAGGTTTATTTATTACTGTTTCACCACAACTTCACATGTTGAGGAATACATTTTGTCTCTAATGTCCTAGCCTGACGCATAGAAATAAAATAAAAAAATGCACTACTTCCTGACTCTTTAGCCAGAAAGGTGCAAGGTCCAAAAGCAGTTTTTTTTCTGTCTAAATATGATAGACGTTGGATTGTTCGCTCATGCCAGTCATTTCTGATATTTTTTTCAAAAAGCAGACACAACACAAATACAGTAATACATGTGATATCATGGGACAGATGTGACTGAAAAATTTGACCAGGACTTCCATGTCTACTTGACCCCAGCACTGAGACATACAGGTGGTAAGGTTGCATATGCTCAATGAAAATACACGGAAATGGAAGCACAACATCTAATGTATCAGTTAGGATGTTTTTTGTAAATGTGCAGTCAGTCAAACCTATCTGGATTTTCAATCACCAGAGCAACACTGAATTTTACAAAATCTGACTCCCCATGGGCTAAACAGAATCTGACACCATAAAGACCTCAGTAAATTAAGTTTCAAAATTCTAAATAAAACGGTTAAGTTAAACCTCCTTTTTTATCTGCTTGTTACACTTGACATACAATTGCAGGAACTTGGTGTGTGGTTAGGAGTCCGTACTCATGGACAGTGTGCTTCCATGTGCATGACAGTGTTTGCATGTGTCTGTGTTTGTGTCTCAGCTTGTCTCCCTCAGGAACAGCTCGGCCAGCTGGAGAGATTACATTACATGTTTGGAAAAGCACCCGAGGGTTTCTGCAGTTCACATGCCTGACAAAAAAACATAAAAAGAAAAAACATCCTCACCCTTCCCTTTTGGAAAGAAAAACTGTCACTTTGTGGTGGAGGGCAGCTGATTCCTTTTACTGACACATTAGATAATTTACTCCAGAGTCGGGAGTGAAATATCTAATGTGCACAGGAGAACATATGAGAACATAAGTTTACCTGAATTTCACTCTCATGGCAGATTTTTTTTCTCCATCCATAGTTTGTGGGGCCTCAGCCAGTATATCAACATTCATCAGCATTTTGTGGATATGTCAGGATTGTAGCATTTTAACTAGTCTTGATGTTTTTCAGCTTTATCTTGCAGGAATTCCACTATTAAATAGTTTCAGGGTTTGAGGCGATGTCAGCACTTTGTTAAGGTTACCTTAAGAGTAAAGTGTTTTTGTCAGGACCACCTAAACCATGACCAAGACCAGACCAAGACAAGACCAGATACAAAACATTACCAAAAATGTAATTTAGCTAGTATTAACATTTTGTCTCTCACAAAGCTAACACTGTTTTTGCTTCCTCTCCCAGCACATGCAATGAAATTTAGGTAACACTAATGCTAAGGTATTTAACTGGCAAAAAGTTAACAAATAACAGAATTTAGTATTCTATGGTATGCGTAGGTGATTCATATGTAGTTAATATTTAAAAACCTTGTAAAATAGTCTTTAAAAATGCAAAATCTCTGTTGGTGTGATTAGAGAAGAGTTTTGGTACTAATGCTAATGGTAGCTTGGTAGCTTAGCTAGTGTTGCACTAGTTGTTTTTTCTGTAAGTGCTGGTTATGTTTGACATCGCTCCCGCTGTTTCTGTAAGCATTGCGTTGCAGATTTTATTAGCAAAACCTCAAATAAGAAATTGACACAGGTGATTTTACATCACACTGGTACAATGATGTTAGCAAGTAAACCAGATGGAACACAATCTGTGTAGTTATATCCCACAACCATAAAAATGGAACCCTCAGCTTTCTTTGTCAGTTGTAAAGACAAAACAGAGTAAAAGACCCATCTCAAGACTTGGCTCAGACCTTAAAATGATGCAAAATTAGGTTGTGATTGACTATAGTCAGTGTTGTGCAAGTTTTTTCCGAACTATAATACATTACAGATTACTTGTTACTGTTATTTAAAAGTAATTCCTTACCTTACAATATTACTGCCTTCAAATTGTAATGCGTTACATGACTCCTGTATTACTTTTGAGTTTCATACAGACTCATCATAAATGGCATGTGCACAGTGGAACCCCCCCAATACAAAAGATAGGAGAGCCTTGGGAGGCATAAATTTGTGCCCCAAAGTACCGTAAATTCCAGACTATAGACCGCACCTGAATATAAGCCGCAGACCCTAATTTTAGAAAGAAAATCAATTTTGTACACGTATAAGCCGCGCCGGTTTATAAGCCGCGGGTGTCCACCAGTGGCGATTTCTCATAGACTGCAAGAGAAGCCCGGCTTTCCCTATCATTACAAAAATTAAATGGTTAAATATGTTTGGTTGTGTTGACATTTCATTGACTACACATGTGTTAAAACACGTTCATCTCACAGACGAGTTCGTCCAGAATCAGCTTTATCACAAATCATCAGACTCGATGTTGTTCACTTCTCATGCATTCCCGTTGCACTGTTTCCTCATACGATCTATGGTCAATGCATTTCCCCGTTGAAGCCTGGCTTCTATAGGAGTCTATGGGACTGAGTGGAACCTTTTTTTTCATTGCGTCAAAACTGGACGGTAATTGGATAAAGGTTTTCTTTGAGTTCAAATGAAATTGTTCCCTGTATGTAAATGGGTATGATATGTGTGAGCTTGCTGTCATATCTATAGGTTGATTCGTTGTTAATATGATGATTAAAAAACAAAATACAAAAAATGAGGCAATGAAAGGATAGTAATATGAGCACATTTTCTCTTTCTTTTTTTTTGTCGGTGGACTTATCAGGGTTTCCTTTGGATTCGTGCCGATACGGGATTGACTTGCTTTTGCGCCGGCTGTGGATTCACAGACTTAAAATGACTTGAAAGACACTTGAAAGTGAACAAATTTTTGTTTTTCGTTAGAGTAGGACTTTTAATTTATTTTTAAAATATAAAGATTAAAAACAAGTA
The DNA here is from genome assembly GCF_902148855.1 of Sphaeramia orbicularis. NCBI lineage: Eukaryota > Metazoa > Chordata > Actinopteri > Kurtiformes > Apogonidae > Sphaeramia > Sphaeramia orbicularis. The sequence continues at coordinate 7,530,994 of NC_043974.1, read as the reverse complement.
ATTACGTCTGTTGTAATATCATTTTCATTTAATATTACGCACGACATGCGCATTAATTCTGAGATGCTTTAAATTTATGATGGTCTCTGGAGAGCTTTATTGGGTGTTTTCATTCAGAGTTTTGTTTTGTATATTTGTGAAACAGTATTAACATTTGAAGGTTTACTACTTTTCCTTAAAAGTTCCCCTTTTGTGTGTGTTAATATGAACTTTATAAAGGTTAAGTTGTTAATGTTATCCATTCCTGCATACCTGGTAACAATAGACAGATTCTTCCCTGGGGTGTGGCAGGCAATAAGGTAAAATCGTCGTATAAGCCACAGTGTTTAAAGCGTGGGAAAAAAGTAGAGGCTTATAGTCCGGAATTTACGGTACATGTGGATGGATAGCTCACCGAGTAACACTATGGTCACTATGTTTTTGAATCCCAGCAGGAACGCTTGCATTTTTTTCAACATTTTATATGTTCAAACATGGGGTGCAGCGCCGAGGACACCAGTAGATTAATCTGCAATTGATAAAGAATTCTAACTAGTCATAGAAATGTTACCTTACCTCTTTATTGTTGATCACAGAGATTATGTCAACTAGCTTCTTGAAAGTAGGGTAAGGGTTAGTAATGAGCCAATAGTGATACATCCATGTGGCCAATGTACTGTCTTCTGCCATCTTCACCCATTGACTGAACACCAACAGGAAATAGAACTTTCCAGTTGCATTTTTGATTCCTTAAGGTCTCACGGTCTTGCTGTTTTTGTTTGTTTGTTTGCTTGTTTTTTCAATTGAGCAATTAAATTATGAGCGAACAGTGTGTTGTAATGCAAGCACTATTGTACATGTACCAAGTAAAATATTACTGAAAATTGATTAAGAATGCCTTACACTACTGTGTTACAGCCAAAAGTAATCTGTTACTGTAATGCATTATTTTGTAACATGTTACTCTATAGTACACTGGCAACTCATTATTCTGGCACCATTTTATTCCACAGTGTTTTGACTGAAGTTAGTGTGTGTATTTTCAGAGTAAATATAGAGGAATATGAAGAAGATAACGTTTAATTATGTGGTGTAAAGTACAGCAAGTTGTTGATTGCTTGTGGCAAGAAAAATACATCATAACCACACCTTTTGACAACCAAACTTTCACTTTTGTAGCCCCATTGTTCTGGCAAAAAAGAGAAGATTTTGCAGATTGCAGCATCTAAACTGTGAGGATTTAATTTCTTCATTTACTGAATTTCATAGTTATTGTTGGTTTTGGATTGAAAAACATCCTTACTGGTTGAGGGACTGAAAAGTATGCTAATCCGTTTACCATTTTGTTAAGTTTCAAGGGTCCAGTCATTGACTCAGATTGGGATTTATTTTTACTCTTGGCAGAATACTCACTGGTCTCAGATCAGATCAGTTTTTCCTAAATAACTGACCTTTAATCCAGTGAAAGTACAACCAGGAGGAATGTGACAGATCATAATCTACAGGACGCACTGATCCCCATTCAGAGCAGCTATTTGTCAGTCACTGTTTGTTTAAATACCCACAATCCCCTCTGGGGTGTAATCGGTCCCCCTTAAGCTGGTTTGATAGGTTGCGAATGATGAGTTGAACTTACTACCTGTGGTTGTTTGTGGACCTCCGGTCAAACTACATGCAGCTGAGTGACAGCCGATGATTGGCTCTTTCTTTGGGGTTGTTGAATTCCTTATGTGAGATGTGACGACTCCACAGATGGAGTGAGGGAAGATAGAGGGGCTGCTGGTGGCAGCGGGTGATGTGCTTTTAAAACGAGCAGCTGCTATGACGATGGAGGCTGGTAAACAAATGTCCCTCACACTATCCATCCATCTTGTATCCATCTGCCTCCATTCCTGTCACTCTCTGCTCCTTTTTCTCTGACCCATGAATTCACTCTGTATGTCTCAGTTAGAAAATATAAGCACCAGTATTTTGTTACTGAAGGGTGTCTGTACCTGACTTGATGTGTGTGTGTGTGTGTGTGTGTGTGTGTGTGTGTGTGTGTGTAAAAACCCGAACTGAGCGTGTTTGTGTAGGATAAAATATGCTAGAAATCATTTATCACATTAGAGAGGAACCCCATCGCTGCAATCGTACATCATGTTTTTTACTACAATATCACACTGCTAAATCCAAGAACATCTGTCTTGCCCATACATGTACATACAAACCTGCATAATGTGTTATGCTAACATAAAAACTTTGAACGATACAACTGATCCACACCAGTACATTAGCATAAAGAAAGTGTCCACTGGAAGCAGTTTGGAACGGGATTCAGCATACATCACTTCCATTTTTTTTGGCATTGCTAAAATCTGATTTATTTGATTGCTCCTCTCTGACATAGATATATATACACACACACACACACACACACACACACACACACACACACACATATATATATATATATATATATATATATATATATATATATACAGTACAGGCCAAAAGTTTGGACACACCTTCTCATTCTTCGCATTTTCTTTATTTTCATGACTATTTTCATTGTAGATCCTCACTGAAGGCATCAAAACTATGAATGAACATATATGGAATTATGTACTTAACAAAAAAGTGTGAAATAACTGAAAACATCTCTTATATTCTAGTCTCTTCAAAGTAGCCACCCTTAGCTCTGATGACTGCTTTGCACACTCTTGGCATTCTCTTGATGAGCTTCCAGAGGTAGTCACCTGAAATGGTTTCCCAACAGTCTTGAAGAAGTTCCCAGAGATGCTTAGCACTTGTTGGTCCTTTTGCCTTCACTCTGCGGTCCAGCTCAACCAAACCATCTCGGTTGGGTTCAAGTCCGGTGACTGTGGAGGCCAGGTCATCTGGCGCAGCACTCCATCACTCTCCTTCTTGGTCAAATATCCCTCACACAGCCTGGAGGTGTGTTTGGGGTTATTGTCCTGTTGAAAAATAAATGATGGTCCAACTAAACGCAGACCGGATGGAATGGCATGTCGCTGCACGATGCTGTGGTAGCCATGCTGCTTCAGGTTGCCTTTAATCTTGAATAAATCCCCAACAGTGTCACCAGCAAAGCACCCCCACACCATCACACCTCCTCCTCCATGCTTCACGGTGGGAACCAGGCATGTAGCATCCATCCGTTCATCTTTTCTGCGTCGCACAAAGACATGGCGGTTGGATCCAAAGATCTGAAATTTGGACTCATCAGACCAAAGCACAGATTTCCACTGGTCTAATGTCCATTCCTTGTGTTTCTTGGCCCAAATAAATCTCTTCTGTTTGTTGCCTCTCCTTAGCAGTGGTTTCCTAGCAGCTGTTTGACCATGAAGGCCTGATTGGCGCAGTCTCCTCTTAACAGTTGTTGTAGAGATGTGTCTGCTGCTAGAGCTCTGTGTGGCATTCATCTGGTCTTTAATCTGAGCTGCTGTTAATTTCCGATTTCTGAGGCTGGTGACTCGCATGAACTTATCTTCAGCATCTTCAGCATCAGAGGTGACTCTTGGTCTTCCTTTCCTGGGGCGGTCCTCATGTGAGCCAGTTTCGTTGGAGCGCTTGATGGTTTTTGCGACTGCACTTGGGGACACATTCAAAGGTTTTGCAATTTTCCGGACTGACTGACCTTCATTTCTTAAAGTAATGATGGCCACTCGTTTCTCTTTACTTAGCTGATTGGTTCTCGCTATAATATGTATTCTAACAGTTGTCCAATAGGGCTGTCAGCTGAGCATCAACCTGACTTCTGCACAACACAACTGATGGTCCCAACCCCATCAATAAGGCAAGAAATTCCACAAAGTAACCCTGATGAGGCACACCTGTGAAGTGGAAACCATTTCAGGTGACTACCTCTGGAAGCTCATCAAGAGAATGCCAAGAGTGTCCAAAGCAGTCATCAGAGCTAAGGGTAGCTACTTTGAAGAAACTAGAATATAAGAGATGTTGTCAGTTATTTCACACTTTTTTGGTAAGTACATAATTCCACATGTGTTCATTCATAGTTTTGATGCCTTCAGTGAGGCTCTACAATGAAAATAGTCATGAAAATAAAGAAAATGCGAAGAATGAGAAGGTGTGTCCAAACTTTTGGCCTGTACTGTGTGTATATATATATATATATATATATATATATATATATATATATATATATATATATGTATGTATACACACACACACACACACACACACACACACACACACATATATATATATATATATATATATATATATATATATATATATAATTTCTTTTATTTTTCTTTACTATCTACAGCAAACTTTTTTAAACCAGTGTTAATATTGATTTCAGAGGATTCCTCAATTTTATTTTTGATCGTCATGCACTTTGCAACATCATGACCGATTTCAATCTAAATGGATGAGACAGTAACAGATTAATAAAACAGTTGCTTGGTGTATCCATCAGTACATCTAACACACTGCAAACATAAGAAGACAGAAATAATAAAACTAACTTTTGTCATAAAAAGGAGACTGAACAGTGGGAAAGCGGCATGTTGACACTTGCATAATGGAGCAATATTAATGGTGATTACTTCCAGTTTATTTATTTATTTATTTATTTATTTAGAATGGTATATGGTTGAATATTCACATTATGTTGATATTATGTGAGGTTAATTTCACTTTGCACACAGCAAGTAGAAATATCATTTTGTGGCCTTCTTTTTACTTACTCACTACGACTCACTACTTACTAAATATTAGACAAGTATCTGTACTTCTGCTTGAGTAAAGAATTTGTGTAATTTTTCCACCTCCGCTGAGGGTACCAGAGCATTTTAGGTACATTTGCACCAGAGCACATTCCTTCACATCTTGTTGGTGAAATTTTGCTAAAATATACGCTGACTAATGCCACCATATGAGTGAAGAGAAAGTAGACTCCATGCTAGTTCCCATTGTACATTAACAGTGACGACAAAATACGTGCCCACTGGGTGATTTTTAGCTGTCAGGTTATCTTTTATGCAGCAGAATTTATTGTCAGCCTCTTTTGGTATCTAGGTGCACTGCTAGGCATTCAAGGATTTCTTTCACCTATTTATTGTGTGTACCAGACCTCACTCTGTGATAAGTGCAGGAGCCAGTCGAGGCTGTTTCTGACATTTTGTCAAATGGGATTTTGTCAGCTGTGTTGGTGGTGATTAGTAAGTGTTTCATTTGTACTTAATTTGCCAAAACAAACATTCTACTTTGGCTCTTGTTTTGCAAGTCCACAAATAATTGCTCTAAACTAAACTACAGTAATCTAAACTACAGTACCCAAGAGTCTCAGCTGTTGTTTCCCGTCAAAAAAACCCGTCAAAAAAACCCCTCATATACTCCTAAGGGTGCATTTCTAAAATCACCCATCTTAGTTTTTTGCTTTCATACTCTTTGCTCTCTTAGTGTCAGGTCTATTTTTAATTTAACATCATGTTCCCAGCTCCTTCTTCCTCCCCTTTCTCCCTCTTGCCTCATTCGTAGAAATCTGTGATGAAAACCCCCTTTGGTGCTTTATAAAGGAGGATTAGCCTGCAGGTACATAATGAGCAGCCTCGACAGGAATTTCTGTACATTGTAGCTGCTGGCCAAATATATGTCTAACATGCACAGAGGTTTTAACTCATCAATGCATCCCCCTTAATATATACTGTCAACCACATGTTTACACAAGCCTGAGACCACAGAGATGTGTAAAAGAGAGATTAAGATCCATTGCTCTTCTCTCTTTATCTTCTATCCCAGATGCTTCTCCCTTTCACTGCTGTCTTTTTGTACATAACAGTGATTGTTCTAAGTGTGTAATGTATTTCAGCCATATTTTATTACTTCTTTTTTGACTCAGGTAGCTTTGATTTACATTCAGGTGTACAAGGGATTGAGCATATGGCTTCGCATCATTAGGCACGATGTCTGACTTAGGAACATGTCAGAAAAAGTCGAGCTGGAAACTGAGTCATGCTCAAGCAGGTTGGTGGCGTCTGTGCAGGTTTGCATGCATGAAAACACACATGTAGCTGCATGTGAGTTCCCAAAACTGGATTAAATCAGTGGTTATGTTCTGTATGGACTTGTGCATTTAATTAATGCCAAGGTTTACAGGAAGGCAAGAGAGAAAATATACCATAGAAGTGCCAGTTTGATGCGCCTGGAGCTTTTGTACTGACACTGGCAACTGTGAAAATCCTCTTTGCAGTACCCCCTTTTGGATCCTGTTTCTAGGTGATTTTTCTGAAATCGAATAGAAAAATATTAGCAAAACTATATAGAATCTGTCACTATACCTAATTTTTGATTCTGTGTTAGAATGCTTTCATGGGCTGTGTACATTTAGGTAGCTATAGTGAGAGACATCCTACCTGTGCTGAGAAGTACATTTGAGATATCTTGTCAATGTAAAATATAAATACTACTAATAGACCATGCATGTTACTGGTTAGGACTTTCCAACCCCCACACACAAATTCAATATGCTATGCATAAAAGAAGTTAAAGTTTCTTATGTGATAGTGTTTTTGTGCCATGTGAGGATGAGACAAGGAAAAACGCTCTGCATTCCCAAATAAGGAGGGACATTTGGTCATTTTACACTATGTGCACATTCCATAGGGTGGTGTTGTGTCGTTCACCTCCTTTCTTCTATTCGTATTTTAGTGGCAAATCATTGTCTAAGCAGAACATCATTGCCAATTTTTGGCTCATTCATTTATTTACTGAAATACACAGAGTAAACCTCTGTGGGGTCGTGGGTGTCAAAGCCTACCAATATACTGTGAGGTGACAGTTCTGACCAGTAGACCACGATGCCACCAATCTCCTAAAAAGACTGTATGATTGTTTGCTGGCTTCATCTCAATTTTATGTAAAATAAATAGAAAATAAACTGATATAAAATTTTATTGGCTTGTTTGTACACACTCTTTCACTCAAAGAGGAAGTTATACTGTCTTCCTCACAATAAGTCATGTGACTCCTGAAGTAGCATATTACCTATCCCCAACTGCCACTAAGTTTGGTAGTAGCTCACATAACCATTGAAGGTGAGAAAGGAGAGTCCGTCTTTTCATGGAAACCTTTGTATGAGTACATCATCTGAACAGTCACTTTTCATTGCTATTTGCATTATCAGTGTGAATATACTGAAAATACAAACTGAGACACAGTGTGTGATCAGTACTGCAAGAAATGGCACATTTTTATGCCTGAGCTTGTACTTGTATTTATTGACAGGTGCCAGTTCTTTCTTCTGCTTTTCCACATCTGCTGCAGCTTTTTTTTGACAATTTGTTGATGCTGATGCAGTTTGTAGTGCCGAAGGTTCCAGTGCGTGTATGATGAAATATATTCTGCTTCTGCAACTCATCACAGGTAATATGCACAAATCCAATTGCACCATTCTGTTTTCAGTGAGCAGTTTGGGTAAACTCCTCTCTTATCTCCATTTGCCTAAGTGTTTTGATGTATGGCAGAGTGATGTTTTTGTGGCCTTATGGTTGTGAAATATTGCATGTGTTTGTGCTTTTAAGGGTTGATTTGTCTGTCAAAAGACTTAAGTCAGCAAGATTTCCCAGATTTTCCAAGACTTGGAGAACTTCATCACAATGCAGTTTTGTGAACACATTTTAATATGGTCATTGTTTGTGAACTGTGATAGATTGATGTTTTTTCACAACAGTGTTAAGGTAGCCCACAACATGTTCTGGATGACCCATCTTCTGTGGTTGCCACTTCTCACACACTGTTGAGGAACGCAATGAGAACAGCGATGTGTTTGTGTGAAGTGAAGTTTATAAGTATTTGTAATGCCCCTATCAGTATTTTGCAGATGTAAAAATCACCAAATCAGTAATGGTAGATACATTTAAACACTGCATGTTGCTTTGATGCAGGTCATTGTAGCACTGGATTTGTTAGTTAACTTAACCAGATTGGCATTTTGGAAGATAAAGTGTTAAAACAGAAAGGACTAATAGATTTGCCAAGATCTTTTTTCCAAAATCCACACAGCCTGGGTGTAATATTCCCAGTATTGCCGCAGGTGTGTACTGTATGTGGCACAGACCTTGGTATCAATTTAAACAATCAACTTTAACGATAATGACACAATACGCCCATCTTACCTTGGAAGTTACCTTGGGGATGATTGATTGCACACATCTGTTAGATCATTCACAGTATAAAGTTGACAGATCACTCGCTTCTATTTGCCAGAATGAACACAGTAATTGTCTGGGCCTGTAGGACTGAAACGACAGCTGGATTTTCCATCGAACATCCATTGCTGTTACCCAGGGGTCAGCAACCTTAAACTCTCAAAGAGCCATTTTGACCCACAGAAAAGAAAACCCAGATAGCCACAAAACCCTTTTGACAACTAAAATAAAGACTGCATATCTCATTTATTTATTTATTTATTTATTATCGTAATGCTGTGGATAAAACATAATGTGCTCACACTCGAAAACCCTCGGCCTGACTTATGAAAATCCTCAAAATAATGACTGTCACTGATATGTTGAGTTGCAATATGTAAAATGTTGGAGACTGTGAATTAATACTGGAATTGGTTTGTGCAATAGATGTATAAAGGAATCCAAGATTTATCTATAACAGTACATACAGTGATAAAGAATTAATGTAAATGAACCATAAGTATAAGAGAAATAAGTCTTAGAGAAGTAAATATACAATTCATTCATTCATTTTCTGAACCCGCTTTATCCTCACTAGGGTCATGGGGGTCGCTTGGAACCTATCCCAGCTACATAGGGGCGAAGGCGGGGTACACCCTGGACAAGTCGCCAGTTCATCGCAGGGCTGAAATATAGAGACAAACAATCACTCTCACATTCACACCTATGGGCAGTTTAGATTAACCAATTAACTTATCAGTGCATGTCTTTGGATGGTGGGAGGAAGCCGGAGTACCCGGAGAGAACCCACGCAGACACAGGGAGAACATGCAAACTCCACACAGAAAGGTCCCACCCCCCGCCAACTCGTGTTGGAATCAAACCCAAGACCTTCTTGCTGTGAAGCGCGAGTGCTATCCACTGCACCACTGTCACCCTAAATATACAATGAGAAATAAATTAAACTGTCTAGATACTTAGCATGTTTAAGAGATCATGTGACTTGGTGTCATGCATTTTAATAGTGAATAAAAAATAAATGTGAATGACAGAATCCACTAAGTGGGATAAGTGTAGTAAAGCTGTGTCATATTAAGGCTTGATTCTAATTTATTTAAGAGATAACAACAAGTGTCACACTTCAACCTGAAGTGAGGGTAGGTTGCCAAAAAGCTGCCTGGAAAAAGTCTAATTTGGTCTTAAAACTATAGCAAAAACAACAAGACAAAATCCATTTGATTAAAAAAAAAAAAGGTGAAGAGCTTTATTGCCCGTAAGTGCATCCAAGGAAATAAGCAAATAGTGATAATAACAACAAAAAAGTAACACAGGTGTGCACAGCACCACAGCCCTTCTCTAACTGCCCTAAGCAATGTCAGACCCTCTCCGTTTAAAGGCTAGGCCCCTCCCACTGGACCATACCATTTGTAATTGGCAGTAATTAAACATTTCATCTCACTACATACGCTATTTTCCATAGTTAAATCACAAAACAATTTAGATTAGATTAGATTAGATTAGACTTTATTGATCCACACAATGGGGAAATTACTTTGTTACAGTAACAGCACAAGACGTAACAGGCTGCCGGCATCCCCGGCGCCATAAATCTTGACAGAATAATGCAAAGCACAAGTATAAGACATCATACAGTTTACACACAGTACACGTGGACACATGCTGGAATTTTTTCATGGATTTAAAGGGAGTCGGGGGACAGTGTGAATAATTAGACCGACAGCAGACGTCAAGTGTGTTTTAAACTCACATCAAAAGAGTCATCTTATTACTTATAGCATTTACACACTCTCTTTAATACTCAGAAAAACCTGGAATGGTGCAGTGCGACTGGCTGAGCCTTTTTTCCTCGTTTAACTCAGGCACTATAAAAGGTAGCCTGATGTTCCCTTCAGGTCATTTCCCACTGCCCAGAACCAGGAAGCACTATGGTAAGTAAAGGAAAAAACATAATTAGGAACAAAATTTCACAATATAGAATCTAACATAATTAAAGACCTAATTCAATCTTAATTGTGTTTGTGTGTGTTTTTGTACAATTTCATGGGAAAACAGCACAGGAGACTAACTTAGGTGTTTAAATGTAGCCCAGTGTGTGCACCCACCAAGCTATCAGTAGTAATGCTACCTGGCTATTGTTTGCCATGTGGAAGAAGTGAGTGTGTGGTGTATGGTGTATGATTAGTGGCAGGGGTGACTGCCACAAACAACATGTCAAGGAAGTGTAAAGGGTGTGTTTCAAGTTTATTACACAGATATTTAAATTTATCTATTTTTTATTTTATTTTTATTTTACTTTATTATCTGTAATTTGGCACCCCCTCTAGCAGATAGTGCCCTAGGCAGCCGCCTGTGTTGCCTATACCCAGAGCCAGGCCAGACTCTGACATAACATTGCGTTATTAACATTGGCATTAACATTAGGGTAGGCTCACAGGCTTGAGCCAGATACTGGTGAAAGTTATTCTTGTTTAGTTCCATTTCTCTCACCCATTCCTCTGCTCTATCGCATCTCCACTGTCAAGCCGCAGTGAAGCTGAACAAGAAGTTGAGAGTCCAGTGTTTGTTTTTCAGAGGCATTTGGTTGGTGTTTAGTTTACAGAGGCATTTTCATTCATCTCTCTTTTTTTCTTAACCATGCTGTGCACTGTTGTGTCCGATTTGGGTCCACACTGAGTGTGGTCTGAATACGCGAGTATGCGCAGATATCTGCGGTGTGTATACAGCCGACTCCGGCCGACTCTTTGGGGGCCTGCCCCTAGTGGCCTGACTTATCAGTGCATGCCAAAGTTTTTGGGACAGACGGACGGACGGACAGATGGACAACCAACTGATGACAATACCCTGCTGCCAGTGCGGCCGAGGGTAAAAAAAAACTAAAATAAAATAAAATTACTTTAAATTGAATACTCATTCATGTTCCCAAAGCCAGAGGGAGTTACAGCAGAGGAACGAAAGACCCACAAGCGGCTCCAGAGCCGCAAGTTTCTGACTCCTGTTGTAACCTGTTTAGATGAGTTCATCCTGCACTTCGCCTTCTTTTGAACTTGACCTTCCTTTACAAAGTGCTCCAGTTTTTTGTTTTTGTTTTTGTTTTTTTTTTTAGAGTTTATCTCAATATAATATTGGAGAAATAGAAAATGTGTGATTCAGTAGGCTACACTATGGGGAAGGTATTCATGTCTGGAAGCAAATTAATATCTAGTTTAATAGCAGCAATAAACGACATTGTTTCAGACATTTCCACTTATACTTTGGTTTGTTTTCTGTTAAACTAAGACTCTGGATCAACACCAAAACCAGTTAATTAATTGTTAAATGGAGTCAAGGTTGACCTCATGGGTGATGGAGTAAGCAGTGAAAATGCAAAAGCTTCTAGGGCAATCAAATGTTGTTTTACATCGAGTGTTGCCTAAACAGACTTAATCTCTACAAGTGCTGTTGAAACAAACCACACAAGCATGTAGTTACCAAGCAAAGAATCCTCCCTGGTATTGGATCAATACCAATTGTTAAAATGTGGGGCTAGTAACATACTGGATCTAATGTTGTGGGCCCATAGGACATCCAATTGGATGCATGTGAGGTACAGAGCTGGTGTAAAGTGTCTCCCTGTGTGTTTGCATGTTTTGTGTGTTTGCGTTGGTGTCTCCAGCTTGCTCTGCATGAATGGGGGAGATGGGGTCACTAGTGGTCAGTGCAGATCTGGGGCACAGCAAGTGAAAGAATGAAAAAGGGAGAGGGAGAATTTTTTTTTAGAGATCAGTCAGAGGATGGCTTTTGAGTGAGGTCTCAAGATCAACTTGCAGTGTCAGTAGTTGGTGGGGAACTATTATGATAATACGACCAAACTTCTGCTCACCAGCATCAATCAAACGACTCAGATGTTTTCAGAAAAACCCTCATGGCAAATATTCAAACTAGGGATGCAAATTATCGATTAATTCATTAATCGTTAGTCGGTTGCCCTTATCAATCGATTAACGATTAATTGATAAGCGGCGATTTTCCTGAGAACCTGAATTTCTTTTTCAATACGGCCTATAAGAATAAAAGATAAATATTGATTGTACACTTCATGACAAAAGCATGTGATATTCCTTAATGATTGATTTATTGTACCATTGGGTACAGTCCGTGTTTCCTGTGGAATTCATCTGTTGATGTGGCAGTGTGTAATGAGGCGTGTGCCTTTCGCCGGTGTGTGTGTGGGGTGCACGCACGTGTGTTTCGGGGGGCGGGGGGGGGGGGGGGGGGGGGGAGTACTCGCACGCGCACAGTACGGCCGGGGGGATACGTGCGTGTTGGTTGGTAACCGCATGCGTGTCTATGTCACTTTCTGTCCCACTTCTAATACTATCAGGGTACTGGGCAGTCCATGCCCCCGCAGAAGTGAAAATTAAACTTTTCACTGACTGTAGACTACACCAACCTCCAGGGAAAACATTCCAATACCAACCCCGTATTTGTGCGTGTATTTATTTGGGGGTGTACCGCTGCCAAAAACAGACAGGCTGGTCTGTGTTTGGCTCCACCATGTCCATAAAGATATTCTAACTCTTCACTGACCAGCTATCCCAGCTGTGGCGCAGCGCGAACAAACCGGCAGCTCTCAGACAGGTGTGGACAGGCGGAAAAGGGCAATTAACCGACAATTAATAATTTAATCGAGCAAATTCTTATCGACAATTAATCGTTAGTCGATTGTTTACATCCCTAGTTCAAACAGTAAGTCTGTGTATGTGTAATCCATATTGCCAAAGTAAGAAATTCATAGACATTTAGTTTTTGACGATAAACATAAAAAGGAGCCCCAGATACAACCAACTCTGATATAACTGATAATTGTGTGCAGTCTAGACAATGCTTGTGTTTCCAACACACGTTGCAGCATGTACCATTCTCACAGATTGATTGCGCTAGAAGTACACGCCTAGTTTATCTCTGACAGAGGACACATCAAGATGTACAGAGCAGATTGAGACAAGCAGGAGGTCACGCATATGGACTGCACTCAGTCATTTTCCAAAATGAAAAATTGTGGATACTAGGTGATTATAACAACAAAACAACCGCATACATCTTACCCATATTGTTCGGAACTAAACTTAGCTAGTAGGAAGTAACAATTACCAGACAAAACACTCTTTGCAAGTGTTAGCTTAGTTCAATTAATCTACTACTCTAAAATGTTACTGTTGACCCTAAATACGAAGGTTAACGTTAATGAAGGTTAATGTATCGTCATAAATGTCTGCAGCCAAGCATTGCCAAGGATTATATATAGTTTTTAGTATTAGAAAAGGACAATATATATATATTTTTTTTTTAATTTGGGATGCACATCTCCATCACACATCAAGTAGCTACCAACGCAAAATGGTACAATTCACCACTGCTGTACTGCACTATAATTCAACATGCGAATGAGTAGTAAATCACCTACAAAAGTGCCATTTTTATGTAATATATTGGCCTGTCTATTACTGCAGCTCAGTAAACATCATCTTTTTTGTGTTTTTCTTAAAAAAAAACCCCAAAGAAAAACACTAGGTCATTTCACCAAACAGTACATAGTATTGCTAAATGTCTCAAATGATAAACCAGTCTTTTTTCTCTGTTATGTCTTCAGTTAATCTCTTAATATACTATTTAATATACATCTCTGCAGCAGCTTGAGCCTTTGTTCATACTTATTGAGATACTTTTAGAGATTCAGAGAGGATCAATCAAATAAATCAGATTTTAGCAATGCCAAAAAAAAATGGAAGTGATGTATGCTGAATCCCGTTCCAAAACGCTTCCAGTGGCCACTTTCTCTATGCTAATGCAGTGGTGTGGATCAGTCGTTCCGTTCATAGTTTTTATGTTAGCATAACATGTTGTGCAGGTGAGTGAGGGGTTACACATGTATGGGCAAGACAGATGTTCTTGGATTTAGTGGTGAGATACTGTAGTAAAAAACACGGTGATTGCAGCGATAGGGTTCCTTTTTAATGCGATAAATGATTTATAGTGTATTTTATCCTACACAAACACACTCAGTTTGGGTTTCACACACACACACACACACACACACACAAATACGCAGATATCTGGCACCGTCTTCCATCTTCCTGGGTGGCCTCGGTGTATGCACCTACAGCAGGGAGCTTTTCTGTTAAAGCTTAAAACGTGCACACACCTTCTCACTCACAAACACACCTTTACTCCCACGATGCTTGTAAATCAGCCAAAGTACCAATTTATTTCATCTCTGGATATGAGATGTATTTCTCAGTTACTCCCAACCTCAAATAAGCAACAGTAAAATCCCCCTATAAAAACACTACGCAGCATATTTTCACAGCCATTTCAAAAACATAAAGTTTGTTTTACTGCTTTGAACCAATTATTTTTCAGTTTGATTCACTACCATGGGTTTTGGTGGGAAGTAACCCATTTTAGGTCTTGACCTGTTTGAGTAACCATTCTACAGTATGTAAATCGCCTTATGGAACTCCCATAAAGTCTGGAAAAGCTCATTAAGCAGAGTTCAGATTTAAAAACACAAGATTTAAAGCAACTTGACACCTTCAAGGTCATAGAAAGAAAAAAGGGGCCAATTAACTCTTTTCTGCTTCATTCACTAAGGCCTTCACAATGGCAAACCCCCTTTATGTCTACAATAATACCATTCACATAGCTCAATCCAAGGTTAAGATAACTCATACCTGTAACTTAACCCACTCTGCTGATGCTAAAGTAGCCTATAGGCACTGAGCTGTTAAGCTGGTAGATGCAAAGCCAATATTCATCTGCAACCTGATCCTGATCTGTGTTTGGTTTTGGATTAAAAAAAAAAAAAAAAAAAGAAGAAGAAGAAGAAGTCAGAAATTTGAGTTGGGATGTTAGGACAACAGCTGAAATGTAGTGTTGAAATATAGGTTTTTCACTTTGTCCTAAATGAGCTGCTAAAAGCTTATTCTGCATCTTTTTGTTCCCACCTGGATTTAACTAAGCAAAGAAAGTTAGATCTTGCAGTGATTCATACGTTTTAGCTACATTTAATTATTTAACCCGTATTTCTCCTTTCTGTGGCAACCATCATTTTACATGGGAACATAAAGAATGGACAATGCCAGGATTCAGCAGGATCAGATTGTGAAAAAGTGGCTCAGGGTGTATGAGATACCATTTTCACACATGGCTTAGCCACCACAGAGTCCAGACTTGAACTTCATTGAGAATCTTTTGCTGGAGAAGACATTGTGGTCTGACTCACCCATCAACAGTACAAGACCTGGATGGATCTAATGCTGAAAACTATGGACATACAATATGTTTTGACATTCATTGCAACACTGCAAAAGCATTGCATGGCATAAATGTCACAGTGAATGCATTCTGTAAACAAAGCTAAAGGCAGTCCAATGAAACATTACATGATTTTTTTCTTTGTAGCCGCACAGTGTACATTCAGCCTGGTATTCTACAGTAAATTTTATAGAAGTTAAAAACTTGTTAAATATTATAATACAGGATGAGGCAATAAAGTGTCCTGCTACTGAACTGCTTGAGAGAAGTGTTTCTTTTATATATTATACCAGAAGTACCTTGATTTGTCAAATGCATGGTTTGCTCATTGCCATTCAGTAATTGGATTTATACAAATGTTTCTACAAAATATGCTACATCTCAGTATAAAGCCTATTACTCTGAACATTATTCACTCAAATGACATACTAATTGTCTAAATCAGTGGTTCCCAACCTTTTTTGGCTCGTGACCCCATTTTAACGTCACAAATTTCTGGCAACCCCAGATTTTTTTTTTTTTTTTTTTTTTTTGCTACAATTAATTTGTTTTTGATCATATAATAGTTTGCTATACTATGTTGCAAATAAACATTAATTTTAGATGGCATTTAGATTATATAATGTGTATTATTATGGATGGAGGCAGAAAAGCCAGGTGTAGATTACTGCACAAAGTGACAATTTTATTTTCCTTGGTCAGGATATGTACAGTCAGTCCATCTTGTATTTACAAGGCTACAAATTAATACTGAACAAACAATAAGTCAACCTATTAATTATGAAAGAGCTGCAGCATCTTAAAACAGCCACAATGAACATTTGAAAGATAAACACTACCACAGTACTTCCATTTCAGCTTCAGAGTTTGTCATGTCTTTTATGTATTGTGATTCTTTCAACTCACCATATATTTTCCATTAGTAATTTTTTTTTAAATTTATTTATTTTTTATCAACTGCTAGAATTTTCAGGCGTCCCATTTGAATTCCAGGCAACCCCACCTGGAGTCCCAACCCCAAGGTTGAAAAACACCGATCTAAATAGTTAATTAACTATTTGTGCCAATAAAAGCCAGACAAAAAGCAAAAACAGTTGTCCTATACATAATTTTGTACTTTTCTTGTATCTGCTTTATTCTCATGAAGTGAAAAAAAATATAAAATCTGACAAAAACAGCCTAAAATCATCACTTCTGCCAAAAAGCAACTAGTGAATTTGAGTCCCATCTGATTTGATCTGTTATGCTACTGAGCTGAACACGACTTTAGGTTTATTTTTTGCTTTAGATGTCTTTTTATCATCCCACTTGACCATTTGCTCTCTGAGTATCGATCAGCTCCTGTTAATGACTGTAGTCCGAGATAAAGACATATTTTCTGATGAACCACTTTTTTTCCAGACATAGTTATGCAATAAGAGCATACCAAACGCATTGAATAACAGATGTCTTCTCCTTTTCTTGTTTATTCTAGTTTGAGTCTTTGGAGGGTGTTAGGTCACTTCATTTCATATTTTTCTTTCCACAAACATCACAAACAGTTTGACATGTCCTAACTTATATTCTCCTTAAGTTTCAATGTCTTAAAAAAAAAATAAAAAAAAAAAAAAAAAAGAAGAAGAAGAAGGAAGGAGCTTTATTTAAGTGGAGCAGTGTGCTAACTCTCAGGCCACCAGCAGGTTTCTGACCTACAAAGTCACCAGGTTTTAACTGTTCCCCAGGGGCCCCTTAAGCCCCTCACATGGGGCAAAGTGGTGTCTGGGGACTTTAAAACCTCAAAGGGTGTGTGTGTCTATCTGTCTGTGTGTCTATGAGTGTGTGTGACAGACAGAGTGACAGTGTGTTGGATGTGTGTGTGTGTGTGTGTGTGTGTGGCCTCTGGTCCAGTAAAAATCTGCAGCAGGTTATAATCCATCTCACTTCGTTTGTGTCGACATGCTGCTGCTCCTTGTACTGAAACACCCAGCTATTCTTTTGTGTGTCTGTCCGTGTGTGAGTGTGACCCCCTGTAGACTGGACTGCAGTGGAGAAGATGAGCAGTGCATTGTGATGTGGTGTTTTTACCATAGCTGAGGGGAGAATAGCATTACCATTCAAAAGGCCTGCTGTCGCAGTTGAGGGGTTTAACAGTTTTTTTTTTCTTTTGCTCTGTTTCTGTTTCTTAGCTGCTTTCATTGTAGTGTGTGTGGCTTTAACATGTCTTGTTTCATTTTTCCTACATGTTAGAGCCTCCACCTATTATTTTTCCATTGCAGGTTTGTGTAATCTGTAAATTTTATCTCATAAAAACAGTTATTTTCATTAAAAGCATCAGAAAGGTCAGCATAAAAAATAAATAAATAGGCAAAAAATGGAAGAAAATGAAAGGAAAGGCTGCATAAATCATGAATATCGATAGCTGAAGGGATAACAATTTTGTATGGAAAACTTTGAGCTCATTTGATATGTTACATACATATGATATGGCTATTTGTTCAATTACATTATTTACTACTCGAATGCAGTGCATTGGAAGTAGTGAGTAACATACAATTGAAATAGTTCCCTTCATTTGAGTAAAATTCTGTTCTTGAAAAGAAGCAAAAAACAGGAGATAAATGCTGGATACGTGGAAGAGTGAAGATTAGAAAAAGTGGCAGAAAGAGAGTTATTGTGAAGACAGACAAAAAAAGATATAAAGAGACAGTTGTATATCCATCAGAGTCCTGTCAAGGGCTGTTCACTGTCTTTATCTTCAAAGGTCATGGACTGATTCACACAGACACACACCACTGACCACTGTGTGCTGAGTAACTTTTTTTATTAGTATTCAAAAAGCCTGCTGAACTGCAAATGAGCTGCTTATGAAGCTTGTAGGCACATGGATACCTCTGTGTGTGGGGGAGTGTGTGTGAGCGAGTCAATAGCCTGACACGGACTCGATTTATAGACTTTTTTGCATCCCTATGAAAAGCCGTAAATTACCGGGGTGATCCTGATCAGTCTCCCTCTCTCTCCTCCCCCGCTGTCTGTCTGTCTTTTCTTTTATGTCTGTCTCTCTGTGTCTTTTTTAGATGTCGAGGCTCATTCAGGGGGCAGTGGGGCAGAGGGCTGGAATATGTGATGAGGGGAGGGAGGTTAAATGTGCGGTATTTGTTCATTATTATTTTAACTTCCAGCTGGAGTAGATGTACAGAAAATTATGAGAAACTATTTTAATGTCCTGACAATTATTTAAAACATTTTCAAATTATTAATTTCTTGCTTTCATTACATACATTTAAGCTTATTATACTCATTATGTGGAGTCAAATTTTGTCAAATTAAATAAAATTGTCCAGTGTCATTATATTACATTACATTACATTATACACACGCACACCAAAATATGAAAATATCCAACTTTAATCTCAAATCCAAAAGATATATTTATAACCCTTGACTTACTTCATGCCAGTAAAGAAAAAGTAAAGCCACTCTTCCAAGCCTCCATCATGTCCAGGTTGCCCCTTACTGAATTTGGTCAGATATTGGCAATTACAGCTGTCAATCATGTATTTAACGCTCCTACCTGTTTGAACGCACCTGTGATTAGATTTTCTACAGCCTGAAACCACAGGAAAGGAGTCAATGCAGAAGTGACATGTCCTGTCAGACCACTTGAATTACAATATTCTGAAAGGGAATAATGGCATTTTTGCACAACGATGCTAAAAAAAGAAAATAAAGATCATAAAAAACTAACTGCAGCTTTAAAAGTCGCCCTATGTGAAAAGCTTTTTGCAGCCACATTTTGGCTGAAAACAGCTACATAAAGGAGATATCAAATGTTGCCTTCTTCGAGCAGTAGCTAGAGTCCTTGTTATGTGGAAGATGCAGATAAAGTGTGTATACAGAGAATGCATATGAGGAAATCACATCACATCAAAAGGTTGTGATATTTTAATAGTGTGTTGTGATAGCAACTAACCTACAGGAACCAAGACTCCTCAAACTGTGGAGACAGTGAGATATGGGGGCCCTTAGAGTCCAAGCAGAGGACAGCGTCACCTCTAATTTTTGTAATTTAATTTTCATCACTATGTTTATATTTCTGAAATGCTGATGCCCACTTACTATCAACAATTAGTAGGGACAGCTTTATGCCCACTTTGTTCAGTTCATCATTTTACCTCCTTTCTATCTTTTCCATCCCTCTAGTGTTCCCACTCACCTCAACTATCTGCCACCTGAATCTGAGGCCTTCAGGCTGAGGAGACTTATTGACGTGTTAGGCACCTCTTATCCACAAACTGATCTGATCTGGTCACGGTGTTCTTAACTATGTGTGCGTCTGTTCATAGACCCACACATCTCCCATCACCTGCTCCACATAATTAAGATAATTTCTACTGATGCCCCACACTGAAGTGAAAGAGACTAATTATGATGGCATTCACGAAGACATGAGGTGTATGTGTATTTCTAAGAAAGTAAGACACTCATCAGGCTTGAGTGGCTGGTTGACAGTTGTTGAGCTGACAGTCAAAACTGTCTTCATGTCGATTCCTGTAGGAATTACTACAGAAAACATTAAAAACAGCAATATCACACACACATGTGCAAGTTCACACACTTGCACGCTCTCTAAATACCTGTGTAATTGAGCTCTCTTATATCTGTGATGGATGTTTGTTAAAGCACACTTTGGCTGCTACCCTTAAGGACCTGACATTAAAAAGTTTAGAGCTGAGGGCACTGTAAGTCATCTGGTTGGTTCTTTGCAACATCTCATGCCCCTTTGCTCTGCATTTAGTGTACTGCTGAGTTCCATCTTGTATGCATTATTAACTAATGCATATTGTATGCATTACTTTTAAAAATTTAATTTATTTGTTTTTATTGTTAATTTTGCTATTTTTTTTATTTATGTAGTTTCTAATGAAGTTAAAAATAGTGTAATACTTCTGAATTTTTGTGGGATTAGACAGCCAATGTTTTTTTTTTCCTGTTAGAAACTATCACAATTATATCAAACCTCCGTCAGTTGTGTAACATGAAGTGTTTGCATTACTTCAGTTTCACCTTTTCAACTCACAGCCCATGTCAAATAATTACAGTATACATACCACATGCGTACTTTATGTACATCCTTTGTCAAATCTAAGCATGCACAATTCCTGGCATTAACACACATCTGCTACTCTATTGAATTGCAACAGCGCTGAACAGCAAATAGGGAGATGTGAAAGTGCAGGCATGTGGGCATGTCTATGCAGATGCTTAGAAATGCAGTCCAGAGATCCTGAGGTCAAACAGTATTTGCAAACATCAGCTGTTGTTTGTTTTTTTACCAGCTTGGAGATTGCAGAAGTCACAGGTAACTTCACATACAGTTAGCTGACATGTCATTCATGCAAGTGAAAGTACATTGGCAAGATTCTTCTGTGCTTTTCCATGATTGTGTAATTGTTCCTGGAGTTGTACTGCCCCATGTTGTGTACAAGCCGTAAAATGTACTTGTAGATGCTGTCTGACCTGGGTTTGGCATGTGTGCATGTAAACCATCATGCAAGGATGCTCATAAAAGCTACAAGGGGACATACACAAAAACATAAGGCAGGAAATTTTAAAAATGCATCCCTTACATTCCAGCTTTAATAAAAACAAGGAGGGAAATGCAAACATACAGACAGGAAATTTTCTGTACGTGCCCTCAATTTGTATTTTTATATGTGCAAAGCTTAAACAAACAGAAACACAGATACACCTGCATCAAGAAATCTCCAGACAGGATATAACCCACCATCTGTCCACTCTTAACCTTCATCCCTCTCTTTGATTCTACTGCTTTAAGTTGTCCTTGGCCTCAAATCAGTAACATTTGTAGGTATTGCAGGTTTTAGCCAGCAACCGATACAGATAAATTCCCTTTAATAATATCCTGTCATCATGTGTTTTCACTCGGCGTCTGTCTCCCAGGCGTGGCCCAAGTGTTCACGATGGTGCTAAGGTGCAATATGTGAACACAGCACTTTTACAAACACATGTAAATTATCAGTTTGGTAAGAGTGTACATAAATCCTAACACCGACCTGAGACACTTTAACAATCATACTAATCCATTCAGTGATAGAAACTGCATTGTTCTATCAACAGTCCAACCTCTCTTGATAACAGGAAAATAATACAACATGAAAAAAGAAAGAAAAATAGGACCAATGGCCCTGTAGCTTACCGGCCAAATTAAAAGCCTTGGGAAATGTATCCAGATACCATTTATTATCACCCAGTTATGTGTATTTATTATATTACAGAAATAGCCCATGTTTTGGTCATACTCCAATCAGATCTGTAAAAAATTCAAATTCCAACTGGATATCATTGATACTTACTGATTTATTGTATCAATCCACTTCCTATCTGTTATAATGGGAACATTTTTCAAAGTTGCACCAAATCCAGAATCAGATCCGGATCAAAATAATTTCAATACCTTGTGTTGACATCATCATAAAGAAGCTGCATGCCAAGTTTGAAGTCAATCAGAACTGTAATTTCAGAGAAGAAGATGACTGAAATTTTTTCCCCATAAGAGCCCATGATAAATTTTCCGTAAGTTCCCGGATCCAGAAGAAGATCCTGATTAGCATGTGGGCATTACATTTTGATCATCTCCCCATTAGGGCTGGACTGTAGAAATTTACACTGGATATCATCTATATTTACTGTTATTGCAGTGATCCACCTTCTGTCTCCTTTAATGGGGAAATTTTCCAAAGTGGCCCCAAATCCAGAATCAGATCCGGATCCAAATAATTTCACTAACTTTTGTTGACATCATCATAAAGAAGCTGTATACAAAGTTTGAAGTCAATCGTAATTGTAGCTTCGGAGAAGAAGAAGATTGAAAGTTTTGTAACGGACGACAGACGACGACAGATGACGACAGCCGACAACGACGGACGCTGCATGACGACAATAGCTTACGGCCTGTCGGCCGGTAAGCTAAAAATAGCAAGTGTCACCTATGACAACCAAGAACTAGTTAATGCTGATATCTACCATAAATGACTGACTATAATTGTTGATGAGTAATGCTTTATCTAATGGAGGTTGTTGTTAAGCTGTCCTATGAAAAGAAATAGTAAAGATGTTGACGGAAACAGTGTTTGATGATAAAATCCAGAAGTTATCAGGCCACAGTTTTCAGGAAATGAACAGTCTTTGAATCTTTGAATCCTTTATTTGTGCAGCTTTTTAGTGTTTATGAAGAAAAATAAAATTATCAGGTCAAAAATTATTTACTGATGAGATATTTTTGTCATTTTATCATTCTAGGTCAAAGATTACAGATGGATCTATAAACATAGGCTATAGAGAGATGTTGTGTTGTAGATATCATTTTTGCCTAGATTTAAAGCAAAAGATATAGATCATTTCCAGCAGTACAAAGCTATTACAGTTCTATATTATTTTTTAAATATTATATTATACTACTGCATTTTAGTACAGTATGTATCAGGAAAAAAAATTATAGTGTAATAGTTTGGGTGAATTTTTGGCTTTTAAACAATAACCAAATGATTTTGATGAGCAGTGTCTTAACAATGTCACATCACACAGCATATGCCTATCTCTTTTAGTCAACAAGAAATTATAATTAAGACATTAAAAGTTGTAAATTATATTTAAAGACTAAAAACTGCAAACTATAAATCTTAAAAAACTGTATTTTATCTAATAAGGGTTAATGCAAATACTTTGAGATAAAATGACAAAACAGTGAAAAACATGAAATAAAACAGGATAAATAAGCATCTTTCCTCTGTTTTTCCATTAAAGTCAAATGTCTGGTATCTTTATAACACTATCCTCCTCAGTCTACATTTTCCACCTCCTCCGCCTCCGCCTCTTCCTCCTCCTTTCATCCCTTCCACCGACTCCCTGACCCTTACAGAGAAAGAGAGGGAGGACACGGGGAAGGGAGGAATGAACGTGGGCTTCCAGTGGAGTGGATCAGAGTGGACCGCAGAGGTCAGGAATGTCGTGTTGTCGGCTGCAGGGAGTCAGGACCACTGGGCTTAATGGTCTGGAGAGATCTCATATAGGAACTCGGTGTTTCCCAATCAGGGGAATTTGAGGAATTTAAAGGGACAGTGAAGGAGGGCTGTTGTCTGAAATGGCTAATTTCACTTATCTGGAGAAGGGTCTGGGAGATCTAAGAATTCCTGGTATACTGCATCTTTGGCAATTGTTGGACTAAGGAGTACCAGCCTTGTACCAGCATAATTATGGAATAATCAAATAACCAGTCTATCCTAAGTTCCCTGTTTCGTCTTTGTGACTGTTTTCAGTTTGACATGTTAATAAAAGATTACCAGGCAAACAATTGTGCCTGGAGATGCACTGTAGTTATATTAACATATATGTTGAGAAATAAAGTTTGAGGAAGGGGTGATAAAACATATGCTTTTATTTCTTGATGCAAAATTGACCAGCTTTTGACATGGAATATAATAATTACATTTTTGTGGAACATAGATCACAAACATCTGTATAAACTAATGATTTTAATTGCGTTTTTAAGGATGAATAATCAAACTACTTTAATTCGATTAGCTCTGACATTATTATCAACACATGCTCTCCACCCAAACCAAAATCATAAAAAAATCAGACTTTACTTATTACATGCAGCTCACAGGCAGAAACAGGGGCAAAAAAAAAATTGTTCTATGCCACTGACTGTATATTATTAATGTCTTGCAATTTGGCCTTTGCCCTGTTGGCTTCTTGGAGCCAAAAGTGACCATATTTGGACATAAAGGCTAGAACTACAATAACCTAAGGGGTAAGTAATTGTAAGTATTAGTTTACTCTGACTCATTGAGTCATTTTACAGTCTTGTTAGAAGAACCTGTTATCCACAATTACACCATGGCTGTCTGTCAGGAAAAAAATGTAAATTATTAAAGTGAAACTCCAAAAGTTCAACTTGGCAACTCGGCAGTCAATGAAAGTCCAACATTAAAGCATTTTATTTTTCTTGATATCATTTCAAGATGGCCCAGATCCCTTATTAGAGGGTCCACATGAAACAGATGATAGTAGATATGAGTCCAGTTTTGGACTGCAACCGTAATGGCCATAAGTAGAATTCCAATTTAAAGTTGCTTTCACTTCAACTTCATTTTAGAGCTGAGATCCTTGTCCTTCAGTTCCATATCTCTATGAAGAAAAACAGAAATGTCGTCCCATCCCTACCTAGATAAAAACTTTAAAAAAATGTTTATGTTTATGTTTATGTTAAAAAAACTGATTATGTAATAATTTAAAATGTTTTCACATAATAATCTTAACTTTAAACCACCACATCAGAGGAGACACTAAAGGGTCATTGCCTGTCCTTGAATGATGAGAGACAAAAGACAGCAGCAGTAAATGGATGAGAACGAGAAGGAAAGAAAGTGAAAATGTTCTACTTTGGGGGAAAAGTGGGCCAGGAAAAGCAGCTGTGTGTTTGTGTGTCTGGATGCTGTCCTGCTGACAGACACATACATTCAGATGTTCACACACTGGTGGTGGTGAGGGACAACTATGTCCGTCTCTTGTCCCACTGTGTAGACATGTGTGGAACAGGAATGTGAACAGCTACATACATTCACTATTGGCAGCAGGTGAAGGGATGAGCAATGAGCAGTAGCATGATCTGCACTTCAGGGCACAGTTTGGTGTTTTACCCTTTATATTGCGTGATAGGCAGCATAATACGCAGATTTGTTGATGATAATTACATTTGACAGCTATAACCTTTCAATGGTTCTCTGTGTGATATTTTACAAAACATAGACAGTTACACATCCCTTTCTTTATTGGTTCTTTTTCACCTCATTTCATTTGCAGATTTTATGGTATAGTTATGCCGTATGAATTGATATTTTCATTAGCTTTTATTTTTATTTAGCCTTGCTGCTTTCATTGTTTTGTTGACCTGCTATAGTTTAGAATTCTTTAGTTTTTTTTGGTTCAGGGACAAAAGAATGAATTTACAGAAGCTGAACAAGGAAAAGTAATTAAAACTAAACTGATTTTACTTGCAATTCTGTTTTATTTTAGTTTTTGTGCATTTCACTATTTCTATTTTTCATTGCTAGTTATAGTTTCTGTTGTTTTACAGTTCCCTTCACCTGATTTAGTCACAAGTTTTATTTTCCCACCAGTGTCTCCTCCACATTTTTGTAAACTCTCATGACAGCCACATCATTTTTATTGGTGAGAAAGACGCAGTGGGTCGACAGAACAACACAAGACAAATGTGTCTGGTCTCCTGTGGGTCAACTATTCAGATCTGTCATTTTAAACACAGTGCAGGAGTACCTAAATGATACACCTGAACACTCCTGGAGCTCATTTCTGGGTTAACTAGCAAACGCCCCCACCATTCTGAAGAATTATTAAGCTATATTCATGCATATTGTAGTCTAAGGATGACCCCAGTTATTTTGCACTGGTGACTTTATCAACAGAACTGTAAACGGTTACTGTTGTCTGTAACCACGCCGAGCGAAAGGACTAAAAAAATGTATAGAAAACTTAACTCTGCTCCGTTCCCTCATCCACTCACTCACCACGCTCATACCTCATAACACACATGCACACAGGTTCACTGGCTCTGCCCCCATACTGCTCTCATTCATTCTCCGATCTCTCAAAACCACACACACTCTATCCTCTGTTGTACTATGTCCTTAGGTAATCTATATCCATATATTGATGTGGAGAATAAAATTCAGTGAGTGGATCAATCCTCACACAATAAATTTATTTTTGTCGGTGCAAAATGTTGAGGGGAAAAATCTGATATCATCAAAGATATTATCAAACTTCTGTAAAAAGATCCTCTGTTTCAAATATAAATAATATATCAAAGGACATACTTTACAGAAATAGAGTGAAATGAAGGTACAAGAATATTTCCTCATTCTAACGCAAACCTCCACAGGTCCTCATTAAAATCAGCCCTGTAACATAGCCCTTAATGAGAGCAGACTTTTAACCAACTAGACGGGAAGACACAAAATGTGTTGCATGGACGTGTTTGTGTTGTGTTGGGGTTAACAATTTAATGAGCAAGTGCAGAAACGAGCCGCTGGTTTGGACATATTTTTCACTTCCTGTGTCCCCTCATTTATTTCTCGCCTTTTACCTTCCACTACAGAGAAGGTAACATCTGGTAGATGGTTTCTGATCCATGTGATTGACTTTGTCCTCAGATTTTTGCTACCTGGTTGTTACACCGGTCTGTTTTTCATGATTGTCTTGGAGTTGTCTGATTTGCAAGATTGCATGACTGAGGTCAGTCTGAGTAAAGAGGTAGGAAATGCAAAATAAAGGCAAGATAAAACATTTTTTTCAAAAAATGGTGCCCCCAAATGATGTAAAGGTTCAGCATTTTATATCTTTATCCTCCTTGAATTCTTCTGTATATTTCCAGTGTGAACTTAGCTCACTTTTTCTATTTGTGAATGAATATAAAAAAAAAAACAAAAAACATCATTACACTTAAAGCACTCCTTTCTTTGAATATCTTTAAAGGTCTTTCATGCACTATATGGACTTGGTACATACTGTTGTAGAGGGGTGTAAGTTGCAGAGATCATAGATGTTGTCTATTTGCCTATTCTTACTGTTTTACTTCTCTTATTCTCCTGTTACTGTCTTTCTTACATTGCTTTTATGAGGTATTTTTTGACAACTTTTGCTGCATTTCAACCCGGATTCTCTGGAGGAAGAGATCTTGTATCTTATTTGGATCTTTCTGGATAAAGGTGGGGAAAGATAAGTCAGTTGTGCTTTTCAGATGCAGAGGACTGATGGAGAAACTAAAATAAATGTCATTATCACACATCAGAGTGCATAAGGGTGCAGTATCTTGATCCAGGAATCATAAACAAATCCAGTTTAGAGGCACTTTTAGCACATTTCTGTCCTCACAGTGACTAAACATATTCTCAGAGTTAGAAGTGTGTCATAAAATAAAACACTGAGATATTCACAAATCTGCCAACTGTCTGACTAGATATATCAAGTATTTCTGAGCTTACATTAAAGATTAAGAGACTAATATTTGCAAATATGCTCAGGCTTTGTTTCAGACTGGAACCACACATATGCAGAGATGTATGGATTAAGGGTTTGATAAGTTTTAATAAAATAACTTATTACAAAGTGGTGTAATCCCAGGAGATGCTGTGTTAAAGAAGTAACAGCCGTCACAGATCTCCTTACACAGAGCAGAACTAGTTGTGTAGCAGGCTTTAAATACTCCTCAGAACCTCTCATTGCATCTCACTGTTTTTACTTTAATCCCTTGTGACCCACAGTTGCTCCTGACCTTTAAAAAGCTGCTTAAATGGAACATGTGGCAGCCAAAAATCCGGTGGGCTTGTCTCAAAAGACACACAAAAGGACTGACTGGTCATGTCCATGTGTGCTGTTCTATCTGGTTGCCAGGATAAGAGGTTTGTTGGGAACATCTTCCAGGTTGTCTATAAGTTAATGCAACTGAGGGTTATTTGTGGAATAAAATTTCGTACAAAGTTACATTAATGATGATCAAGCAGGGGAAGGTATATAAGTGAAACCTACACATACATCACTAACTTTTCATTTACACATATTTTAAAGAACACACTATACTGCAGTTGCAGTGTCTCTGTCTGCTTCTGGTCAGTCTGGGATCACAGGACATTTGAACCATATTTCCATATTTTCAATTAACCTTTTAACATCGACTCTTTTCATGGAGCCCTAAGACGTAAGGGTAGGGATTAGGCTTATAACAGAAGAAGTTTAAGTCATTTGAAAAAAAAGGACTTCTTCTTGTTTCTGTGGTTAAAACGTGACTGAAACACAACTCAAGCTACATCAAATGTAATCCTAAAATCTAAAAAATGGTGATTCATCACCTTCATCCACATCTGTAAAGATACTTTATCTACTTTTCACATACACTTTTTCATCCTCTTCCTGTCCAGTATTATCTCCAAATTTGTTGATTTTGGATAATAGTGATAAACTGAATGAAGTTTTTCCTCTTATATGATTAATTTCTGTTTCTCCCCCTTTGTAAGCTAAATAAACAGTTTTACAACCCTCTTTGGTTCATTAGAAAATGTTTCATTACAAAGCTGAAAACAGGTCAGTTTTTCTGAACTAATGAAAAGTTGACTTTTTTAACGTATGTGGCTCTCACAAGACAGGAACACAACAAACATGTATTCAGTTGAACTCTTCAACATGTACAGCAGTAAAATATACACAAATTTAGAATCTTTATTTAGCATCAATATATTGTGTACCTGTTGACATGCACACACACGCATACACACTGAATTTTTATACTTTTTATTTTCATTTTTTTATTAAAACAGTACTTAACCAGATAGAGTCCAACTGAGATCGAGATCTCTTTTACAAGGGCAACCTGGCCAAGAGGTCAGCAGCACACACCATGAAAAAATACTGGTATTAAACACAGGTGATAATAAATTTAAACAAATAATTTTGTAATAACAAAAAAGTTTGATTGTTTTTAGAGTACAGTTTTTATGTGTTTTAAAGTGGAAATTTAGTTGAGGTCAGAGCAATTTAAAAACACAGGCACTGTCCAATTGACTCTCGCTGTCTTGTCCATAAGACAGAATGAAAAGCATGGAGTGACATGAGCTCAGGTATTTTCAGCAAATTGAGCATATGAGTTTAACCCATAATTTTTTTTGATCATGCAGGAACACCACCATACACTGCAAACTAAGGGGGTGCCTTTTGCAAGAGCACATAAACCAACAGTTTCCTGGCAGGTTCGGGGAACTGAGCTGGAAACCCCTCTATCACAAGGCGCTTCTACAGCCGTCTAGGCCATGGTTGCCCTCATAAAACACTGACATCTACCATTTTACTGCACAATGACTACTTAGACATAGATTAAATGTACATTTTGTTTATAATACCTACATACTTCTACTTAATTAAGTTCTGGAATGCAATGCTTTTACTCTAGTGGTGAATTTTCACAGTGTGATTTTAGTATCTATACATAAATATATGATCTGATTATATCCTCTGACACTTTTATCTTGTAATTACGGTGTATCATCACGTTCCAGTGCTTCCTATGTGTTTTCACTGCATCTTATCTGTTATCAGCAAAACCAAATGAATCCTGATCAAGACAGTCATCTCTGTAATTATAATAATTACATCCACAGTTCTGTTAACAACATCTAATTACCCCTGCAGGAAACATTTAACTTGTGTATGCTTTTGTAACAACTTTAGGTGTGTCAAACACAAACATGGAGCTTATTTTTCCTGTTATCACAGAAGAAAATCTTACCTTTAATGTAACTAAACACATGTATTAGTGCAAAGCATTGTTTCCCAGCTTTTGCCAAGTATCCTTAATATCCATTAGCACATGCTTGTGCTCCTCACATGGATACTGCAGGCTGAGACGCGGTATGTGGTGGGATGTTTATCACGATATACAGCCTCAACTGGCTCCTGCACTCATTACAGAGACTGTTCATTTACACACAGTGTATATGTGAAAGAAATCCTTGGATGTTGCTTGCATTGCAGTGCTCCTAGATACCAGAAGGAGGTGAAAATAAATCCCTCTTTATAAAAGATAACCTGACAGCTAAAAATCACCCTGTGGGCACATATTTTGTTGTCACTGTTAATGTACAGTGGGAACTAGCATGGAGTTGACTCTCTTCACTTATGTGGTGGCATTAGCTGGCGTGTATTTTAGACAAGTTACACTGAGAAGACGTGATGGAATTTGTTCTGGTGCAGAAGAACTGAGAATGCTCTGGTACCCTCAGCTGAAGTTCACACATTCTTTACTCAAGTAGACATACATATATAGCCATGTTAAAAATGAATCCAGAAGTAGGAGTTCTCTATGCAGTAAAAGTGAAATGGCTCTGAAATGAACTCAAAGTAAAATGCAGTCCCTTAAAGGACAATTTTCTCATCTCTTCCTGTGGAAACTGGACATCACATCATATTAATGTAATGTGAATTTCATTAAACCATTTGGTCACTGAACAAAATAAGAAGCACTGAAAATAATAAACATTACTTCGCTCCACTGTGCAAATTTCAGCAGCAGAACTCACGAGATTATAATTTTTTTCTCATGGATTCCATTCAGGGCTTTGCCCTCTGAAAATAATGAAAAATGCCTAAGTTGCAAAATCAGGTGTCTGGTGTCATTTCTTGCTCAACACAAATATAGAACGCAACCTCTTGGCTTCTTAAAATATATTGACAATGAATGTGATTCTTCAGTTATTTATGACACATAGAAATAGTAAAGAAAGAGTATTTTTTGAGTTATGCCTTTTCTTCAGTTCATGTAGCCAGAAAGCAATCGATTAAATTTGTAAATCATTCATAACGTTCAAAAGATTGCGATTTAGCTTTTTGCTCATATTATCCAATTCTAATTCCAGTCCTGCTTTACTCTCTGCTTCATCCTGTTCCGTCTTCTTTTTTTTTCTTCTTTTTTTCCCCATTTTTTACTTAGTTTGTTAGGTACTAAGAGTATTAGTGTTATTTTCCCATCCATTTTAATTTGCAATCAGTATTGATAATGGGAAGTCGCACAATGATCCAAAATAGGAAATAATCAGTAATTCCCCAAAAATGTGTTAAAACAAGCCTGGAAATGTTTAAAGACAGAATATACAGGTGTTTGTGTTGATGTAGGGATTAAAAGTAGAAAATAAGCATCACTTCTTAAGTATAGGAACAGTACAGACTTAGGTTTTCCAAGATTAAAAAAGGCCAGTGTTTCCCTATTTATTAATTTTTTAAAAATTCACTGCACTGATTCATTCCCACCTTTACCTTCATGCCTCTTCATGTTGCGTGCCAGCACACACCTTTTTTTTCTCTGTCTGTGCCAGTAGATATTGTCAAACACTTATTTTGCTCCAACATGCAGAAACTCCCTAACCTTTCCCAGATGAAAAAAAAAAAATCAGCCCCCAAGTCTAAACTCTGCCGTGGTCTTATTATTGTGAACATTACTCGGGGCGAGCCGTTGTCTATGCTATCCAGATTGATGTTTTTTTTAATAATAAAAGTATGTCATCACAGTCTAGCCTCCAGGTAGTGGAGACATTTCACCACCGCTTCCACCTCCCTAAGTAAGAGTAAGACTTGTTGAGGTTTTTCATTCGTAAATAAAGCATGAAAACAAGATTGTTGTTATTGAAGAAGACATGCAGAACTTTCTCTTTCAAAATAAGATGCTCAAGAAAATGTTTCCTGTCCCAGAAGAAACACAGGAATGCATTTTGTGGATTTGATCTCTGACTATGTCATGAAACTAAGAGTTGCTGCAGAATTAATGATGCCCGTATGGTCTCCTGATGCATACGGGTCATGTGTAGTCCATTCTGAGGTTAACACACGTTGTAATGGTGCTGGAGTGCTTGAATCTGTAATTTCTATTTCAGTAGAGCAGGAACTTCATGTCTTAATGTGGATGCCCTATCAGCATGAGTCTTTATCTGATTTAAACCCCTTATAGTGTCATTATGCCATATTCTGTCTGCTTTTACAGAAAATACCTACTACCAATGTTTAACTTCATCCATCAGTCCTCAAATATAAACTTACCTGAAGACAAAGAATAAAATAAGTTAAACAAAGGTTAGAATTAATGCTCAATATGTTTCATCAATTTTGCATTGATCCTTCCTAGTCACCTGATGAACTTTTCAGCAGATCCTCATATGAAATAAGATAAAAGAGAAGCATTTGGAAAGACAAGTGAATGCATTAGGGATCTTGAGCCGTTAACCCATTGCTTTATTTATGAAGCTGTAAAACCACCAGTGACAGATGCTCAGGTCAAAATTGCAGCGTTTGTTTAGTTCTTTAATCCGTCACTTCCTTTCCCATTGTCAGCCTCATCACCTTAAAGTATAAGACCGCGAATCACACACAGGAAGGATCTGCAGCAACTGTTTACCTTAAACCATGTCACCTACAGCGCTTTACTTTCAACGCTGTAACCACAACCGTAGCTTCCGTCTGGGTTTATCTGTGGAGCTGCGTCTTCACACATTGTACACATCCCCTGAGGACCCTCTGGATGAAAGAAAGGCATTTCATGGTGCCTCTCACTCATTATTTTGGGTTCTGTATGTTTGTGTGCGGTGTAGGACTATTTGCAACTTAGCTATTTAATGGAAAGACCTTCATCACTCCGTCACCTCCTCTGTTCCTCCCCTCATGTAAAAAGATCCCCTAATGCTTTCTTTCTCTTCTGTCATTTTTATTTCTTTGCTTTTCAACCTGGAGGCATTGACAAATCTTAAAGGTCCCTTCTCCTGTTCCCATTACCCAGATTACCCACCAGACTCTGAGTGCTTAAATTACTATACCTGAATTATCCCTTAAGTAGCAAAGATAGTTGGGTGAAAAATGGGAGGGAGATTTTGTCGGTTTGGTTCATTATTTAAACTCTCATTGCAAAAAATTAAGAAATTACAATTACATTCAACTTGTATGGAAAGAAACATAGTCATGTAATTCAGTTCCTTTTTTTTTTTTATATGTGCTCCAAAATTCAATGGATTGTGCTCTGGTCTTGTACCAGATTCTACGAGAATCAGTGCTCTAGTTTCAGGATAATGAATGAATGAATCAGTAATGAATGAATAAACAGCTTTATTGTCACTGCAGAGTTAGAAATAAAAACGCAACAAAATTTACTGTGCCATACCTGAATGAAAAATTTTTAGCAATTTATACTAAAAACCGAACATATGCAACACAATCATGCATAATAGATATGTATCAATGATTTAATGAATTAATTAATGAGTTAATGAATGGCTTTATCGTCATAGAAATAAAAAGAATGAAGTAAAACTATAACCTTATAGGTGGTGGTGGTGGTCCAAACTATGGCTTAAACTATGATTATTTACAGGACAAATACATTCTCCATGTGTTTTGCCTTTGCTTCACTGGCAGACTCCCTTGTATGTCTGAACTTCATTTCCTTCTCACACTCTGTCTTTCTGTCTGTCCCATTCACAGCTTCAGGCTGTATTTTACTGGTTCCCATCAAAGTGTGATGGTTTGAAGGTGACTCTGTTGTTCTCTCACCAGCCCTGGCCTCTCCTCTGTCTCTGCGTTTCAGTTTCACACAATGCATTCACAACATGCATGTGCACGCACACACACGTGCAGGGAAGTACACGCACGGCTGTCTGTATAGGAAAAAAAGAAAGAGATGGATCAGTTGTGTTGGACACAAAAGAGGGAGCGTCAGGGTGATATTTAAACCTCACCATGCTGCTTTAAGAGTCGCTGAAAAGCAGATTGAGTACAGAGGGGAGCACAGGGGCGTCTTTGGCATAACTGGGAGTTTTTTTCTGCCTACAGGCTGCTTATATGTTGACATACCTTAACCCTGGTTACACTGTGTGTGTTTTCCTGTCTCTCTTGTATTTGATTATCTGACCATGCATTTGTGTGAATTCTTTGGTAGACATTCTCACACATACTTGGTTACAGTTTTGCCATCCTTAGTAATTGAAGAGGCACATTTTCAACCTGTGAAGATTATGAAACGCAAAAATACATGCTTGTGCTAGTTTTTGAGAATGTCTCCTGGAACTTATAATTCTAAAGCAGAAAAAAGAGCATATGCAAACAAAAAGCAACAATTCCTAAATGTGCTTTTCATTGCAGCTTTGTTTGTTGCGACAAATTCCATAAAAAGTTAGGACAGGGTTGATTTAAGACCAATAATAAGATAAAAACTGATTACATTTTTTTTTTAAAGCAGATGATTGTAACCATTTTGTGCAAAAAGATATCAAACACACAGTATATATGGCAGTTAAAAGCCATCTCAGAGTGGGCTTTGTTTTTGTTCAATAACGTCTGAACTGGCATTTGTGGATGTAAATCTGTATTGTAGTGCTTGACAAAGGCTATAGATGAATGATGGTTCTTGATGTGGCGTCGTCTCACAGATCAGAGGTCACGGAGTTCAGCTTAGGTTTGCATCCTTTCCCCTAACGCAATGACTCATTCTTTCCATTCTTTTCTGCGCCAAAGAGTATGGAATGTCCAAATCATTTCTGCCTTTCTCTGAGGAACATTATGCTTAAACATATAGTTAGTTCACAGATTTGTGGACAAACTGATGATCCTTTGCCTGTCTTTACTCCCAGAGGACCATGGTTGTGGCCAAACGTTTTGGCATCAGAGATACAGAGAAGGACAATGATGAACATTTTATGACTTTCAAAGACTTTTAATAGCAAATTACATTGAGTGACTTTAAATCCCATCATTATTCACTGTCACCTCATTACTTGTCTGCCCCTGTCCAAACATTATGGGAATGTTTAACAGGTCTAATTTCCAGAGAAAATATGGCATATCTGCACACTGTTTCTATAGTGAAACACAAGTCAGTCATTTTTGAAAGTTTTTAAGTAAATTTTCTAAACCATCTCAGTGTGTGTTGACTGAATGTTGTTTTATGGTTTAATGGCCCCAACACAGTTCTGTGCAAGTATTTATTACATGTGTTTCTCAAGTACAAGCGAGAATTATATAGGGCAAGAAAAAAATGCAAATGCAAACATAAAAACATGCAGACTTCTTTGTTTGGTGTAAACAAGATCATCCTGCCATCAAATCACTTCAAGGTTTCTCCAATGAATCAGTTCATCTTCATCTTATTTCAGGTGCTCTACGTGTCATTTGGGAAAATCTGCCATTTATGGACATTTCCTTGAGGTTCAAAGCAGTCTTGAGCATACTGTACTCCAAGAACATCAGCAGACTTTAAATTAGTTTTACTATTGAGACTGCATTTATATGAGGTTTGGAGAGTTTTTGGAAAGGTTCAGAGAGTGAAGAGGAGGGGTGACAATCGCTTCACTTCTTCTTTGCCATTTAAGGACATCACACGGTGCTGCAGCTCTGTTAATGTTACAACTTGCATTATATCAAAAGGTTCACTGGACCCTTCAGAAGACAGTTTGGAGAGGAGAGTTCAATTAGCAGAAATGCATAAACGTACAGTAAGTGCGTTAGTTAAAAGATGCTGTTTATGTTAGAACAGTTAGTTGCCTGTAAATACAGGTACTGAAAGTTTCAGTTTTCTTTTTTGTTATTTTAGTGGAAAAGTGAAACAATCCAGATGTGGACCATAGATCATTTCATACAGAATCATGCAAAAATATTTATATTAAAACAATAAGCAGCAGATTTAATTATAGAATTGCAGCTGTAATTGCCTCAAGGTTTTATTATTTAGTTAATAATACATCATTTCTTTATTTTTCAGTTACGGTAATATTTACTAGTTCTACTTTCTAAAATGTGACAAATAGCTCCTTTTTGTCTTTGACCAGAGTAAATGTAATTATCGTGAGCTTTTGGAGGCAAAATAAGACTTAACTTTGTGCCTTAAGACTTTGTGAATGTAATTTCTCTGTATTTTCTTTGACATTTTTAGAGGGATGACACTAAAAATCTGACAAGACATTAAATCTGAAGCTGACAGATGTTGTTAAAAGGTGAAAAATACTCTTAGACTTTAGAGTTTGTCTTTTAAAATACTGTAAAAGCAGGACCGTTCAGTGACACAGCATGAAGGTCAGGTGTTTAAAGAGTCTACCCGTGCCCTGCAGTGTCATGAAACCGAATCTGTAGCAGCTCAAAAGAGCTCCTCTGAAACCGAGTCCTGACCTCTGACCTCTCTGCAGACAACGGAATTTAAAACAGATTTAACACATCTTTCATATCCGACAGTGTTGTGATGCAGATTGCCCCCCCACCCCTCGTTGGCTCCTCCTGGTAGGTTACAACAAATGCTGGGAGCTGTGACTTTAAATGACTTTTCCACTCTGATGTTATTTAGTCAACATAATATGTGCGATTTCATAGACTGAAGCTGTTTGTCAGAGGCGTAAAAGTGAAATTTGATGGACTGAACAGTTCATGTGGTTGCCGCAGGCTCCTGCAGGTGTGATTCATTATTGATGAGATGGAGATGAAGAGCATCTCGACTGGTGAGAGGACAAGAGCGGGAAGAGTTAGGACTCAGCTGTTGATACTTCATCGTCTGGTTCACAGACAAACTATGGCTGGACATATTGCATTTTATATATCTGAGACCATGGAGCATTGTGATCTCAGACAAATGAGAGATTAATGCTAAATGTACAGTAGCAATTGTAAATAATGTTTCAAACACTGTCACAAACTTACAGTATGGTAGAGAGATGAAGAGTATTGAACCCACAATAAGAACAGAAAAAAACTCATATATTTCAAGAATAAAGTTAAAATATCTTGAGACAAAAAAAAAAAACGTAATAGAGAAAAGTAATATTTTGTATTAGAAAAAATTAAGCATGATATTAATAGAATTGTCAAAGTTATCATCTGATCTGAAGGCAGTAGCTTCTCTTCATATTTTAGAGATTTCTAGCTTGCAGAGTGAAAAAAAAAAAGACATGTTTTGAAGATACCTTTATTCCTATTAAAGAGTAGTGTACAAATAATAGGAAGAGTAATAATAGTAACTTATTCTTGTAATATTGTTGCCTTTTCTTGCAATATAATGACTTTACTGTCAACATATTTGTGCGGAATTGTGCGGTGGAAGATGTTTTTCAAATGCACAAATGTGGCTCACCTTAAGTGACAGCATAATGTTTGCATATTTATGTTATAGTGAACCGTCTCAGTATCTTTATTTCCATATATCCCTCAAGTTCTTAAAGGTCACAGAGCAAAAATAGGAGCTCTGGTTTTCCTTTCATGATTGCAGATGAGATCACTTTCCAAGTGTGGACTGATCAAATGAAGGAATTATGACGTATCCCATCTTTTATCTCCATCTTCACATATAAATCAGTGATCAGGATGGAGCAGGCAGGGAGTGTGTATTTCATTTCTGCCTTCTAAAATGAAGACAGCTCCTTTACCACAGCTGCATTTGTCAGTGGTGAATCAGAGCTCCCCATTTAACCTTTGGGGTTTGTTATCTGACTTTAGAACCAACAGTAACCTCATCAGTAGACAGTGGTGACAGCAAAGTACATGCTCTGTTATTTTTGTGGCCTGAGGTGTTCTGCTGTAAACAGCAAAATCCAGACAACACATGAAGCAGACACAGCTGATGGAGAGTGAGTCAGCTGAGGGAAATTCAGCCTGAGAGGTCTCATAAACCCACACATTCTCTGATCAAATACATTTAAAGTCAGAGGAGGACCAACTTCAGCCACAAATAAAGGTTCATCAGGCTTGTGGTCGGATCTGTTTCACCAGTGACTCATTGGAGAATTATAGAAAATGAGGTTAAAGGAAAGTTTGGGATGATCACATAGGTGAAGGTGATGATGGTCATAATAGTTCAATGTCACATCCAATCTGAAATTCTCCCCTCATCTCAGCACTTATATTTCCTCACAAAAATTAAGACAGATTTACTGCATGTATCCAACATCACGGTACAATCACTGACAACATATTCAATATACATTTGAACTGGGATAAAGCTCCACAGTACTTCAATCTAAACTGTTAAATTATGAAATCCTATACTTGAACCACAACAGTTTTTATTTACAGACATCATTGGAATCTGACACAGCATGTAATTTCTGTTGCAAAGTGTCTCAAAACAATAACAAAATGTAGTAGATGCTGACCCAAACAGTGTGGGATCATGGGAGTTCTTCTTTTGACTGCCATTACTGATGAAAACCTATGTGATGTGACTCATGTTTACAGATGAGGTAATGCATTAAAGTCTGTTCACATCACGTTAGAAAAGAGAAAAACTGAGGTAAAATTACAGATTTCTCTGTATTTGAACATTATCGGAAAAAATTTGATATAATGTGCAGAAACCAACAAAATATATAACTTTGGCCTCGTTAGGTTTTAGATATTTTCTTGTTATATGTGATAGGTATGTTCAATTATGTTATTATGGGAATGCATTTTGAGAGTTTTTCATGTCTTACAACCCTTAAGCATGTTTTCATTTGAAGAAGAAATTTTCACTCTAAAGTAATAAACTAAACAGGGGCTAGAACTTTGGCTTTACCAAAATGAAACAAATTTCGGAGTATCTTAAAGTTGTAACACTGCTGACAGCCTCTGGGCATGGCTCCAAAAAGCTCTGACTCCCATTGACCTATACTGAACTTTTCTCAAAAAATATTAAGTAAATTTTTTTTTTTCCAGGACTCATTCTGGTCTCATCTATTTTATTTGGATCATTTAATGAGTGATCTGATGTTCTCTGTTTAAGTCTGTCGCTGTTAATCTCAGGTCGAGTAGCAGGTTTATTTCACACATGAATTTTACTTTTCTACAAAGAATATACTCTGACCACTCTGACTCCGTAGTTCTGCTGCCTTTATTCAAACATGGTTACCACTGGCTCCAAAAACCAACATAGCACTGAACACAGTGTGAAATATTGGCTTAAAATTAGCAGTCACTCATTGCTTTTTGTCCGCTTATAATATACAGTGTATGGAACTAAGACGTATTATGTGAAATCACAGAGAGTAACACTGAATTTTTGTGTTTTGTCTTTTCACACATAATTTTGGTTCGGTCCAGGATAAAACATTGTCTGTCATTATGTTCAAATATATGTATGAACCTAAGAACTCATTATGTATAACAACAAGACCTTAATGCCAATGACCTTAACCAAGTACTACTTTTTGTACTTTATTTGTGTTAATCTCAAGAGCCCTCCGCTCCTCTCTATTACTCTGGTGTTTCTGTACAGCATCATCAAAATTAGAAAGTGTGAAAAATATGGCTAAACCAATACAACCTTTACAGGATGTAGAGAAAAATGTGGATGTATTTAAGTGATACATCCAAAGTGTGTCATTCATTAAAACCAATTAATGGAGAAATGTCTTCATTTTTCTAATAACACTCCAGCAAAAAGATATAAAAAAAAAAAATCCAAGTCTTTAATTTCCAGCAAAGTAGTAATGAGATGAAAGAGGAAAAGCTAATGAATTATAAACTTTGGTGGACAAACCTGAGACTGAACATGTGTCTGAGGCTCTGGAGCCAGAGTTGTGTTTACTTTAGACCTACAGGTGTGGAATTCAGCAGTGTGCGCACATGGGAGGCATCATACACACAAACAACACATACATGTACTAGATGCATACACCAAAGTACACTTAAATACATGCATACATACCAAAACATAGATCATTTTCTCCCGCAACACTTAGCTGCTACCTGTCACACACAAACCTCACAAACCTCACATACATGCACAAACACACACCGGCAATCGAGCGAAACGTGTCCGGATTACCACCAACGCTCTATTCACACCTCCTCGACAAGATGGTGAAAAACAGCAACAGACTGAAGTTGTGCCTCTTGGTAGTGAAACTTCCGATGCTAAAAATAGGCCTGGCTTGGCAGCAGTGATGGTTTGGCAGCAGAATACACATTGCGAGGCGCTGTTTGGCAAAGGTGGCGGGATACAGTAAGGTAACATGAGGTAGAATGGATCTGCAGCTTTTTAAGTATGACAGACAGATGGGAGAAAGCTGCTGATTTATTAACAGACAGGAACTTTGTTATGATAGTTACCATTTTCCTCGCTGTAACCATGGCAGTAAAGAAGTTTATAGGATATTAGCAATATTTAATGGCATTTCTTTTGGGGTTTCTTAATTTCTATGGTTTGACAAAAGTTGGTGGTGCAGAGGATAGAACTGTGGCCTCACAGCAGGTCTTGGGTTCGATTCTAACACCAGGGACCTTTCTATGTGGAGTTTGCATGTTCTCCCCCTGTTTGCATGGGTTCTCTCCAGGTACTCTGGTTTCTTCCCACCATCCAAAGACATGCACAAATACAGCTCTGAAAAAAATTTATAGACCACTGCAATTTCCTCTGAAATCAGCCTGTCTGCATGTATGACAGCCATTTCATTCCTCTATTTGTTGAATTCCAACACAAGCACACTTTATTCTACTTAATAAACACTTGATCCATGTCTTATTTAAGAAGGAGAAGTATAAAAACCACTGTTGGGGACATGACTATCTTCTTGCAATAGGACTAGCTGGGTGTAAAAAACAGTGCCATTAGTTCCGCAAAAGTAATGGTAATCAAAAAATAACTATTGAAAACTATTTGACTTCTGACAGTGTTCTCAAACTCTGAGGACTAGTTTTTCTATCAAGACAATGCTCCTTGCCTCAACTAAGTCAATAAAGGCGTGGATGCAGACCACCAGATGAAGATCCTGTCATGGCCAGCCTAATCTCCCTGAACCCACTTTGAAAACTTCTGGAATATAATCAAGAGGAAGATGGATGGTCACAAGCCATCAGAAATTGCTGAGCTTCTTGGATTTCTGTGCCAGGAGTTTCATAAAGTCACCCAACAGCAATGGTGGAGAGCCAAGACACGTGAAAGCTGCCATTTAAAATCAGAGGTATTCCACCAAATATTGATGTCTGAACTTTTCCCAAGTTGCAGCATTAGTATTGTGTTGTTTAGAAATTAATATGAACTTGTTTTCTTTGCATTATTTGAGGTCTGAAAACACTGCATTGTTAGCTTACCGGCCGACAGGCCATAAGCTATTGTCGTCATGCGGTATCCGTCGTCGTTGTCGTCTGTCATCGTTGTCATCTGTCGTCGTCGTCATATGTCGTCGTTGTCGTCGTCATCTGTTGTCATCTATTGTCATCTGTTGTCTGTTGCAAAAATTTCAATCGTCTTCTTCTCCGAAACTATAATTCCAATTGACTTCAAACTTGGTATACAGCTTCTTTATAATGATGTCAACAACAGTTAGTGAAATTATTTGGATCCGGATCTGATTCTGGATTTGGTGCCACTTTGAAAAATTTCCCCATTATAGGAAGTGGATCGATGCAATAACTCAGTAAATATAAAAGATATCAAGTTGAAATTTCTACAGTCCAGCCCTGATAGGGAGCTGACCAAAACATCATGGCCACATGCTGATCAGGATCTTCTTCTGGATCCAGGAACTTCCGGAAAATTTAACATGGGCTATGGGGAATAAATTTCAATCATCTTTTTCTCCGAAACTACACTTCTGATTGACTTCAATCTTGGTATACAGCTTCTTTATGATGATGTCAACACAAGGTGTTGAAATTATTTCAGTCCGGATCTGATTCTGGATTTGGTGCGACTTTGAAAAATGTTCCCATTATAATAGATAGGAAGTGGATTGATACAATAAATCAGTAAGTATCAATGATATCAAGTTGGAATTTGAATTTTTTACAGATCTGACTGGAATATGACCAAAACGTGGGCTGTTTCTGTAATATAACAAATACACATAACTGGGTAATAATAAATGGCATCTGGATACATTTCCCAAAGCTTTTAATTTGGCCGGTAAGCTACAGGGCCATTGGTCCTATTTTTTTGTTATTTTAATCATGTGATATATTATGCAGAAAACATGCTCTAAATAACAATATTTTTATTTTGACTTTGGAAGACATGTTGTCGGTAGTTTAGAGAATAAAACAAAAATGTTCATTTTACTCAAACACATACCTATAAATGGTCAAATCAGTGAAAGTGATAATTTTGCAGTGATCTCTTATTTTTTTCCAGAGCTGTAGGTTTGTTCAAGCTAACAATGCCCACAGGTGTGAGAGTGATTGGTTGTTTGTCTCTCTATGTCAGCCCTGCAGTGAATTAAAGTGTACCCCGCCTTTGCCCATAGGTGGGTGGGAAAAGCTCCAGCACCCCCGCAACCCTTTCAATGATAAAGCAGTTCAGAAAATGACTGACGAATGTTAATATTAGGTTTTTGCATTGTCATTAGTATGAAGTTTTTGGCACCAATTATTAAGATTCACATTAGAGGCTAATATTCCACTGATAATTAGGGAACAAAAATGCCCCAAGTTGCCATTTACATCAATTTCAATGAATTCACAAGGGCCCTGCCTTGCATTGCATGCAAGCACATGGTAAAAAAGACATCACTGTAGAAAAGGAGACACTGGTTTTAGTTTGTTGCAGCCACCACTGCTCTCTTAAATGCCCAAAGCAACAGGACATGAGGTCATCTGACTGTGGCAATTTAACTGATGTAAACATTAATCTGTCTTTTAACTTCACAAACTGTTCTGTGTTTATCA
Organism: Sphaeramia orbicularis; assembly: GCF_902148855.1. Classification (NCBI taxonomy): domain Eukaryota; kingdom Metazoa; phylum Chordata; class Actinopteri; order Kurtiformes; family Apogonidae; genus Sphaeramia; species Sphaeramia orbicularis. Next base: position 7,488,320 of record NC_043974.1, on the reverse strand, counting down.
CCTCACCATTAAAATAAGTTGATTTTATCTCAGCAGTCTTTGTCTCAGATGTGTTAAATCGTCCTACTGCCACGTATTTACCTGTTCAAAGGGTGCTTTAGCCTGTGGGCCTGAACTGATATTATCACAAACAGCGGAGGACACAAGTGTAATCCTTAAAAATCCTATCAAAGCCATTAACCTGCAGCCACATACACTTACTCCTTTTTCTTTTTTCCTGAAAATTTCTTCCTTTCACATGTACAGAATGCACAAATAGATGAATAGACGCATATGTGGGTTTATCCTCACATGTACGCACACAGTTCAGAATTAGGCAGCATTTATCCTTTCACGTCAATCCATAGGGACTCGCTGATCAGTTTACACCTCTTGTTCGTAGGAAACCTTAAACTACGCCAGTAAGGCACTTTGTGTGTCTGTGACTTAATGTGTGTGTCTGGTTGTTTGTGTGTCTGTAAGGCCTCTGGGTAAAGACTGCAAAACGATGAATTTCTTTGCTCTTCTGTGGCACATTAGGAGTATCTCAGATTTCTGCCCTCTAATATAAGAGCTGTAATTCCTCTCCTATTAAAGAGTATGAACACACATGTCCTACACGTACATGTACGTGTAGGACATCCCCCCTTCTCCCCACTCCCCTTCTCTTTGTGCACAGATGTCGCTCAAAGGCGTAGAGGCAGAAATCACGAAGCTCGGACCAGATCTTCTTTCAGCTCACTCTTTATTTCTTTCAGACTCCTCCACGCCTCTGTCTCCCAGCCTTCGTACTTGTTTTACTCCTCTTACCATTCCCACCACTATTTTGTCCTAAGGAGTATTTTAGCACCATCTGTCCCACCTGCCCACCATTAACACTACAATCATCCCTCAGTCTGACACACTTGGTAGCCATTACTCCTCTCTCTGTTCTGGCACTTTTCCCCTCTCTCTTCTGTTTCATTTACTCCTTTAATTTACTCCTCCACTCACCCTCTAGGCAAGGGGTATTTGGTGCACTTCAAAGAAGTGATTATCACAGCACTTATCAAGAGGGTGGGTACTGTCACTCTGTGGGCTTGTGTGTCTTTGCATGTTTGTATTAGTCCCTGTTTTCACAACAAAATATTACTGCAAAATAATGAATTACCTTTTTTAATTTATATGTTCATTTTATTCATATTGCACTTTTTAAAAACAGTTATAAAGTACTGTACCTCATAAACAGGATACAAATATATGTCCAAGAAAACTACATCCATACAAAGACACATGCATAGATATAACACACATATTTCTGCAGTATTGAAACACACACATATCAGAACTAAACAGCTTCTGCAGGTAAAGTCAGTATTTATTTTGACCTCTATTTTTATTCAGTAAATCTTCAACTCTCTTGGGTCAACTGTCTGGATGTGTTCCAGATGTGTTGATCTCATGTAGCTTTTACAGTATTCAGATTTTTTTCTGAAATGTATTTTTGTTTTTGATACTATTTATATATTGGGAGCGTGAAGTTGGTTCCGAAAACGAAACTGGTTCCGTTTACGGAACCAGTTTCGTTTAAGGAACTAGTTCCGTTGAAGGATCATGGAACTAGTTTGGTTTACAAAACTCAGAACCAAACCGTGGTCTGACCTCCAAGCCCTGCTTTGCAATCTTGGAACCAGTTCCCTTTTGAGGATCATGGAACTAATTTCGTTTACAGAACTCAGAACCAAGCCGTGCTCCGACCTCCAAGCCCCACTTTGCGCCCGTATCAAGCTCTCCAAGCCCGGCTCCTGTGGGGCTGGGAGGTGCTCTAAAATGCGGCGAACTGGGAGACCAAGCCACGTCTTCATGGACCTTGGATCTAGTTCTGAGTAATGCTCTCCATCAGGTCCGAGCCATAAATTAATACACATTTGCACTCCTCTGCTGTTTATGTTTTATTTAATGCTGGCGAAAGTCATTTTGTTTGACTTTATTAATGTCAACCCCAACTCCCACATCGCCGCGTCACGTCCTGCAGGAAGCCGTGCTATGGGCTCCCAGCACCGACCCCTGTTGGGCTTGCAGACCATTGCACTAAGCGACTGTGACCCAGTACACCAAGCCGCAGTACGGACCTCCAAGTTCCAGGCTTTTCATCAGCTACCAGCTACATTTAACTTAAACGGACCTCGGAAGACCAGTTCTATGCTGGTTCCAAATAAGCTTTCTCGGAACTGCTTATTCGGAACCAGTTCCGTGTATGGAACCAGCTTCGTTTAAGGATCTCGGATTCAGCACCGAGTCATTCCTTATATCACATTATATCATTTTTTCCTTAACTTTAAACATGTCATAAAGCTGTATAATCATACCAACTGTTCAAGGAAAATATGACAGTTTAACACAATAACTCTATTCAACCCATAAAGACCCAAACCACCACAGTCCAAAATCATCTACTGGTCTAAAATATTTAATAACTTCTTACCCACTAATCCTACCAATACATGCAAATAATTGGTGTAAAATGCAATTTGTCATGTTTTCATTGTCAAAGTGGAGCTTCAAGCCCAGCTTGGTTCTGAGTTCTGTAAATGAAAATGGTTCTCGGAACTGGATCTGTGCCCCGGGTCATAGCGGCTTAGTGCACCGGTCTGCAAGCCCGCTTGGAGCCCGTAGCATGGCTTCCTGCAGGGCACGATGCAGCAATGTGGGAGTTGGGGTTGAGATTAATGAAGTCAAACAAAATGACATTCGCTAGCAACCACTTGCCACCAAGCCGGGCTTGAAGCACCACTTTGACCAAAGTGTTAAAAGGGGAATGTGAAACTATTAAAAGTACCTCACCTGATGAATGGAGAATAAGGCTAAAACTTTGATAGGGTTGGACACATCTTGTGACCTCATCTGCCTAATAAAGGTGGAGAAATAATTTTGTTTGTTAATTTTGGTCTTTCACAGATTACCTTTTTGTTGCTGGCAGCTTCCAAATACAGATGCAATAACAACAGAAATGAGGTAGCAATGTGCTAAACAATAGCATTGACAAAAAATTGCATCTCTTAACATCTGCCATGTCACAGGATTACATTTCAGCCATGTTTCCCATGTATCTCTTATTTCTTATGTATCTCTTTATATGTCTCTCATATAGTTTGTGTTGGGTTGAAGAAAGTAGTAGATGTTCCTGTTCAGATGAAGTCTGATACATGGCGTTTAATCTGAAATATCTTCCAAGTCTAAACTATAAGAAGTGATGACGTTAAAAGATGTTAAAAAAGTGCTTAGAGCTTTTGTGCAGGAAGTCCTTTGTACCTCTGTCCAGATGGTAATGGTGTAGTCACCATTGGGAGGGCATGATACATCACTGTGGGAAACAGAGGTACATAGACTTAGATTTTAAGTCAGTCCTATAATATTATTTTAATATTCTAATGGTTGGAAAAATCCTTTCCTTTGGATTTTCAACATCTTTTTCAGCAAAGACATTTTGCCTGGACATTTTCCATGGTTGAGGAGCTATACTTTTTTTCACCTCATAGTTGTCTTATGTGCAAAACATACCCATTGTCAGTGGGACTTGAAGGTAATTTCCCATTTGTCATCTATCAGTTTTCCATTTTTCCAGTGTATTTCATAGATACACTCTTTACCGCTGTCCCAGACACCCTTATAGTTACAGAGTTCTACTTGTTTTATTGCCCTGTTTCCCAGCAGACATTTTGGCTTGTCACGGCAGGAACCACTAGTGATGCCAGTAATATTCACCATGTATCTGTTCCATTTAAGTTTGCCAGAATAGCTTCATCAATCAAACCAGATAACTGTGCCAGTGAAGCAAAACCCTGAAAACCAAAGTGTCTACATAGAATCAAGCCATTGTGAACTCTGTTAAGGACATGTACACTTTCTATTGTAACAGGTCAAAATGTCTGTGCTAAAAGAGATATAGTGGCTGCTGCTTTGGAATTAAAAACTTGATGAAATCTGTCTTTAAGTTAACTTTATAGTCTGTGTTATGTTATCGTGTTGTGTCCTCTTCTTTACTCTTATATTATAAACTGTAGGACTGCAGAGAGACATCTTGTCCTGAGTTAGTGTCTCTTCTGCTTCTGCAAGAGAGACTGTTCCCATGCTAAATCAAATTTCTGTCTGGATTTGTGTTTACTTTATGTGAGAGAATACAGCTGTTTAAATGATAGCTGATCTGCGGGACTATTTGGCCATATATTGAGAATATAAACATTCACAGGTAGAATGTTGATGAAGATTAATCGACACCTAAGACCACTCTGTCCCTCCAAGTATTCCTTTAGGATTTAAAAAACATAGGTGATTATATTCAATTAAAAGTAAATTCAGTGATTTCTGTGATTTGTCTCTTCTTCTCAGCTCAGCAGCTAATATTACCAGTGTACACAGTGTATAGATCTTGTTACCTACTTTACTCTGCTAAGTCAAATCAAATCATGAATATCTGATCCTGTTTTTTCACCACAGTATCACTGTTATAAATATTGCCTTACAATGCAGCAGTGTACTGTATGTCTCTGCCTTGCGTAGAATAATTTGTCAAACTCTGTCTAAACATTTGCGGTCACATATAAAAAACATGAAAAGGGAAGTGATTTATCAGAGCAATACACTCAGTGAAGTGCGTTGCACAATGAGAGTAGCTGCATCTGAAGCGGAGATGTAAAGTTTACTGTCACATCTCAGATCTGCCTCCTAACAATGAAACAGTGCACAAATGTGTGTGCAATATCACTTTTGGCCTAGTAGTTGTTGGCGTTGGCTGCTGAGACAAAGTAATGCCATGAAAAGATGCAGATTCAGATCAAATATCCCCTTTGTTTTCTACTTAATGAAGCTTCAATGTGCAGATGAGAGATTAGGAATTAATCTAAGATGCACAGTGAACAACACCTTCTATTCTTACAGCTTTTATGGGAAACTAACAGGCTTTCTTTCCAGTTTGATCATCATATTTTTGTGCTTGCGCCTTCATACTTTTCATTTCACAAGTCAAAACATGCAGGGTGTGAATTGTACTATGGTTTTCAGGGGAGTTGACTTTTCTCCCCAATTTTTTTGTCACAAATGATCCCATTCATAAAGCGGTGTATGGAGCTTTTACGTATAACAATAAGAAGAAAAGTTAGAAAATATATGGACAAAAGTTGTTTCAGCACCAATGTTTATCTCATGAATAGTAGTGGTACAATGATTCAGAAGTAAAATCTAATACTTCCTAAGTATTTACTCTAGTGAATCTAAAAAAATGCCTTATGTTTGAAATGAAAATATTTTTTCTTCACAGTCCTTCACACTTTTGTAGATAACTCTGTAAAGCACTGATTTATCTTTATTTTTCCTCATTCTTATTAGGGAGGATATGTAAGAGCCAGCAAATAATGATGAATCATTCATCAACAGCCTCATTTTATACGTGATCCATGATGAAGATACAGGAACATTGTCAAATTTCTTCCAGAACTTCATCAATCATATTTTCCAGGCTCATGTGTTGTTAAGACGAGCTAATCCCCCTGAAAACATGGCAGCCGGAAAACCTCTAATATCCTTTGCAGCTCCTTTCCTGTTTACCTGCCAGTTTTTCATTTATGACACCTTAGCACACACTCTGCCGGCTCCTTCGATGGCATCACATTCTCCTCCTGATTCGCCTGTGCTCCTCTCTGGACAGAAACCCCACAGGTTGTTTTGGCTCCAACCTTTATGTCTTAATTTTTTCTCAGATTCTCACTGCATTTTTGCATCTCAGAGTTCATATTATTGCCATCAGATGACACCTTAATGTCGTTTGTGCCAGGTTTGCCAGTATGCGACTGACTATCTTTGCTGGCGTGTCTAAGATGGTTCTTTCCAAGCACGTTTATGTCTTTGCTGAAATATAAAATTAGACTTTGCTTATAAATTGATGTGTAATCATTCCCACTGGCAAACAGATTGAATTAATGGGGAAAAAACTTTTCAAGCCTGGGGAAATCCTTCTTTGGTTTTACATCAATGAATGAAAGATTCATTTGATTTATTGTCAAAAAGTTTGCATAAATTCTGCGTCAGTATCTTATGATATTAGATATCTTATCAGCGCTTTGAACTTGAAGAATAAAGTTATTAACCTTTATGATGCTTATGTTTAAAGGTGTTTTTTTCTGGTTCTTGACAGACATAAGGCATTTAGTTTACAGAGTGACACTTTAATGCTATGATGTTTGGGTCTATTTTAACATCCGAGAGGGAAACCGACCTCAGACCGGAAGCTCAGATTCTGACGACGGTGCCTGTCTGACAGAGTCCTGGCTGCAGGTCTGAATACCACCGTGGGGATTGACGAGGGGGGTCTAAACTCAGAGCATTAATAGAAAGAGGTAGAGACCATGTGACCTCGGAGAGCCCCTTTTGAGGTCACACTAGTGTTGGTGTCAGCGATGTTATTTCTGTTGAAACAAGAGGTGAAGATTTGATTGGCAACTGAAATGTTTTGAGGTGAGTCATAGACTTGCATTTTCTTAAAGGCTGCAACTAGTCATTATTGTCATTATCACTACATTTGTTTTCTGACGTAACATGTTATGAGGATTTGGCTCTTAATTTGATCAAACAGCAATCTGTAGGTTAAAACCCTCAGAACCTTAAAAATCTCCAGCAACAAAAATGTTTAATTTTTTAATCAATAATTTTATCAATCCATGTAAATAGTTAGTGTAAAATGCAGTTTGTCACCTTTTCATGGTTATCAGATATGACCCATTTGGATGTTCAAAGGCTCCATAGTGAACATGGAAACACTGTCATCTTCTGCAACTTTGATTCACCAATAAAACCCATGTAGTTTGACAAATGACAGTGGATGGAGACATGTGTTTTATGTTCAGTTAGTGATATATTTTGTTGAATAAGTAGCTTTTGTGTCTGTTTTCTCTGAGCTTTTGTAAACATCTACATGGTCGGTAAATTAAATATAGGTCTAGGGTCTAAGACTGACAAAAATCCAATTTATTTGCATTAAAAATAACTGAGTCAAACATTTATCATTCATTCATTCATTCATTTTCTGAACCTGCTTTATCCTCACTAGGGTCATGGGGGTCACTTGGAGCCTATCCCAGCTACATAGGGGCGAAGGCAGGGTGCACCCTGAAACATTTATCAAACAATGTTTAATTTAAATATTTCCCCCTCCTCAACTCCATTTTTAATCTGTATGGGCACTAATTCATCAACCCAAGACCTTCTCAACAAAAAGCTTTGCACAAATTTATCACTGTTGGGTAAAACTGCAGTTTCAGCTTAGACGTTGCAAAAACACCATGAACTTCTGACAATTTCCTCCTAATGTCTACGTTTACAAATGTCCTGCCAGTTGAGGCCTGGGTAAGGCTGAAACGGCAGGCACAAGACCTGATCTAAACCTGCATTAGTGGTATTAGTGAGAACATGTTACTCTGTGTGCGTGCCTGTTCTCGCCGTGGTTCATTTTGTTCCTGAAAACATGATAAAATTACTAAATTCCCCCCCTTAAGTCTCTAATTATGTTCAAAAAAGAAAGAAGAGGCAGTGGCGGTGGAGGGGAAGATCCAACAAGGCTCAACAGGTTGAGTCCTAATCCTGTCTAAGAGCAATGTTTCTGCTCCATCATGACTCCTTTTAGCCAGAGGAAAGAGAAAAAGGATACCTGTGTGTTTTCATAATGCAAGAATACAGGTTTCTACATGCAAGTACAAATTTCTGTTTATAATGTGCATGTCAACCAATTGGGTTCATGCACTTCTGCAAAATATAGCTACTTTAACCTATTTTACATGTTTTTGACTAAAGTCAATCTGTAAAATGAAAGGAACTTGTGAAATATTTGTAATATAAGATTCTAGTGCTTGCATACATGCTTTCCTACAAGCAGTAGAAATGGCTTACATAATGTACTTATGCAGCTGCACGTCAATGCTTCACATAAAATGTTGTGATATGATTACATTACTATTAATATTCACATTTGTACACATAATGCAAGAAGTTCTTTACTTTATAATTTTGTTCAGAGATATTCAATTCACTGTTACATTTGCCTGGAAAAACACAATAAACTAGAAGCACTCGGAGAGCGCAGACCTCCGCCAAGGCTGATCAGTGCCCCCCCCCGTGGGCCCCCCCAGGCCAAGGAGGTTATGTTTTTGCCAGGGTTTGTTTGTCTGTCTGTCTGTTTGTTTGTTTGTCTGTCCGTTAGTGTGCAACATAACTCAAAAAGTTATGGACAGATTTTGATGAAATTTTCTGGTCTGCGCCCCCCCGTGGGCCCCCCCACCCCCGATCACCACCAAAATTTAATCATTTCTTCCTTATCCCATTTCCAACAAACCCTGAAAATTTCATCAAAATCTGTCCATAACTTTTTGAGTTATGTCGCACACTAACGGACAGACAAACAAACAGACAGACAGACAAACAAACCCTGGCAAAAACATAACCTCCTTGGTGGAGGTAATAATCAACTGGATGTGAGGAAAGTTTGGCATTTTCACTCAAAAATGACCCAATGCTGAATCGTACTATAAATTTTAATCAATCAGTCAGTCAATCAACCAATCAATCAATCAATCAATCATATTGCATTTAAATAGTGCCACATCATAGCAAAAGTTATCTCATGACACTTAACATTTAGAGCAAGTGAGTCTAAACCACACTCTCAAACCAATTTACAGAAACCCAACAGAATCTTCCAGGAGCAAACACTTGGTGACAGTGGCAATGAAAAGCTTCCTTTTAACAGACAGAAACCTGGAGCAGACCCCAACTCTGGAGGATGATCCTCTGATATGACCAGTTGGGGTTAAAGACAGAGGGTTAAAGGAAGAGAGAGAGAGAGAGAGAGAGATCGAGGAGGGGGGAAAAGGGGGGAAATAAGAGGAGACATGTGGATGCACAGCAAACTGAACTACAACTGTTAAACCTAGAACTACTGTTGCTAGTATAACTACTAACAACTAGAACAAATATCCATAACTCCTATCACTACTACTCCACATACAAGTACTAACAGTGGCTATACTGGACTATACTATACTACTGTAGCTGTTAGTACCAATACATTTCTTGTGCATCACTAAATAATGCATCAGTGAGGTATGCAAACCCTGCAGACAAAATACTAATGTGTAATCAGTGTTACAGTCACAAAGTTACATTGTCCAGTTGATTTCCCTGATTTATCAGAGTACAGCGACCAAATTTGATGAAAAAAATGGAACTTGACATGGTTGACAAAAACTTGTCGAGCTTTCTTTTAATATTTTCAAGTAATTAGAAGCTGTTGTTAAGTAATGACTTTGTTTCATTGAAACACAAGAAGGTTTTCCATGTCCACACTAATGCAGATATTTTTTGCTATGTTTTGGTCTCTCCTCCATACGCAAAATGAAAAGCCCTTTCCAATAATGATTTTTAAAACTGGACAGAGAAAATAGAGAGATTGGAAAGATATGGCACCCAGTCCAGTTTGTGCATGACTATTATTTCTTTGTGCCTTGAACTTGCACCTGAAACATCAAATCCAAATGTATAAATCAGTGTATGACCTGCAGTAGATTGAGATCAGGTCATACCTGGGAGACGGAAATTATGGATGTTATGGTAAAATCCACAACTGATTTTAGGATTTTCATTCATCTTCATTAAAGCGTCTGTGCTGCTACATTCAGTATTATCCACACTGACCACAGCTTGTTCACAGTAGTCATTTTTTTAGTTGTGTGAACAGATGTTGGATATGGATACTTTGTAAAACCATTTTTTTAATTTATTTTTTTTATTTTAATGAAAACAGTGGAGAAAATGTCTGTGTAGAAAAATATCTGCTTTTATGGAGATAGCATTAATCTGTAATATGGGAAGAACAGGGCTACTTTACTAGACTAGATCCAGGTAAAATTAAATTGTTCTGCTGTATTCAGTCAATAGAAGTAAAACAATTTTTACAAAGAATATTGCATCCATTGGTAAGTTATTTGTCTCACACCCAAACACACAAACAATGTAACTAAGGTTCTCCCAGCCGCTCTGGGGAAATTATGTTTGCTTCTCCAGAAACTGTCATATAAACTGTCACATAAACACTATGCTGTGAAAAGTACAATGATGCTTAAATGTCCTTGGGAAAGAGAGGCAAGTTGGGATTCTGATAAAAGTGAAAATGATGGATAACGTTGGAAAAGTTTCAAGCAGGGGAAACAGAAGAAGGTCATAACATAACAGTGTGTGTGTGTTTCACATAAGGATGGCAGATTAAATATAAACTGTGAAAAGTGATTGATGAGGCTGTAGTCATAAATCTGTGCTAGGAGGATTTTTATTCTTTCTTTTTTTTCCCCCTCAGCCTCGCAGGTAGGTAGAATGACAGTAAGATGATGCTATGTAGAAACCTGTGAATTTGACAGCAGCATAGAAGCCACACCTTTTTTGCTGAGTTCTTCACATTTAGTTGATTTTATTCCACTTTTTCTCTGATTTTACAAAAAAAATTGACTAATAATATAGGTGTAGTAATTTAGATAAAAAGCCCAGTCTATCATTTGGTGAGTTTTGTTCATAGTTTATAAAAAAGGGGATTATTTCTCAATTCCGTCTGCTTCTTGTATCAGAAGAGATGTAGTGGCTTAGCTCTCTAGGTCTCAGTTTACTTTGAGTCTGCCAGAACAGCCATAATATACATGACGTCTGACTTGAGACTGCGATATTAAAGTCTCTAAACATTAACCCGGTCTTAACAGGATTAGAGATTGAGAAATGCTAAGGGGAAGGTTTCCATCCTGCTGTTTACAACTACTGACTCCCAAAGAATGGAGTTAAAGTCAGTGTTTGGAGTTTGGATAAGTTTTAAGCTATCAAATTACTGCTGTAAATGTTAAAATGTTGAATGTATTAACAGGTGGAGGTAGTTTTTTGTGCAAAAACAAATCATTCTGTCTGCTTTGTGGCAAAGTAGCATTATTACTTTGCAGTATTCCATGTTTTTGTTGTATTAATGCAATGTTAAAAGTCCAACCTAGTTCATCTTTTTTGCAAAATCCCTTGTGGATTACTGAACATATACTTTGTATTTCTACTATTTAACTCACAACCATTGCAGTGAATATTAAATAGTAACAATATGTTAAGACCAAATCTCAACATATAATCTTCCACTTTGCAGGATATTTTTCCATCTGAAAAGTCTTGAAGTTGAGAGGACTTTGTTAATTATTTTCAGATTAGTTAAAGTATTAAATAAAAATTTGTAAAGAAAAAAGAAACATTTAAAGGAGAAAGATAATTTCCAGCAACTCAGGCACGTTTTACATGTTGAATTGCACTTTCAGCAGCATGATTTGTCTAGCTATAATAGTAATAGTTTTGGAAAAAATTTCACTGATTGGCCCCTTTAAAACTATATAACATTCATGGACTGTTTAAATATGTTAAAAACCTGGCCTGCATAATATGCTTTGTTAACCTTTATACTTCAAAGGTTACTACTTCAAATGTCACGTCATGGTTGTTTCATTGTAATAAAAGAACCTTAGGTGAAGTATACAGAGACCGAGTATACAAGAAAAACAATCATCTATCATCTATTCATGAATCATCAGACCAAGATGTTGTATACTCTAATGGTGATAAACATGAGTACATAAATAAATAAATCTATATTGGAAGGTGAATAACAGCTTTAAAAACCTCCAGCTTTTTGTAAAAGTTCCAGACAGGTGTGCTAAAGAAACCTTTTCAGAACTAAACATTTCAAAACATGCAAAAATGGAGTATCTTTGATGTGTTTGTCTTGCTACAGTCATGGTTTACTTTGTTGATGTTCATGCCGACGGCCATGTTATCCGGCTGTGTGCGACGTCCTGTTTGGCTACATTTTAGTGTCCCAAATTTCCGCTGTCTGGCCATGTTATAGATGACCTAGCTCCAGCTGGGTGGCCCGGTCGAGGGAACACACACCAAATACACAACTCTGAAGTGCATGTTAAGTTGTGTACAAGCACGCAAATCACACTTGTGGGATTAGGCGGAATTTGACATTGTTGTTGCATGCACAAATGCACAGCTCATTCACTGCTCATGTGCGCTTAATCCCAGCGTTGTGTACATATATTCAGCCCAAACTGCACACAGGAATAAACAGAAGTAAACGAGCACCGCTGGAGGCCCAAACACAGCTGGTTCGACTCTTGTGGTGGATGTCAGGGTCACAGATGGACCAGAGTTAGAGAGGAGAGTGAGAGGATATGATGAAGGGGAGACCAAGAGAGGAGGAGGAAGAAGAGAAGGAGTAGATAAGGCTAGAGGGAAATATAGAAAAAATGAAGAAAAAGGGAGGAAAGAGGTAAAAATGTCATGGTACACCCTGGATGTATCACCAGGTCAGTGCACGTCTAAATATGCCATCAGTCAACCTTTAACTATTGTTAAATCAGAAGTTTTGCTGTGACTGTACATTGAAATTTCTCGTGTTCACCTAATCCACCAAGACAAGATGAATTCACAAATTAAACCACAGCTTATGTCCTGCATTAAATGATTCAAGATTCAATATTCAACAGGTTTTATTGTCATCTGTACAGGATAAAACATAGCACACAGTATAAAAGTGAATTAACAGTGACTGGGAAAGAAGAATATATTCAGGAAGGTATTATTAAAATCACGTATTAAATCACAATGTTCAGTACCATATGTAAAGTACATATACAGCAGCTAACTGCATATAAGGCAATGCAAGTTTAGTTTTTTTGGGTTTTTTTTTAGCTTTTCAATTATAATTTCCTGAGATTCAGCTGCATTTGCATAAGCAGTCATACGGAGCATCCGTCCTCCAGCTGAAAAACCGACAGCAGCTCTTCCTCTAAGTCACCTGTGAATTCTGTGAGGTTACTGGTTCATGTTGTGCAATGACTTTTTGATTGACAAGTGGTAGAGTTGATGTTGCATCCAGTACTTATCCTACAATGATGTGGCACCGATTCAACATCAGATTCCTTTGGAGCCCTTAAGGGGAGCATGAAGGGTCTGTTTTAGGATCTGACATAGATCAGAATGTTCCTTTTATTTTGTGCTTATGCAACATCTGAAGTTAAATGTTGAGTGAGCTGTAAATCCATGTCAGTCAAACAATGTGGACAGGACTGTCATAATTATACTTGCAGGCTGGTTTTGTCAAATGTTTCTTTGATGATATTTGATTTACACTAAAATATCTTCTTTAACTGTATATTTTTTATTAAGCTTCTTCCTGCTCATGAATTACGTTTCATGTTATATTTTATTTATAATAATTTCTGCTGAAACATGAACAAATAGAGTGGAAAAAAAGCAAGCACAGAAAAAGGCCTAAATCTTGAGGAAGAGAAACAAAGAGACTAATGTCCACCCTCAGGAATCCAGTTTGAGATGTTGGCTATGATCATATCCAACATGATGGTTGCGGGACAAGTCAAAGAATAGTTTGAGTAAACCAACATAATGGGACTTGTGGGGGATTATCTATCTCCTGTAAATGTCACAGTACAAATGAAATGTGTCAAACCAGAAAATCTTGGGCTTGGGGCAAAAACAGAAAGTATGATGATCGAATGTCCCGTCACATGGCTTAATATACGTCACAGTTAGAACACATAGTAGAGGTTGTTTGGTAAAGAGTATGTCTGTTAGTTGAATGTGCTCTGATTAAATTTTTCCCATAATGCACCTGAAATATCATCATTTGTCTTCATTTTAAAAATCTGAATTCTAGTAACTGATGTACTTAAGAAATGGAAATAAACCCTGAGATAAGGTGGATAAAATGGGATAAAGCCACAGTGTGTGTGTGTGTGTGTGTGTGTGTGTGTGTGTGTGTGTGTGTGTGAAGTATGTACAGAAGTAAAAACTAAAATTTCAGTGAAAAAAATAGCTTCTATCAACTAAAGTTGTCGTATTTAGTGTGACCTTCCATTTACACTTAACACGTCTTTAATCCTTTTGTTCAAACAATACAAAATTTTTGGCGTTCCCTTTCTGATATTTTGTGCCAGGTTTCATTCAACACATGCCACATGTTTCTAATGGTTTTCGCTGCTTCTTGTCATGGGGTTAGGGGTCACAATAAATACTGACCTTCAGTTTTTTGTGTGTCTTTTAAGGCTGTGCACATATTTCCTGTATTTTGTCATTGTATCTGAAGAAAAGAGACAGAGAAATAAATATGCGTGTTCATTTCAACTCTGCAAAAATATAATAAAACCTTTGCACAGTACTGTACACAAGGACAAGGACATGTACAAGGACAGGCTCATGGCTTTATTTTTGGCCTTTTTTCTCTTCCTTCAAAGCAAAAAATTCTGATAATGGCTTTATGTTTTCTAAAAGAAGCATTATTGCTTAGATAGTTTTTGTAGTCTCAGTATCTAACATTCCTTCTCTATCTTCAGTCTTCCAATTCTAACATGTAAACATGCTACCATGATATGACATGAAACATACCATGATGATACAGGTGATTAATGCCACAGCTTTATCTGGCTTTTTAAAAACAGACTGGCTGTCCTGTCATATAAAGCACTGTTGTCTCTGCTCAACGCTGCATATACCATAACAGGAGTAACCTTAGACTCAACCTCTATGAGGATAACATCAGTATATCCTATAGGAATGGACGAACAAGCCCAGACACTGCTGTTACCCAGAAGCTGCCACTCTTAGGAAAAGGGCTGTAGAAGGTTTTAAGCAGACAGGTATTACAGACAGCTTTTAGTCTCATCTAGGCATACGTACATGGAAGTGTTTGGACAGTCAAGTATGTGCAAACACTGGAGATTGATTTGGGAACATTAGCAGAAGCTGACTGAGTAAAGCCAAGATGACAGGATGGAGGAAAATCTGAGGACACACGTTGAGTTCATACAGACAATAGGGAATGTGCCTGTTCTGTCATGTTATGTCAGTGAATTAACTCACAGCCAAAATACCAACCCTAAACCTCTTTTTCCATTCATTTTGGATGGATGGATGGATGGATGGATGGATGGATGGACAGACGGACGGGGACGGATGGATGGGATGAAAAAAAATGTGTAACCTTGTACGATGTTGAAGTGTGTTTAATTATTTCACATATTTGCCTTTTTGGCTCTGGGGATAGAAGTACATGCCAAATGCATATACAACACTCAGATTCACACACTGACACACATACAGGTAGTGTTTCAGTCTCAGACAAAAAAGCGATCAAGTAGCTCAGGTGTTATGAGACCAGAGTTTCAGCTTGTTGTGTGGCATTCCTCTTTTGTTCTCTATCTGAAAATGTAGTTGTGTAGGTGTGTATTAGAGAGAGTGTGTGCTTGTTTTTCTGTACTTTTACTTTTGTTTATTTTACTCATTTTAAGGGCTGAATGTAAAATTATGTTTTTCATTGTTACATGTTCTGTGTATTCGTGCAGTTTTTCTTGTGTTCACACTTACAGATTCCCTCACGTGTTCTGTTCTATGTATGCCTCCTTTGTTTTTTTTTTGACACACATTACATATTTTGTGCTCCTTCGGGCTGTTTGCCCATATCATCCTTCACTTGTAACTCTGGGTGTGGACAGCGTCAATTGAATGAGGATCAGTGCCTGAACACATCTCCACCCTACTCAGGTGGTGGATGGATTATGTCTCAAAACAGTCTCAAACAGGGCCAATAACAGTCTCAGACAGCCTCCTCTGATTGGATAATAACTGTACAGGTATTCATGCCCTAACAAAGGCTCCTCAATAGATCAAAATAATAAGGGCAGTGGAATATAGAGGCACAGACTAATCTTTGATATCATTTTCCTTTTTGCTCCTTTTTTGGAGTTCCCTCAGAAAGACATTTCTGCTGAAACCTATTTAGTTTCTTTGCCAAAACTGTCCTCTTTTAAGTCTTCTTCCAGCCTTTCCTATCGTGCTCATTCCTTCTTTCATTTGCTTCCTCTGTTCGTCCAGATTTCCCCTCTTTTTCTGTTCACTTTCTCCCTCTCTTGCCCTCCTTCTGTCACTGTGATTAGAGGAGTTGAGGAGATCAGAGAGAAGAAAACAGGACCACTGACCTTTCCCCTCCTTCTCCCTCTCTCACCCTGCTCTGTGCCAAGCTCGCTCCAAGTTTCCATCTCTCTTCCTTCTGCATGTCTTTCATTTGTTTTTTTATCTCCTATTATATTTTATATGCTATGGATCAGTGAAATGCAGCTTCTGAGGTCAACACAATTATTTTGAACAGGTGTTTCAGTATTCTTGGGCTGAACATGTGTTAACCTGTTTCAAGATAATAATTAAACATTTTTTTCAGTTGGTGATTAAGTTGAGGACAATCAGTCAGTCAACTAATAGTTTTGAACATGTATCAGCTGCAAAATCTAAGACAAGCTTTAAGCCAACACACATTTGAAAGCTATGCTAAGTCTGGTGATGCCGGGACAAACCATCATTGACTCGTGGAGAAATCTGTGCCAGGATCATCCACAGGTTTCACACATGTAGTTAAATGAAACTTGTGGTAGGTGCATTCAGCTCTGTAGCAAACAGTTTTTAAGACTCATTTCTGCAGCATTAGAGAAGCAAAACATATTCAGCGTTAGTGCCTACACTGACACAGTAAGTTTCAGTGCCTAAACATTTATTTTGACCCAAATTCCAAAAGCAGTTGTCATAGCTTATTAAATAAACCTGTTTACCACAACGCTGTCTGTTAATATTATAAAAAGTATAAAAATATTGTGTACACTGACTGTACTATCACCGACGAGATCTTCAAATTTGTTATCAGATAATACAAAATGATAGCGGCAACTGGTAGAAATAAACTTTGCAGTTTAGATGGAGGTATCAAACATTTATTTCTCTATTAAAGGTGTTCTTTTTTGCTAAACCCATGTTTATTAGTCTTTGGTACATTTATGTACATTTGTGTATTTGGGGACCCTAGTAGCTCAAAAGGTTTGCATTTGAACCCTCCAGGTGCTGCAAAGCTATCTTTGTATTCATTCTGGCAAAAATTGACTTCAGAAATTGGATTACTACAACCTGTTTCAATTCCGTCTTAATTTGTTACATTTTATAACTGGTTACGTCACAACATTAGTACATATGAGGTCAAGACTTTCAAACGAGTACAGCATAATTGTTTGTCCGCAGCAGCGGTTGTAGTCCATACTGAAAATATGTCCAGACTTTGAGCCAGTTACCTAAAATGTTCAGTTGTTGGTTGTATTAATGAACTCAAGTGGCTGAACAGGACAGAGCACACAGTCATTAACCTGGAAGGAGGTGGGGTCATTTGCATTTAAAGGGCCATCACTCAAAACGACCTCTCTCATATCATTACTCAAAATTAGGGTTGAAAATGGGCCTGTGGAATTTAATTAAAGAAGATTTCAGACCCAAGCATAGCATTTACAGTTTATATAGACCACAGGGAAATGTTTTAAAATGTATAATATAATTCCATTTAAAAAAGCAAGATATCACTTCTTTAATAATTATCAACCAACGTAAAAGCTCTGAAGACTGCAGGGCAAAGCCAAAGTATTCTATCTCTACTAACATATCTCACACGCCTTCACATTCATCCTCCGCATTCGTTCCCAGGACCTCATTACACTTGGCTGAGACCTCGAGCAGACCAGCTGATGATCACCTACAGGGCTCCCGAAGGGCCCACTGACCTCGATTATTCAGGATAAAAACACACACACACACTGCAGTCATATGAACACATATTTAAAATATGACCTGCGCACTCACATTCTCACAATCTCCTCCCATCAACCCTCGTTCTCTTGACCCCATCAGACCCTGTCTCCACCCTTTTGTCCCTCCTCTCCTCTCATCCTACCTCCTGTCCTTCTCTGCCATACCCCGCTAGGGCCCTTTCACCCACTAATCACATTGAAATGCCAGCCGTAACCTTTGAGTTTAACTCTGAAAAATCTTAGATCACCAACACATATAAGGCAGTTGCTTGTATTAACAGAGACGTGATGAGCATCCCTTTTTAATATAACAGTCATAAGGTACATGATACGGAAACTAAAGCCCCATACACAAAATCACAAGACAAGAAAAAAAATATGTATTTCTTCTCACCATGTGGGCAGTCAGCCTCCCAGCCAGAGACCCAACATGTGAATAGATTGCATTTGTAAAGATTTAAGAGCCTCATATATATGAGCTTACGCCACTCATATGTCAGCTTATAAAAGCTCATTCACTGCATGGTGTTTTATAGATATCTCAGGAATGCCACCCTGAACACCAAAAGATTAATCTGTTCTTCATATGGGGTTTATAAGCTACAAAGTTGTTTATGTATGACATGAGGATGGTACGTATGAAAGGAAAACTGACTGAATTTATCAAGTGTAAACCTTAACTTACAGTACTTCCCAAAGCTGTCATAGATCATGTTTTTTGCATCAAAATATCTAAAAACATGCAGGCCTCTGATATATGCTTAGTCAACTTTGTCAATCTGTACATATCAGAAGTTTCCGCTCATAATCAAATTCAGAGAAATCCATCAATCTTTAATCATTTTCTTGAGAGGCAGTGCAAACATGCATAACTGCATACTTAGAACACATTCATTCATGGCTGAAAGTTTTGGAAATCACCAAAAGGTTTAGCAGCACAAGGGGATAATCACAATAAAGTGGCAGAATCACAAAATAATTGGCAACAAAAGTGTCAAACACTAAAGTTTTAAGTTCATGTTTCATCATCAAATATTTACTGTTGATGCTCAGTTAAAACTGTGAAAATATAAGGTAAAAGTCATCTGAGTCTCTCAAAAGAAAGGAACGATGACAGTATGAAAGCCCTAAATAATTTTGCCCATCTTTCAACAACTCTGATGGTTTAGATCAAGAAACCTGCTGTTTCATGTTTTGTTTGGCTCTGCCCTTTTTATCATTATGTGTTGAACAGTCAACACTCAGAACTGACACTGAATAAGAAGATCTATTTCTGAATCTCCTCTAAGCCTCCTTTTAAAACCTGTAAATCTACGGATTCTCACTGATGCAAGTCATCATATCCTCACATGACTCAGTGGGATTGCTCTTCTGCTTTTATTTTCTACATCACTGCAAGTTTATTTGAATTTATTAAGGGAGACATGCAACATGAGTCCAAAATGTCAAGAATGAGGCATGATGTAGCACAGTCATTTTGGAAACACTGGTTGTAACCTCTCTTTCCTTTTGCCTGTCTGTGTGTCTGCAGGGTAACAAGTTGAACGAGCCGTGTGCAGGCCTGGACTGCAGCGGAGGATGCAGATGCAACCCAGAAAAAGGCAGCAGGGTGAGCCAAGTCTGATGAGATGCATTTTCTCTCTGTGAGCCCAGAAAGAATCATTATTTGACAGTTTATGATCATGTATGAATAACAAAATTATAACAAATTTACAACTTTGCCTGGGGAAGGTTTAGTATTTTTACCTGAAGAACTATAAATCTGTTATCAAAAACCTTACTGTGTACTAAAGTAAAAAACAGCTCAGACATGAGGCTATAGCAGTCAGAAAATGCACTACAATAAAAGTAATAATAATAGAAGTAAATTAACTTCAGAACGGAGTTACATAAATTAATTTATGTAAAAATGTTGCGCAGCTGAAAATACTAGAGTAAATTTGTTGTAAATGAGTTCCAATTCTCCACACAGTGACCACATTTTCTGCTTAAATGATAATCATGGAAAAACTAAAAATATTTCACAGTATTCACGGAGAAATGATAAACCTCAGACTTAGGTTTTATGTGATAGGTTACTGTGACCACATCAGGACTACTGGAAAATTAGCAAAAAATGTGTTCCTCTTTTTTTTTTTTTTTTAATTAATTTTAGATTAATACCCTGTCCAACATTTAGGACTCTCTTCCACATGCCAATGCCATTTTCTGTCTCTAAAACAAAGATTTTCTAAACTCCAGTTTGCATATATCCATGTGTAAAACAAAAACATTAGGAAACAATGGCATGACACCCATATTCATGCATGACTGCAGTCACATTGGAAACATGCGCCTAAGAGATCATATATAGGTCATATAGGTGTATAAATCAGTGTATTACCTGCAGTAGATTGAGATCAGTTTTACACATTTGAACATGGACACAGGTACTTGGACTGTGGCAAAAACTACTTCAAACCAACACTTTTCAGTTAATATAGAAGGACAGACTAAAGGCTTTAGGCTGAAACCTATTTTCCGTTGAGATGCAGGTTAATCTGAACTGAACGGTTAATCATTTTAATCTGTTATGAATACAGATGAGCGACAGATTAAAGGGAAGACTAAAGATCTCCTCCAGTATCACAGTTTTCCATCCACAGGATGCAGCAGCCCAAACTGATTTGATAAAAAAAAAAAAAAGTTGTAAATTCAACCCTATAGTGTTCACTGTCTCATATCTTAGCCTGGTTCAACACCTATGGGAGATTTCCAAGCAACAGTGCTCTCCACTGTCATCATCAAAACACAGTATGTGGAAATGTTCTTTGGAAGAATAGTTCAGTACAGGTCACATATAGACCATAGGATCCAGAGATGCATAATTTTTAGACACTTACATAGTTTTTCCTTTAATTTTTTCTGTCTGCAAATCATATTATGCATGCATCAGCAGTACTTTTATTAGATTGTATTATGCTGTCTGATTTATGCAGGTGATGAATCAGACAGACACAAAACAGTAGCTTAAGGCAACAGATTCATTTTCCTGTCATTAACATGAACAACTGTCTGTTTCCAATGATTAATGACATATCAGCCTTATAACGTACCACAATAAATGATGGCATCTTTATGTCATGCCAGCTGTTTACTTTTAAGCACCAACAAACAAAACAGCTGACACCTCAGATTTAGTGCCGCAAGGAAGGATTCGCAATAAATGCTTCATATGCATTCCTTTATATTTACAGCCTCTATAAATACTTGAGCATCATCAGGTCAGAAAGGTGGCAGTTGTAAATGTAGGTGTATTCTGTCTCCATAAAACAAAAAAAAAATAAAAATGGAGACATCCTTAAAGGTTTTTTAAGGTGTTTTTTAAAAGAGGTGATATTTGGATTTTAGAGACAATAATCAGACAGTGATGGTCATTTCTGATTTTGCTCTTATTTTAGGTGACAGGTGCAAAATAAATTAGCAAAAACACCTGCTGTGGCAAAAAAAAAAAACACACAACATTCTGCAGAATATAAGTGTAACTTTACCATTATTTGAATGTTTCAATGTTATTTAGATGCATCAACACTCTCCATAGTATAAAATAGAATATTGAGATATTCACTGTTAACTCATTCTTTAGGATAATTGAATATAAAGCAGCACTAGTCTAAAATATTGCAATTTGTTTCTGTTGTACATATTTGTCCTTGTTTTTTCAACTTATTCTGTCTTTGTTTTACTTTTATTTGATGTCATTATAATGTCTGAGTTTTGTGTTGCCTTGACCTTTAGAGCACTTTATATCATTAAAATTATTATTATTACAAAAGTGTTATGTTTCAAAGACACATCAGCCAAACCAATAACATTTATCTAAGTCTTTTGCAATGGATTTCTGTTGGTATTTTGACACGGAAGTCTCGGGATATTATTCATTTGCATACTATTCTCTTTTGTGCATACAAATGCAAATGACAGAAATACTATCTATATTTTCATAATTTTTGGGGTCCAAACCCAGCTAAAACCAGACTAACTGTAAGCATCACACACACCACTGGGCTCGGTCTCTGTCAGCCTGCATCCAAACAACAATTACTGTCTGACACACAAGCCTACACTTACTGCCTGCCTACTGTACGCCACTTTTGGTAAATAACATAGTGACGAGCTCCACATTACAGCCAGGTCGCTGTAGGCAAATAATATAGCTCAGGTAATACCACCTACCCCTGTACAGGCCTCCTGCTGAGCCCAAATGACACAGCCGCAGCCTTATTACCTGCTTTAACTGTTATTGTTGGGAGCCATTTAACACATAAGGTGCTTATTTGTCTCTTTTCAGTTTTACTTTTGTACTTACAGGTCAGCTTGCTGAGGTGTGTTTTCAATCATAGCTGTTAACTGCCATGAAGTTTAGCGGTGGAAAGTAGTTTAGGTCGGTGTTTGGTGCCTGGACGGTTTCCTCGTTGGTGATGTTTCTCAACAAACTTCACCCACACAAATACAGATGCTTTGCAAAAGAAGTGTTTTTCACCTCTGCCAGGAGGTATTGTGATCGCTTCGCTTTACGTGTTTGTCTGCATGTTTGTTTATTAGCAGGATAACTCAAAAAGTTATGGACGGATTTTCAGGAAATTTTCAGGAAATGTTGATACTGGCACAAGGAAGAAATGATTAAATTTTGGTGGTGATTGGGGGGGGGGGGGGGGGGGGCACGACAGATCTGTCTTGGCGGAGGTCTGCACTCTCCGAGTGCTTTTCTTGTTCTATGTGTGGGCTCCTCCTTCACACATAAGTAGGAAAAAAATGCATCAAACATATATATATATATATATATATATATATATATATGTGTATATATATATATATATATATATATATATATATATATATATATATATATATATATATATATATATATATATATACATATATATGTATATACTTTTTTTTTTTTTTTTTAAGTAGTTGTATATATTTTGATGCAATGGATAGCACTCGTGCCCCACAGCAAGAGGGTCCTGGGTTCAATTCCAACACCAGTCAATGGGGGTGGGACCTTTCTGTGTGGAGTTTGCATGTTCTCCCTGTGTCTGCATGGGTTTTCTCCGGGTACTCCAGCTTCCTCCCACCATCCAAAGACATGCACTGATTGGTTAATCTGTTAATCTAAATTGCCCATAGGTGTGAATGTGAGAGTGGTTGTTTGTCTCTATATGTCAGCCCTGCGATGAACTGGCAACATGTCCAAGGTGTACCCTCCCTTTGCCCATTAGTAGCTGAGATAGGCTCCAGCGACCCCTGTGATCATAGTGAGGATAAGGCAGGTTCAGAAAATGAATGAATGAATGTATATATTTTTCCTTAAAAACTGTCTGAGGTATTGCCTGCATTTTCATTTAAATATTAGTATATAATTTGTTATTTTCTAAATTTTTCATTATTAGTTTTGAAGTTTTCTATTTAAATGTTCATTCTAAGTTATGAAAATGGTTCATTCGACATGTTTTAGGTGAAAAACATTTTAAAAAATAAATAAATAATTTTTTTCATACTAGGATTTCATGTTTTTAGTATGATTTTAGCTTTAGCGTGTTAATTCAGCATGTCAAATGAAAAAAATAATTGTACAGTCACACAGGTGAGGTTGTGCTGAAAAAAATGATACCAAATAAGGCCAGATAAACATTTTTTTATGGAGATTTGAAGGCAAAATCAAAAGTATTCAGTCCCGAATATCCATAGTATGTGTTAAACTTCAAAGGTCCTGAGCAACCTCTAAATACTGATTGATATTGATAAAAATTTGCTCATTTTGTTTTCATTCAAACATATTGGTGGGGTGACAGACAGACAGACAGACCGACAGACAGACAGATAGATAGATATTGTATGGTATTTATGTGGGCACATGCCAAGATACTACTGAGGAGTTGCCTCCATACCTGCACTGTGCTGACATGTTTGCATCAGCGTTGCCAACTACTTTTACAGAGGAACGGAAAGAAGTCAATTTCATGCTAGAATTTGATCCCTGTCCCATCAGTACCAGCTATGGAGCAGCGGAAAAGATCTCACTGTCACTATTCTCATACAATATTTTAACTACAGATTATATGCGGACACAAAAAAGCATGAAGAACATGAACGGTATCTGTTTATTCTAATGCAGAGGTCTGATTTCACGTACTGTCAATCTGGAATAGGGGTAGAAGTTATCTGGATTGTTTGGATGCTACAACAGTGTATTTGCAAAATAATGTCAGGAGAAAAGTTGTTTTGGTGGAGCATGAATGCAAAAGGAAGCGCAGTGAGGTATTAAAATGACTAAGTTAATACAAAAAATGTACATAAATGTACTTTGTTGAGTCTAGTAGAAAGAGTCACTAAACACTTTGAGTCACTTTTCAAAGGCTGCAAAAAAACCTTACAGATACATATTTTAAGTACTTAAATTAGTTGCTAGATGCATTAGTTTTACATTAGCTTACACCTGCACAGAAGTATTTAGTTTGTATGATTATGATAATACTTTATTGTCAGGTTAAACCTCAACTTTTCCTCGCATCTCAGCAGTACAACTTAAAGCATCTCAAAAAAAAGCTACTCATTCAAAACATACAGAGAGAAAGACAATGCCAGACATTAAGACAAAGACAAACATACATATTATGTCTAAGATAATGCTAGACAAAGATAACACGAGACAAATATCTTATATTGTATTGTTGTAATCCATTCCACTCTGCTCTCTTGGGTGATACATGTCTTACCCCAACCCAAACACAATCCAGCCGCCGTGTGTTGGTTTAAGTTGCGTTTCATTATTAACAGCCACAGGGCTTCAGTTCCTCCTCAACATGCAGGAAACACAGACCAGAAGTGTTTCAATCTGTGTTCACATGTGTGTAAAGTTTTACTTTGTTATTTCCTGGCTTTAATATCTTTGTCATGTTGGTTCCATTACATCCAATAACATCTGCTCCCATCGGGGGAAACCCCAGGGGTCAAAGGGCAGTTTTGGGATGACAGGATGGCTTGTGTGTGAGTGGTTAGGTCAACACACTGGAGCTTTTCAAGCTGAAACAGGGTCAGGAAGTGAGCTTTATTTAATTTGGCAAAACCTCAATCTGTGTCAATCAGAAACAGAGACTTCCTAATTTTGACAAACTGCTAGGGGGTTAGCTCAACATTTTGTTGCCCGAGTAAGAAGTTATATCTGTTTAGACATTCATAAGTGGCTAACTATCACTTGTAGTTTTAGATCAACTCAGACATTTGAAGCTGTCTACTTCCACTTGAACATATTTAATGGCAGCAAATGGCCCCAACTGTGATCTAGTCCCAAAATTATATTCACTATGCAAACTGCAGACAAATAGGTGGCAAATAATGGTCATTATAGATGAGTCTTTAATGTTTTTCTCACAATGTTGTCAGTTTGCCAGAGCAATTGTCCAAAATGTAGTTGTTGTTTGTTTTTTTTATAGATTTTACAGTGTTGGAAAACTGACAAATGCAGAAATCCCCCCAGCTTAAACCAGCCCTAAAAGCTTTAAATCAATTATCAAATTTGGAAGTAAAAGTACTCCATTAGACATATTTCAGTAACAGTATCTAAGTACTATCAGTCGTGGTGCTATGGTTCAATTTGTTTCACTGTCAAAACTTTTGGCCACAACTCCACTGTTGCCCATAAAGCTTGTCAAGTTAGGTTGAGGTCAGGGCTCCTCAGGTCAGCATAGGCATTGAATGGAAACATATTATCTAGTATAATGTAATACTAACATGATGATTAAGTTGATTTATTAAGTTAAATCAGATATATGTATTGTGATCAACAAGTATAGTTAAGAAAACTATGTTTAAATGAATGTTGATTCAGTTGTGATTACTGTGTGTAGAGGAGACAAGTTGAGGCCATGATTAGAACAGAGAGGGGTCAATTTGGGACATGGCCTGTACAAAATGTACGTACACAGTCAGATGACTTACAAAAAGAGAAGTGGGACAAACAATAGGCTATTTGCTGCAACGAAACTGGTCAAGACCGGTAAAAAAGGGAAGTTCCACCAGAGACATCTGGACATTACTCATCTATCGATGAAGTCAACTGTCTAGGCGTCAATGAGGTAATGCCTAGAGTTTGGTTAAAAACCAGAAGCGCTATTATAGCATTTCAGAAGTGCGAGACGCTCTAAGAAGTTGCATGCCCTACGTTGTAAAACGTAGAGAAGATAACTCTGAGCGATGTTCTTTTGAGACCAGGAAGGAGCGTGGCAGATTGGCTCCAGAGTTAATCTTACTTCTCAAAAGAATGCTGGAGGTTTCATCAGATAGAGTAACTTTGCATCGATGAATCGAGATCTGAAGACAAAGACCTATCTCATCTGAGAGACAACAGATCAAAAGACAAGAACTGTCTTTAGGAAAACTTTTACCAACTCCACGGGGACACTTGCCAACAAACAAGCTGTTTACCAGAGTTTGTTGGGTTTTTCCCTGCTTTGGTCCAAACTGGAAAAGCAGAAGATTTTTATATTTCTTAATTCTTTTTCCTTTTACCCAGCATTGAATTCATCAGTTTTGGCCAAGCTGATGAGTTCCTCTTCTAAATTGTATTAATTTTTATTTTTTTCTGAATTTGAACTTTTTCTAATTTTCTTTAAATTCAGAAACAAAAGTTTTTCCTTTTTCTTCCCTTGAGGACATCAAGGGCAACAATTTGGGACATTTTCAAAAGGACTCAAAGGACTGAACTGTGGGTTGAGAGATTACAACAGGGATTGCGTTGAAGCAAGGAAAATTGAGGACAGTTTAGGTTTAATAATCAGGATATTGATTTATGGTTTTAAAAGTTCAGTTTAATGATTTAATTGTTGATTGATTAATTGATGATTTATGTATATGCTTTGCTTTGCTAAAAGTGCCTACAATAAATTTATAAAAAGTAAATTCTAAATTCTCCTTGAATTATTCCCAATATGGTATATTATGTTGGTGAATGTAAAAAGTTAGGTTTGTTGTGTGCATAACACCTGAAGGTCCTTAAGGTATCTTAGCCTTAATCCACCTACCATTTTTGTGTCCTGAAGGCCTTCCATTCCTGGCTTTCAAATTATTACCTGTCATGTAACAAGTGCACTAAATCAATGTGGAACAGCTGCCAAAACCAATTGGGCTGGTATTATTACTGACCACAGAGTGGGTTTCTCCTGGCAGTTCTGGTACCAGAGTTAGCGGGGCAGAGGTTGGAATTAAAGGTAGTTAGAAGACAGGCGAGTGTTCCAAAATTTGTTCAGCTAAGTAGTATCTCTACGGGTTAGTGCGTGAGGGTAAGACCACCTGAGATCAGGACCCTATTTAAACGGACAGCTGAACCAAAGTAGTACTGAGGATTTAACACGTGGCACCCCAGATGGGACTCTTTCCGAACGAAGAAAGGATTCAGGGTCCCAACAAAGAATAAGCCGGTGGTCAAGGGACTACTGGTCGTGTGAGATCCCCAAAGGACTTCTGGGCGCAGCCTGGTGAAAGGCATTGTGATCTTGACAACGCCAGGACCCAGAAGGGCGGGGCAGTTGAGAGGAGCATAACTGCCCCTTCCACGTACCAGGCCTGTGGAGAAGAGGCAGCAACGGGTGTGGCAGCAGCAGTCGCTGAGATCTTCGAGAATAGGGAGAAGCAGTCGACTCTGTGGAGAAACCCAACCAGCTGACATCCCTCCTCTCTTGCCCCGAGGTACTAAGGGGGTTAGGAGTGGTGCAGCCTGGCAATCGACAACGCAGAGATGGCAGAGGGGGGAAATCCTCGCCCCCCAACCCCAGATCATCCAACGGAGGAGACTGCAGCGATGGAGGAGCCGCGGGACGGGGGATCCTCACCTCAACCAGCGGACCGGGGACACCAATCTTCGCAGAGGACTGAGGAGCAGCCACCGCGACAACCGACACCCGATCCTGGACCATCGCTGGGCGAAGGAGGCTCAAGGGGCAACGAGGCAACTTCGGACGAAGGAGGCCCGAGAGACAACGAGGCGACTTCGGACAAAGGAGGCCCGAGGGACAGCGAGGCATCTTCGGATCAAGAAGAAAAGGCAGAGATCGCCATCTGGGAGGAGAACGGCTTCGAGACGGCAAAAGGAAAGAAAGGAGCACGTGATGATCTGCAGAAGAAGATAGCAGAGTTGAGATTGAATGTTGACCTTGTGGCGGTGCACCAGAGAGCACACACCAGAGAGGGTCCTCACTGGCAAGGGAACGACGAGGTGGATCGTTTTGTCCAGCTGAGAAAAGTGGTCGTTGTCGGTAAAGAAGAATGGGAGACTACACCCAGGGGGAAAGTCGTCCCGAGAGACTGCGTGGAGGGGGTGACAATGGCAGTGCACGAGGCACTGGGCCATGTGAGCGCTGACCCAACGCGCAGGGAACTGGAAGTTCAGCAGCTCTGGATTCCAGGGAGTGAGGTGCGCCGGGTCCTAAAGAACTGTGAGTTGTGCTGTAGATACAACGCAGGATGGAGAGGACAGCAGAGCAGCGGGCGGACTCACTATCAAGGGCTCGATGGGGATCAATCTGCATGGATGTGGCAGGTCCCATGGGAGTGGCAGGGGCAGCCGTGAAGGCTAAGTATGGTAGAAATGACATAGTGGTCAAGATTTTAGACAGAAATGCAGTGCAATTAGAGATCCGGAATCCAAGGGATAGAGCAGCTGAAACCAGTTTCTGGCTAAATGGATATTGGGGACTGAAAAACCATGGCCAATAGCACACAAGGCCTACCACCCTTCATTAGGTTGGCCACTATTAAAGGGGTGGTTGTCACTAAACGCAGTGCCAAAGGACTCTTTGTAGGCCCTAGAAACTTTGAAACAAGCAAGAAGATCAACGCTTTTACAAGAACCTGAGCACATACAATGGACTAAGTTGATAAATAGTTGTGTGGTGTGCCTGAGACCCACCACATTGACAGTGATATGGAGCGGCCTGGGGAGAAACAAGCCGATGTGGTTCCAAGAAGATGCAAGAGAGCTTAAAGAACAGCACCCTAAACCAGTGAAGGTTTTTGGATGCACATGTGTGTGGAAAATGTCAAATGACGATGTTACCAAGAATTAAATTCATCGCCATGTGGGTGGTGAAAGAGATTGCAGATGAAGATAACCACTGCAGCTGTCGGTGGGATGGAGAACCAATTCTGGACGGTGATGACTGCAGACTCCTGAGGCGAGCGGGGTGCATGGTCCAAGCGGTGGAGGTTGAAGGATGGCAAGTGCAGTATTTCCTGGACCCCATTGAGTCCCTGCGACCACCGAGAGAACCCCCAGAGTCATCGGGAGCCGAATGCAGCCGACGGGATGGACAGAGTGATCAAGGCAGCAGAGCGGAGACTTCATGACCGTGAACCAGAGTTGGAGCGGATGACACAGCGGGCATCACAGCAGGTACAGCCGGGGCTTCAGGAACTGGAGCAGCAGTTGGTGAAGCTTCAGGCGGCCCAGGAGGTGCCACCATCCATCTGATCATCCTGACCTGTTGCATCTGCTAGCTCCACCGGATTCCATCAGGTCTGACACAACCCAGCTGATGTGGTCTCCGATCACCCCAGATTCGCCGGAGTGATAAGTATAACCTGAGAACCCTTGACCTCTAGGAGGGGGTGTCAAGTTAGGTCGAGGTCAGGGCTCCTCAGGTCAGCATAGGCATTGAATGGAAACATATTATCTAGTATAATGTAATACTAACATGATGATTAAGTTGATTTATTAAGTTAAATCAGATATATGTATTGTGATCAACAAGTATAGTTAAGAAAACTATGTTTAAATGAATGTTGATTCATTTGTGATTACTGTGTGTAGAGGAGAGAAGTTGAGGCCATGATTAGAACAGAGAGGGGTCAGTTTGGGACATGGCCTGTACAAAATGTACGTACACAGTCAGATGACTTACAAAAAGAGAAGTGGGACAAACAATAGGCTATTTGCTGCAACGAAACTGGTCAAGACCAGTAAAAAAGGGAAGTTCCACCAGAGACATCTGGACATTACTCATCTATTGATGAAGTCAACTGTCTAGGCGTCAATGAGGTAATGTCTAGAGTTTGGTTAAAAACCAGAATCGCTATTATAGCATTTCAGAAGTGCGAGACGCTCTAAGAAGTTGCGTGCCCTATGTTGTAAAACGTAGAGAAGATAACTTTGAGCGATGTTCTTTTGAGACCAGAAAGGAGCGTGGCAGATTGGCTTCAGAGGTAATCTTACTTCTCAAAAGAATGCTGGAGGTTTCATCAGATAGAGTAACTTTGCATCGATGAATCGAGATCTGAAGACAAAGACTTATCTCATCTGAGAGACAACAGATCAAAGACTTCAAGACAAGAACTGTCTTTAAGAGAACTTTTACCAACTCCACGGGGACACTTGCCAACAAACAAGCTGTTTACCAGAGTTTGTTGGGTTTTTCCCTGCTTTGGTCCGAACTGGAAAAGCAGAAGATTTTTATATTTCTTAATTCTTTTTCCTTTTACCCAGCATTGAATTCATCAGTTTTGGCCAAGCTGATGAGTTCCTCTTCTAAATTGTATTAATTTTAATTTTTTCTGAATTTGAACTTTTTCTAATTTTTCTTTAAATTCATAAACAAAAGTTTTTCCTTTTTCTTCCCTTGCCCTTTCCCTTCCCATCAAGCAAAGCAACAATTTGGGACATTTTCAGAAGGACTCAAAGGACTGAACTGTGGGTTGAGAGGTTACAACAGGGATTGCGTTGAAGTAAGGAAAATTGAGGACAGTTTAGGTTTCATAATCAGGATATTGATTTATAGTTTTAAAAGTTCAGTTTAATGATTTAATTGTTGATTGATGATTTATGTATATGCTTTGCTTTGCTAAAAGTGCCTACAATAAATTTATAAAAAGTAAATCCTAAATTCTCCTTGAATTATTCCCAATATGGTATATTATGTTGGTGAATGTAAAAAGTTAGGTTTGTTGTGTGCATAACACCTGGAGGCCCTGAAGGTATCTTAGCCTTAATCCACCTACCATTTTTGTGTCCCGAAGGGCTTCCATTCCTGGCTTTCAAATTATTACCTGTCATAATAATAATAATAATAATAATAATAATAATTTATTTGTAAAGCGCTTTCAATCAAAGTGCTGTACAGATATAAAAATCAATCACAATAAAACAATAAAACATAAAAGCTAAAAACATTAACAGTAAAAGCACATCACGACTTATAACACAAATTGAACAAGTGGGTCTTGAGCTTTGCTTTAAAAACATCTACAGAGCATGCCTGCCTTAAGTCCAGAGGAAGACTGTTCCAGAGTGTTGGTGCACGGAAGGAAAAGGCTCGCTCACCGACAGTCTTTTTCCTGACTTTAGGCACAGTCAGGAGGCCAGATCCTTGAGAGCGAAGGGCACGAGAAGGTGCATATAGTCTAACCAGCTCTGTCAAGTAAGAAGGTGCCGCTCCATTTAAAATTTTATAAGTCAATAAAAGCACCTTAAAATCAGCACGAACCTGACATGGAAGCCAGTGCACAGAGGCCAGCACTGGGGTAATGTGATCAAATTTCCCAGCTCCAGTCAGGACCCGAGCTGCAGCATTTTGCACCATCTGCAAGACTCTGAAACTTTTTTTGGGTAATCCTGAAAGAAGAGCGTTGCAATAGTCCAACCGAGATGTTACGAAGGCGTGAATGAGGACTTCAGCATCTTTGTCACTTAGAATTGGCCTGATCTTAGCGATCCTTCGAAGATGAAAAAATGATAATCGAGTCACCTCCTTGATATGCTTATCAAAAGCAAGTGACGTGTCAAAAATGACACCAAGGTTTTTCAACTTGTCTCTGCCAAGAACAACACAGTCATCAAGAGATAAAGAAACATTATTGAATAAATTTTGCAATTTCTGTGGTCCAATGATCATCATTTCAGTCTTTGCAGAGTTCAGGAAAAGGAAATTTTCAGAGAGCCAATCCCTAACAGCTGAAAGACAACCCTTGATTTTTGACAGGTTAGGCCTATTTTCGCATGTTAAAGGCATGTACAATTGCAAATCATCAGCATAACAGTGAAAATCAATTTCCAAGGAATGTAGCAATTTACCAAGTGGTGCAAGATACAGTGAGAAAAGCAGAGAGCCCAGAACAGAACCCTGAGGAACCCCATGCTTCACTATGCAAGGCTCAGACAAGACATTATTAAATAAACCACACTGAGATCTCTCTGACAGATAAGACTTTAACCATGATAGCACCTTGCCAGAGATGCCAAAATGGTATTCAAGTCTTTCAATTAAAATACAGTGATCAACCGTATCGAAAGCAGCACTGAGGTCCAACAACAATAATACTGAAGCACAATCAGAGTCAGCGTTCAACAACAAATCATTAACCACCTTTGTCAGTGCAGTCTCAGTGGAATGATTTGCCCTAAAAGCAGACTGAAGAGGCTCAAAGAGATTCTTTTCTGTCAGGTAACGGACCAGCTGCTTTGACACCACTTTCTCAAACACTTTTGATAAAAAAGCAAGGTTTGAGACGGGTCTGTAATTAGATGGTGTTTCAGCATCTAGTCCAGGCTTCTTTAACAATGGTTTTACCACAGCTGATTTAAAACATGCTGGAAAAACCCCTGAAGACAGGGAGTAATTTAAAATAGATAAAACATACGGGCCAAGTGTAGACCAGAGCTCCTTTATGACCCAAGAAGGGAGAGGATCCAATGAACAGGTTGTTGAGCATGATGAACTAACAATCTTAGATAGTTCAGACAATGTAGGAAGCTCAAAAACACTTAATCCTTGTCCATTGCTAAAAGAAGGTGCAGCAGCACATAATGGATCAGACTGCAGAGACTGTGGAATTTGCAACCTGATGTCCATAACCTTATCATTAAAGAATAAAAGAAAGTCTTGTGCTGTCAGTTGTGGACAGCTGACCACCTGATTGATCTGGGTGAGTTTAGACACAGTATCAAACAACAACTTAGAATTATATCTATTGTTATCAATGAGATGTGAGTAAAATGCGGACATTGCAGCTGACATGGCAGACTGATATGTCACTAGACTGTCCTTCCAGGATTGATACAAAACATCTAGCCTGGATTTACGCCACTGACGCTCAGCCTTCCTGCAATGTTTTTTAAGGAGTAAAACATTGTCATTCAGCCAAGGAGTAGGGCTCTTTTTAAGACTCTTCCTAACCTTTGCTGGGGCCACCGAATCCAGCAGGTTCCGAAGGACAAGGTTAAAATGCTCAGTCAGGTCATCTACTGAACAATCAATGCTAAAAACAGAGTCAGCCAATTCAGGCAGCCTTGAGTTAAAATCATGTAAGGCACTTGGGCTGATGTACCTAGATGACCTTGATGTCACCGTTCCACCTCCCGAGGTTGATGAGATAGGAATTAAAATATCAAATAAAATTAATAAATGGTCTAACACTGGTAAGATGCAGAGATTCTTAACTGAAACAGACAACCCAAAGCCTAAGATGAGATCCAGAGTATGTCCACGGCAATGAGTTGGACCAAACACAAACTGTGTAAAATTAAAGGAATTAATTATGTTTAAAAAGTCTGTGACCAGTGGCTATCATGTAACAAGTGCACTAAATCCATGTGGAACATCCATGTGGAACAGCTGCCAAAACCAATTGGGCTGGTATTATTACTGACCACAGAGTGGGTTTCTCCTGGCAGTTCTGGTACCAGAGTTAGCGGGGCAGAGGTTGGAATTAAAGGTAGTTAGAAGACAGGCGAGTGTTCCAAAATTTGTTCAGCTAAGTAGTATCTCTATGGTTTAGTGCGTGAGGGTAAGACCCCAGCTTAGCCACCTGAGATCAGGACCCTATTTAAATGGAGAGCTGAGCCAAAGTAGTACCAAGGATTTAACAAGCTGGAATAACATTTTATAAATCTGCTGATGGAATGATTGTGACAGAGTGATGTATTCTTGATAGATAGAGTAACTGGGATTTGGTATTTAATCATTGCACATGGATTAAAAAAAAGAATGTGTCTGAAAACAAAATTGTTCCAACTTTATGGGCAACAGTGGATCTAAAAACTAGTGAGTAAAATAAAATAAAAAAAAAAAAGTAATCATTGTGCATTTAAATGATCCCTGTCAGTGTTTTACTTGTATCTAGGGATGTAACGATAACCGGTATAATGATAAACCGCGGTAAAATTTCCGATGGTTCGTATTACCATTTAGATTCTAATTATTATGATAACCGTGTTCCATTACCGCACCTAGAAAACTCACGGTACTGTTCACTTCCTGAAGAATCAGCGGCACTCCAGGCGTGTGTGCGCAGTTTGTAATGTTTGGCCTCTGAAAACATGGTGGAAGGCACCTGCACGGACAGAGCTCCAAAGATTCAGGGATAGTGGCTCCCGCACGGACCCGGTCCGTCGGAGCGTGCGCGCACAGGCCCGGTCCATCCAACTGCGAGTCGGTCCGAACAAGCACACGCACAGATTCAGTCCATCCTAGCAAGCGAGCGCACAACCCAGTCCTTGCTAGAGTTAACCCCCATCAGACATTGAAACCGTCTGAATATAGATACTCAGGACAAACTCCTGTCAGTTCAAATGGGCCCAAATGAGTGAACTTCAACTGTACAAAGACACATGATATGTTGAAAAACCAAAGGATAGGAGGCTTTGTGAACTGAAGGACATTCAACAGTAAATCCACTAACTGACCTTCAGAGGAACTGGACCACATGACACTGTTGTGACTGGTCTGTCTCTCATCAGGAGTGAACCACTGACCAGTCTGGATCAGATCAGCCTAACATGTTTTAAATCCTCATTCTTTCAGAATATTTACATTTGTTCATTAAATAGTTCAGGAAAATGACTGTGTTTCACTTTCTGTTTGTGTGTACAATAGTGTATATGTGTGACACTGTGAATGATTTGATATGGAAAACGATCAAACAAATTCCACTATGACCTGTCCAACTACTTTTTTTCACACTCAGCAACATAACAGGAATCAATAGGAGGATTGATAAGGAATTGGACTGATAAGCAAAACTGATAATGGCATTGATATTGATCAAATCCTATCAGTTCCCACCCCTGGTGCAGATATCTCTTGTGTCCATAAGGTGCCAACTTTAATGCACATTTGTATGTTTGTTGTTTACATGTTATTACTTGAATGTTTCTGCAACAGAAAGTACATTGTGAGTGTTACTTTATTTATTTATTTTTTTTTCAAAATACAACTTGGTTATATTATTTCAGTGTGTGTATAAGTACTTTTTGAACATTTTGAGCACATTTCAACAATACTGCGATAATAATGATAATCATGATAATTTTGGTCACAATAACCGTGACATGAAATTTTCATATCGTTACATCCCTACTTGTATCTAACATTTACTAATATGTATGTTGCATGATACTACTGTACATTAAACGTTAGGCTCAGTTGAACTTATAAACTGTTGGTAGTTAAATCTAAACCAGTGCATCATATTCTTTAAGACCATCAAATGTTTGTAGCGTTGCTATCCTGTGCGTGACATGGATTTCTGAAAAGTCTTTGTGACAATATATGTTGTCTTTATTGAGCAAAAGGAGGGAAAACTTCAGCCTTCAGCTTATCACAAACTTTTGAACTGAACATATGCTTTTCACTGGACAAAGAGAGTATGAAAAAGTGGAGTAAAAAGTACAGTATTTGCCTATAAGATTCAGTTTAAAAAAGAAATTATGTAAAGTACAATTCAGTATGTCCTTAAATGTTGCATTTGAGTGAAAGTACTTAGTTACATTCCACCTCTGATGATCATTAACAACAGTAGGAAAATCTGCAAATGTGTGTGTTTGAGACAGAAGCACCAGTAGACAAAAAAAGACAGAAAAGGATAAATAGAAAGTAAAATAGACAGTTGAGCACCCGGCCCTTTAAAATAAGGTGAGGGTAAAGTGATAGTGGAAAGACGCCTCATGGGATGGGAAGATAAGTAACAAGGGATGAACTCCTCCACAGAGCCTCTCGATGAAAGGCTGCATCTCTCCATCATTGAATTCCTTTTCTTTAATCCTGGGGCAGGTGGACGGAAAACAGAATGACAAAACAGGGGAAAGAGAGAGCCAGGCTGGCACAGTGATTTTTATGTCAAACCATTCAGTGAAAAAAGGAGGAAAACAAAAATGAAGATTTTTAACTGAAGTCTATAAAGAAAAGAGGAGATGACAAGAAGCAGCTGAATTTAGGTTTTTGTTCATTAAGAAAAGTAAAAAGAAAACAAAAAAGAGAAACGCAGGATCAAATCAGACTCAAGGTTTTAGTGTGTGCAATAAATTTGGGCAGTTCATAAAGTTCAAGGACCTCTAGCAGAAACATGAAAAATGCAATGTTGCCATTTCTAATGTGTTTAGCAATTTATGTCCTCTCCTCTCATACTTTTTTGTCATCTCTACATTGTTTTCTCAAATGACTGCAATAATGCTCAAACTGTACTTTAATATCCTCTTACCATCCACCAAGTTATCAGAGACTCATGTTAGGTTTGGGAGTAGGATGTTTCAGGATGTTTAGGTGATGGTCTTTTGGACAGTCCATTTTTAAGTGAAGTCTTTTGTCCCTCCTGTCCCTCATTCTAACATCCGTAAAAAGAATTAATGTTAAGGAAAAGTCCCAAAATGTTTGCTATGTTCATTTTAGTTTTAGAGGTGCATTGACATTGGAAAAAGGCCAAAGGAAAAACTTCAGATAAAAAGTTAAAATAGTCAAACAATGTTTTTTTCGAATTACTTAAAGACAGTGATAAATGTTCTATTTCTGCCTTGGGCCATTAATCATCATATAACCATAATAATGTTAATCTTTGTATTTTATATTTTTCATTTAAAAGCAGGTATTTTCCCATGTTCAATTCATTGATGATGTAGATGTTCATAAAAGCTCAGGGTAAATTAAAATGTTATTATATCAAAACAGAGAAAACTGAAGAAAAAATATTTGATCAGCAAAATATTTAATTAATAAACCTAAAAACAAGCATCTACAACCACTGTCACTTGTCAAACTACATGTTTTTTTGTTTTTTTTTTTTACAAATGAATCAGTGTTAGTGGAAACATTCGCTATGGAGCCTCTGAACATATAAATGGGTCATATATGATGACATTGAAAAGGTGAGAAGGTTCATTTTACCAGAAATATTTACAGTGGTTAATGGATAGGAAGTTATTAAACATTTTAGATCAGTAGATGCATTTGGTTGGTGGCAGCTGTGTAGTCGACAGCACAAAGTAGCAAGGAAGCTGGAGAAGACAAGGAAAAACATCCATCAAAGATCATCTGCACAGGGATTCGAACGAGAAACAATAGAAAGAACCAACCAACACTGTAACTTCACTTTTAATCCACTAAAAGAAAAGAAGGAAAATGGAAGGGCAAGTATGTGGCAGCCTGTAAACAGACAAAAGTCCCTGCAATCTGTAGTATATACAATATTTTATCACCCACCCACCCACCACACACACACACACACACACACACACAGAGGCTCAGATCACACTCAGATAATCAGTGCTGGCTGCAGATCGACCCAGCGACAAGCATGACTGAAGACTTTGATCTCCTTTTCTTCTCTCCTTATCTTTCAATATATCTGCAGCCTCTCTCTACATGTGAGCGCTTGTGTGTTCTGGAGGTACATTGTAGATACTTTTGGTAATTGTGCATGTGTGACATGTATGTTGATACCTACAGACCAGACGAATGTACAGGACGATGTTATCACCAGTCTCCTGTCTGTCACACAAACATTAGCTTCAGACACGCACATGCACTTTGTTGGGTTTCCATTACTTTAGGGCACATTGCATTGACTTACCCTGAATCTCACCTTAAAACAAGCATTACGGCTTTCACACACCTGCAGTATGATGTGATATATAAACATACATGCTTGTGACTATGTCACATTAAAAGTATTCAGACAAACTGTTATGTGAATTTGTATCATTCGCAACACTTTCAATAAAAGGTGTTCACATCAGCTCACGTGAATTTTTCAGAAAAATAACACAAACTCTCAAATAAAGCCTTTCCTGTATTATTTTAATTATGTTAACTTTACAAAAATGCATCATGAATACATCTTGTCATTTTTGTGCTTTTGCATCTTTTATATAATTTAACATGCCTTTGTTTTATTAGTCTTCTTTTGTGGTCTTTTTGCATCATTGTAATCTTGGTATAAGGTATCGTTTTTGTCTTGTTACATCTTTTTACAGCATTAGTCTTTCCTCGGTATAAGTTTTTTTAGATTCATTTTGAGAAGGAAAATTAATTCACATGTCATCTGTGTATAGCTACCCAGCAAAAACAGCTCTATAACCCATTTTGGCCCAACTCCTAAGAAACAGAAACTGAAGTCTAGACACTGTTTGTCTTTTCATTGTCTTCATAATTTTATGTCTTTAACTGTTCTACTAACAAAATGCTTCCATAGTAAAAGTAGTGAAACTCTAACAAACCAAATTAGGAAAATAATTAGAAAAATTATGTCAAAAGTGCTAGTTGGGTCTCATTTTCAGATACACTACTGGGTCAAAATGTGAAATTCTGTGAATTAATACCAGTTCTACTTCAAAACCCTCCCTTTTGTCATTTGTTTTGCAATTCATTGTATCAAAGTATATAAGATTTAGTGCATTTCGTGTCTGAAGCAGAAAAAAAAATATCAGAGACATTAACAAAAATCATTGGTTGACGCCAGATTAAAATGGTTTGCTGCCTCATAAAATTTACATTGTTTGTTAAGATGGCTATGAAAAAAGCATTATGTTGACCAATATAATGGTGTATAAAGGCCTGAAATATTGAACACACTAAAATGTAAAGTTTTACTTCACAATTTTGTCCCTAAATGTCAGCTCAGTCCCTTCAAGCACCATGGACACAGACAAACTCCAGATTTATCAGTCAAACACTCACTCATGAGTCTATAAATTACTGTGGCTTTGTTTGGTCTTCAACTGAGCACACCTTTGCAATGGGTGCAGTGCATAGGTCTGCACCCCCCCCCCCCCATTGTCCAAAATGACTTGACAAACAAACCCCAACCTTTCAGTTTGGGCTAAAATGGCAAAAGGATGTAATTCAGCTTTGAACTTCTCTCTCTCTCTCTCTCTCTCTCTCTCTCTCTCTCTCTCTCTCTCTCTCTCTCTCTCTCTCTCTCCTCCTCTCTCTCTCTCTCTCTCTCTCTCTCTCTCTCTCTCTCTCACACACACACACACACACACACACACATACACCTGACACTCACATCCACCTCATCCCCTCACTAGATGTAGTGTTTAGTCTAGGAAAGGTCAAGGTTCACAGCCAACACAAAGGCCAGGGTAAACTAGAAGGTCTGGGGCAACAACTTTGCAGACACACAAATAGACAGGCTGAGGTGTGTGTGTGTGTCTGTGTGTGTGTGTGTGTGTGTGTGTGTGTGTGTGTGTATTTTCAGATGAATCCATATCCTTCTTTATACCCCTCTTTGTGATTTTCATTTGGGTTATGTTAAAATAAAATAACCGTATAAATACATGAATAAGACTTATAAATACCAACAAAAAAAAGTGCAGGTTTCATTTTTAGTGGACAAAGAGAAGTCAGAAGCAGAAATTTATATCAAAAGTAGTTTTACTACATTAGGTTCTGTGGCTGCATCATCTGTTCATTTTCAGTGCGCTCTACTGCCCCCATATGACTTCATTAGGAATTTCAATGAACCAGACTAGAAAGTTTGGATTAAATTTCATGTATTCTTATTGCATTTTAACCTCCTAAGACCCAGGAAATGTCAGCAAAGTACAAGCTTTTTGTGTTTTTAATAAATAAGTGCCTACATTGGAAACGTCATGATGCAATAGTTTTTTCAGATGCAGTTTTAAAATTTTTTATGGAGTGTCCTTTGTGGTGGACAGTTTTCTTTTCTTTTCTTTTCTTTTCTTTTCTTTCCTTTTTTTTTTTTTTTGTATAAAGTTGTGAAACTCTTGTTCACAAATGTGGACAGCAAACCCATAGCTGGGTCTTAGGAGGTTAAGATGTTTTGTTGGAAAAACTAAGAATTTGGTTTTCAGTTCATAAAGATCTGGCTTTAGACAGTTAGTTGAAAGCATTTCAGCAGGTGTTTTAAGGATTAAATTTACCTAAAAGTAACCCATCACTTACTCATTTTAGATTTTTTTTTTGTCATTAGCAATGATGCAAAAGTTTGAGTAACACATACAAATTAACTTGAAGTGCAGTAAATTATAGGTTATAGTGTTTAGATGCTGGATTAATAAAACCAAGTCACCTTGGACTGAGTGAAGATATTGCAAGAAAGTTTTTGACTCATAAAGTGATTTACATTATCAACAAAATAAAAAGCAACTCATGAAAAGTCAATAGTCCTATTGTCCTGATTGCTTTTGTTGAAGTTGTATTCCTTATATGCAGTTTATCCAGGTCTTATGAGCAGTGAATTATAGATTTTTGGTTTGATTTTTAACATAAAGGTAAGACTTTGATTCATCTATTCTTAATAAAAGTTTTATACAGATTACTCATAGTTAAAAGAGAAATATTCTTAGGAATACAGTACATTTTATTTGTATAGAACCTTTCAAAGTCTAACTACTTCATAAGAGAATAAAACTTAAGAGAAGTAAAAACATTATAATAAAATACACAATAGAAACAGGACTAAAAGCAAATGAAGCGGAAAAATGCTGGTATTAGATGAATGGATGATTGAATGTCTTTGGCTCCTCCACAGAGACAAACCGGCAAACATGTGCAAGGATGTATGAACCTGGTTATTACTGATTTATAGGCTCTTGTGATTTGATGTGATGATGATAGCACAGTTATTTACAACATTTCCACCAATACACACACACCCATGCATAGATCCAAACCATCATTTATGGCCTTGTTTGGTGCCTTGCCCTGCTCGTCACTGGGACACAGAGAAACACTGTTTAGACATGTAGTTGCTCATCACTTTTAAAGTAAAGGAGGTAAAAATTATAGGCAGGTGTGTGGCTTGTATGTGCACAGGCAGCTGGGAAAATACATACTGTATTCCATTAAAAAATAAAATAGACTTTTTTTGCAGACAGATTTTTATGATTGTGATGTGCATTTGTAGCCCTAACCCTAACTCTTGCATGACAGTTAATAAAATGGGATTGAATTTGCAGATGAAAAAACAAACTGTTGACAGTTTTACTTCTTTATTCATGGAATCATCAAGTTTAACTTGATAATCTAGTGACAGGCTGCTGTTTGCAAAGCCGTTTTAATAGTGATTTCTTCTCAGACTTGTGCCATTTTAATTTTATTTCATACATCAGATGAACAGTCAATTTCTGCAAGAAAACCCAGTTAAGCTTTAATTTTGTGCACTGAAACATTTCCTTTTCTTCTAAATATTAGTACGACCCATTAAAATTCAAAGTTTTGAAGCTCCACTCTGGAACAATAAGGATATGTTGTTAGTCAAACATCATATACGGTATTTTACACCTTTATCCCAGAGCAAACAAACTCTTAGGAATTCTTATTCTCAAATGTGTATAATGAAAGGGCAATCAAGGAAAAATGTCACTGCCTATTATCTAAACCCTCAGCACATGAGAACAGTCACAGAGGCCTCACCTACAGTTTGGGTGGGCTTCAGATCCTATCAAAGAAGGCCTCTGGGAAAAAATACTACCAGTTAA
Organism: Sphaeramia orbicularis; assembly: GCF_902148855.1. NCBI lineage: Eukaryota > Metazoa > Chordata > Actinopteri > Kurtiformes > Apogonidae > Sphaeramia > Sphaeramia orbicularis. The sequence goes on along the minus strand of NC_043974.1, from coordinate 7,446,860 downwards.
ATTGTTTTCTCTCCCTCTTCTCTGGACTCCTGCTTTGTTTCCGAAGGGTTAGGGTTAGAGAGGAGAGAGAGGAGATAAGTTGAGGGAAAGAGTCCCACACCGCAGACATACACACACTGATACGGAAAATATGCACATTAGTAGTAACAAACTGCAGGAATTCCTACCGAACTAAACACAGCTGGATGAACCCCCTGCAACACGGACCTCAGCGTCTTTTATCATACAGGCAGAACCGTTCAAGGTTCAAGGTAAACTTTATTATCCCCAAGTCTTATAAACAGAAAGTGGAGCTTGAAGAAAGATCAGGGGCTTCACACTAAGATGTTTTTATCACTTTCGTAAATGTCCATTTACTGTGCCACCTATGGTCTTGTCCTGAACATACACTCTCACATAAATCAAGTTTAACGAAGATCCCACAAATAAATAAGTTAAAGCAACACCATGGAATTTTTGCTTCTTGCTAAAGTCAAGAAGCAGTATTGTCTGTAACAACTGTCATAAAATCTGTATCTTGGTAATACTTGCACATTTGTTGACAGTGACAAGCCAGTGATGCAGGCAAACTTCCAGAGGCAAGACAATTATTGTGCATTCAGCCATGTCTTGAGGCCAGGTACAGTGGCCTTACAGCATTTTATACAAACATTATTGTTTTATTTAAAAAATATCAGAAACAAACAAAAAAAAGACAAATAAACAGATGTATATTACAACGGCGTATTAGGGCCACATAGGAAAAATAAAAACACATGTCACTACGAGAATAAAGTTGTAATATTTTGAGAATAAAGCCATAATATTATGATAATAAAGTCAAATACAAAAAGTGGCATAATTTTATGAGAATGAAGTTGTAATATTATGAGAATAATGTTGTATTTTGAGAATAAAGCCATAGTATTACAAGAATAACGTCGTAATTTAAAAACTTCCACTCAGTTCCTCCTCCACAAAAGTGGCAATTTGCTCCAAATGACAAAACAAACCCAAACTTGTGCAAACTAGCTTCAAAATCCTTAGACTAATTATAATGTGTTAATGATTCTTTTTAACCCATAAAGACCCAAACAGCCACTGGTAACCAAAATCATCTACTGACCTAAAGTGTTTAATACCTGTTGATCAACTAATCCTATCAATACTTGTAAATAACTGGTTTAAAATACAGTTTATCATCCTTTCATTGCTATCAGATATGACTCATTTGCACGTTCAGAGGCTCCGTAGTGAACGTGGAAACACTGTCATCTTCTACAACATTGATTCACCAGTAAAAGCCATGGAGTTTGATCAGAGACACTGGATGGAGACACTTGCTTTATGTTAAGAACCATGTCTTACAAATGATGAAGAAATGATTGAACAGCAGCATCTTCCACCAGGTTCTACCAGAACCTGGTAGAAAAAGTCACTTTTTCTTCAGTTTCATCTACATGATCAGTAAATGTGGCCCTAATACGCTGTCGTACTATAAAACAGCCTATAACCAATTGCTTATTGTGGGAACATAGCTTTACTGTAATACAATGCTGTTTGTGTGGTCATCATATTCACATTGTAATCCAAAAAAACGAAGATTTATTTGTAATGTTGTAAATTCAATTTACATTAGCCTGAATGATAGTAAGCTTTACATTTACTAGTTCAACAGTAACACCACCAGATCGTGTGATCGGTGGGGCATCCCTCCTCCTATTTCAGCTCATGCCAGCGGGTGAAAGCTGGGCCAATATTCACCCTAGTCCAGCCTCTTATTTTATCAGTCTCACGCTTTCTTTTCTTTGTCTCTTCGGACAACACCCTTACCCTCTTTTTTTTTTCTTGCTGCTTCAGCCGTGACCTTTAGCCCATTTGTAGGTTTCCTTCACTCGTAACTATGTTTACCTAACTCATCTTCTGAAGGTGGAGGGGGCAGGGATGTGTGTGACATATGCTGTAAAGCAATCAAATTTTGCAGTTCTTTTTGAGTAGGGGTTCCTACCCAAAACCAGAAGTTGCATAGTGCAGGCAATACAGATGCTCTGGAGTGATGACAAAAGTGTAATTGAATCTATTGTGAGTTGTACCACCAAAATGACCTTGCAAGTATAATTTAAAGGCTGAAAAAGTCACTTGTGTTGCTTTAAAGTGTCAACAGTCAACAGGTTTTTTTATCTGCAAGTTCAATGACATTTTATTACCTGTCATACTGTAAATATTATGCTTTTGACATAATTTCTGTTTTATCAGAACACACAAATTACTGAAACTTATTTATGAGAAAAAAAATATGATATTAACCACTATCTACCAATAACATGAATTAATTAAAAGAAGAGTCAAAAGGCTAAAAAGTTTGAGTATGAGTCTAAAATATGTAAAATTTAGCAACACATATTTTGTTTAAGGTCAGCTAATAACTATACATTACCATGTAAAGTCTTAGGCTGTGTTGTGTTATTTCTGCAGGGATTTTGTTTGTGGAGGAACTAGGCACCCTGATGGCTTTTGTTTTCATTTTTTAATTGTATTGGACCTACATTTTAGAAATAGTTCCAAGAAACAAGTCTGATCACAAACACAAAATTCCACTTTGGAAAAAATAAACAACTCCCACATGACACTATGCTTCTTACCAGCATCATCAGACTACTGCAGTATCTTTTCTCTTGAGACTTGTGAGTAAATCTTAGGCTTTTTCAGGTAAAATATTTAGGTTAGGTCTCTTTATGACAATACGAAAAGAAGAAATTCGAGTGTTCAGTATTAAAAATGCAAATAACTTTAAACTAAATGACTTCTACAGACTGAAGTTAGTATTTAACGTGACCTCCATTTACACTTACATGTTAATGTCCCTTGGTTTGACTGTCTAGAAGATCTCTTAAGTTCCACTTCTTCTTCAGACTTGGTTATTTTTTCTCTGTCCCATGCTGCTTCTATAATATTCATAGTTTAATTGTAAATGCCGTTTAGATATTTATTTCACTTGTGTCTGGGTTCAGAGACTAAGAAATGCCTACTTGAGGTCATTGTACCTTTTCTAAAACAACAACCCTGATGGTGGCCTAAGAGTTTTGGATAGTACATTCATACATACATTAAAATCACTAAACTCACTCGATACAGACAGAACAAAATAAGACACAAAGTACAATATGATACAAGCACTGTAAAAAGTGAGGAAGAAGCAACTATTACTATTCTTCTTTCTTAAGTTTGAGCTGTGCTGTTTTCAGTCAGGATCTTTCTATAAACTTCAGCTACAAGAATACATCATCAACCACAATTTGCCTTTCACAGTGGATTCAGGTATTTCTGTGAACTTTTCGCTTAATGAGTTTTTAATACCGTGAAAAATCACTAAAACCCAATAATGAGAGAAACTGACATGACCTGAAATTATCAGCCAATATTGGAGTCTTCAGACTTTATCTGTGACTTTCCCACAGCCTTTGTACCATATGGTCCATTTAGTTGTCAAAGGTTAATTTTTTACCCGCTCCGTTTTCCTCCAAACACCCCTATGCTCTTTTCCAGCCATATGGGATGCTTCTTTCACTGTCATCTTTTTTGTTCATCACTGATGCCATCACTCCATTTCGATGGTTTCTCCCAAAACACTGTAATCTACTGTATAGCATGACACAAATTCTCTGGAACTGAAAATCAGGATGATCTCCTAAATGGAGGGCATGTCTGATGAGTGACTTTATCCTTACAAAATTAATTTGAATCTAGGGCTATCTATTGGCATGGATCTGAAAATATGGTGTGAATCACGTTGGTTATGAGTCAAGGTGCATCAAATCTGAGTAGAAAACATTATCTTTTTATGGAGTCAGTCCAATCAGTATTCACATTCATAAAACTCCAGTAACATGCACAGTTTTTTGTCCAATCTTTGCCAAAACCTGGATGAGCAAAAAAAATTTTATGAAAGTGTTTGTAGGATTAAAATCAATAGACTTAATGCATGTCATAAATTATAATATTCAAGTGAATCAATATTTTATTAGATAACAACTTTCTCCACTAAAAGATATTTTATATTACATATGGAAAATAAGCTGTTGAGTTGTATTAAGTTTAATAACTCAAGAATTTTTTTCAAGAATCAGCACAGTTTAACAAAACACAACGCTGCAGTACTCATGTGTGTTTTCTCATAGCCTTGTTTAAATCCAGGTTAATGTTCACTACAATGTTTGTTTTGTGTTGCTTCATAAATTTTAATTAACATCGTTCTGCAACTGTTAGCCAAATGGGAAATTTTCAACATTTGTACTTTGCGGAAATGTTAAATTCACCATTAAAACAACAATAAAATAGCAACAAACAAGTCTAGTACAGAAGAAGCAATAAAAAACAGCATGAGTTTTCTTTTAAGTTTCAATAGACACAGGTCATTATTGAGCATTTTAATTGATTTTTACGCCAGCAGTCACATCTGTATGTTTGTTTTAAACATGCCAGTTACATCTGTTGTTTGCTATCACAGGTTGTGTTAACCTCAGGCATTTTTTAAGGTGAACATATGGGAGTGGAACATTTTAACTTAAATGACACAACTTAGTTTTTAAAAAATATGGAGGAAAAACCCTGTGTATTATATTTATGGTTTTCTAAATGACTCATCCTGAACACAGTTTTATGGGAATATTTGGATCTTTGAGGTAAAGATCTGGTACATTTATTATTTCCCAGGATCATTACATTGTGCATTAAAATAATAAAAAGACAGAT